>NW_024070201.1:55006276-55053592 GCF_014754425.2 Oryx dammah | reverse complement strand
GCTATTATTTTCTCCCATTCGGAAGGCTGTCTTTTCACTTTGCTTATATTTTCCTTTGTTGTGCAGAAGCTTTTAATTTTAATTAGGTCCCATTTGTTTATTTTTGCTTTTATTTCCAGAATTCTGGGAGGTGGATCATAGAGGATCCTGCTGTGGTTTATGTCGGAGAGTGTTTTGCCTATGTTCTCCTCTAGGAGTTTTATAGTTTCTGGTCTTACATTTAGATCTTTAATCCATTTTGAGTTTATCTTTGTGTGTGGTGTTAGAAAGTGATCTAGTTTCATTCTTTTACAAGTGGTTGACCAGTTTTCCCAGCACCACTTGTTAAAGAGATTGTCTTTACTCCATTGTATATTCTTGCCTCCTTTGTCAAAGATAAGGTGTCCATATGTGTGTGGATTTATCTCTGGGCTTTCTATTTTGTTCCATTGATCTATATTTCTGTCTTTGTGCCAATACCATACTGTCTTGATGACTGTGGCTTTGTAGTAGAGCCTGAAGTCAGGCAGGTTGATTCCTCCAGTTCCATTCTTCTTTCTCAAGATTGCTTTGGCTATTCGTGAAAAAATTGCAAATAGAACTACCTTATGACCCAGCAATCCCACTGCTGGGCATACACACTGAGGAAACCAGAATTGAAAGAGACACATGTACCCCAATGTTCATCGCAGCACTGTTTATAATAGCCAGGACATGGAAACAACCTAGATGTCCATCAGCAGATGAATGGATAAGAAAGCTGTGGTACATATACACAATGGAGTATTACTCAGCCGTTAAAAAGAATACATTTGAATCAGTTCTGATGAGATGGATGAAACTGGAGCCAATTATACAGAGTGAAGTAAGCCAGAAAGAAAAACACCAATACAGTATACTAACACATATATATGGAATTTAGAAAGATGGCAATGATGACCCTGTATGCAGGACAGCAAAAAGGACACAGATGTGTATAACGGACTTTTAGACTCAGTGGGAGAGGGAGAGGGTGAGATGACTTGGGAGAATGGTATTGAAACATGTATAATATCATGTAAGAATCGAATTGCCAGTCTATGTCCGATGCAGGATATGGCACGCTTGGGGCTGGTACGCGGGGATGACCCAGAGAGATGTTATGGGGAGGGGGGTGGGAGGGGGGTTCAGGTTTGGGAACGCATGTACACCCGTGGTGGATTCATGTCAATGTATGGCAAAACCAATACAGAATTGTAAAGTAAAATAAAAAATAAATAAATTTTTTAAAAAATCTAAAATAAAATAAAGTTGAAGAAGAAGAAAAAAAAAGGGGGGGGAGGTGTAAGCAAGATTCCCTCAGTTTGATTTGGGATACATTAAGACTGTCCCACTAATATGTGTCTTTCTATTCTCCTCAGGAAAACCTTGAGAATGGCAGTACCTGGAAACAAGGGGCTGAATCTGTCTTACAAAACGGCCTCAAGCAAGAAAGCCTGGTTCCAGGCTATGATCCCAAGGACAAAAGCTATGACAACATGGCTTTAGAGAAGATTACCCCTTTCTAAGGCAACACACACACACGATACACAGATACACACAGTCCACATACTTCTTTCCTAATGTTTAGTGGGCTTCCCTGGTGGCTCAGACAGTAAAGAATCCACCTGCAATGAGGGAGACCTGGGTTCAGTCCCTAGGTTGGGAAGACTCCCTGGAGGAGGGCATGGAAACCCACTCCAGTATTCTTGCCTAGAGAATCCTCATGGACAGAGGAGCCTGGTGGGCTATAGTCCATGGGGTCAGACACAACTGAGCGACTAAGCACATTGGTTAGTAGACTTTGTAGTTGCCACTACTAGAAGACAGGGTTGTCTAATGTGTATTTATATTATTTATGACCACAAATAAAATGAATGTTCCCCAGAATATTCTGAAGATTATTCTTTGGAGGATCCCACTTTCAGGTGAGAAAAAATAGCCAAGCCTTAAGCACCCCAGGAGCTTTCTTTTTTAATAAATTTGGGCTTGACTTCATCAGAGTGCAAGAACCAGTCTCTCTGCTTTGTGTTACATAAAACTCCAGGGACTACGTGTGTTTGTTTGTTGGCTGGATTTTTTTTTTTTTTGAGTTTTTTTTTTTTAGCCATCAAATATGTTGGAGTTTGAGCTTCCCTGGTAGCTCAGCTGGTAAAGAATCTGTCTGCAATGCAGGAGACCCCAGTTCGATTCCTGGGTCAGGAAGATGCCCTGGAAAAGGGATAGGCTACCCACTCCAGTACTCTTGTGCCTTCTTAGTGGCTCAGCTGGTAAAGAATCTGCCTGCAATGTGGGAGACCTGGGTTCAGTCCCTGGGTTGGGAAGATCTCCTGGAGAAGGAAATAGCTACCCACTCCAGTCTTCTTGCCTGGAGAATCCCCATGGACAGAGGAGCCTGGGGGTGCTGCAGTCCATGGGGTCTCAAAGAGTCGGACAGGACTGAGATACTAAGCACACACAGCACATACATGTTGGAGTTTGCAGGAGGAGAAATGCATATTACATGCTTCCCTGACACTGCACATAAAACAAGGAATGACGTGTCCACCCCAACCCCCATACCTTACACATATGCAGACATGTTGCATCCCTTCATCCTTCAGGGGCAGTGGGAACACAACTGCTCTTAGTCCCTCCCCCCAACCCACCCACACACATTTAAGTCCTCTTCCAGTCATTCTTGCTATTACAGCTGTCCTGACCAAGACTTCAAATTAATTTTGCTCAACACAAGAGGAGAGACTGGTATGTCTGGTAAATGGGAACAATTATAACTAGATATTCTGCTCCCTTTTTGTTCTTAGTGTAGCATTTCTTCTTCTCTTCTATCACCTTACAGTAAAAAATGCGCTCTGTGCTCAATAAGAAGTCTGGAGTCTTTTTCCATGCATGCATGAGTTCTCAGTTGTTCAGTTGTGTCTAACTCTTTGTGACCCTATGGACCACAGCCTGCCAGGCTTCTCTTCCCATGGAAGTTTTCAGGCAAGAATACCGGAGAGGGTTGCCATTTCCTATTGGAGGGGATCTTTCTGACCCTGTCTCTGTTGTCTCCTGCATTCCAGCATCTCCTGCATTCGCAGGCGGATTCTTTACTACTGAGCTGGGTAAAGAGCAAAGGCCCCAATAGGAAGCTGTTAGGACAGTATTGTGCAAAAGAAACTTACAGATAGCTTACCAACACACAGGGGATTTCAAGGGATGCCAAGTGCCTTGCCCACAGGATTCCTACTTTGTTCCTTCAGCTCATATCTGCAAGCTCACTGTGATCCATCAAGTTAAGGAGATGGAAGTAAAGACCCTAGTAGTTGAATTCTAGAAAATAATCATTAAAGTTCTGGAGTGAGAGGAGACTATAGATCAAAAAATGAATTAACAAATGGAGAGTCAATCAAAGCTTTTTGGAAGAAGCAAAGAAAGCAAATCCTTAAAGGGTTAAAAAGAACCAGTGCCATAGGTCCTAGATCAAGGAAAGATAATAGAAAACAAACTGATGCCTGTTAGGTACATTAGGTCAGGAGCCAGGTATTTATTTTGGTGGCCAGGTAAGATGAAGGCCTAGAACAAGTATGTCAGCAAAATAAGGAGAAATGGTTCAAATAAGTAGGGATAAGGAGTCCCAAGGCTGTGTTGTGTCAATGTTACCCAAGAGGAGAAAACTTCAAAAGAAGCAGGAGATGGGGGGGAAATTATGTACACAGTGTTTATTAACAGGGAGATAAACTAAAAAGACGGGAAAACAATCAATAGAGGAATTTAAAATATAGCTGGAGTTTATAAATCATAGTCCATTGCTTGCCTTCTCTTCTCCAGTTTCAAACAGGAGGGGAAATAATGGGAGAGGAAGAGAAAATTGGGCTATGGTATACAAGAGAGATGAGAAAAATACATTTTGAAAGGAGGAGGAAAGAAGGGAAAGGAAGTACATTGGAGAAAATAATATGAAAATGAGAAGGAAACGAATTACTAAAAACATTTTTGAGGTACAGCATGTTAATGAAGGTATTGATCTAAGGATTTGTAAATTGAGAATTGCAACTATTTTCCAAATGAGTTAGTGGTTAAGACATTCTTATCAATTAGAACTTGAAAAAATACATTAGGTGAATGTTGAAATCTGGGCCAAAACTCACTGGCTCAGTTAATGAGATAGAGAAGGAAAAAAAAATCTGAGGATAAGAATTAGATTAACAGTAGCTCTATCTATAAAGAGATATCCCTGGTGGCTCCGTGGTAAAGAACCCACCTGCCAGTGCAGGAGCCATAGGAAATGTGAGTTCTGTCCCTGGGTGGAGAAGATCCCCTGGAGGAGGAAATGGCAACCCCTCCAGTATTCTTGCCTGGAAAATTCCATGGACAGAGGAGTTTGGCAGGCTACAGTCCATGGGGTCCCAAAAAGTTAGACACAACTGAGCATGCACACTATAAATATATAGATGTGTGTGTATATATACATACTTATATATAATAGCTATATATTTGAACTTCAGAACTTCACTTGGAATTCTGCAAAACTAAAAGGTACCCTATATTTTTCCATTGTACTCACAAATTCTTTTACAATGTTTACTCACAAATTCTCCCACAGATATGTCACTAGCTTACTACTTTCCCAGAAAGTTTTTAGATCCTTTTTCTTTTTCAGTCACTAATTCTTTCACCTGGAGTGTTACCAAAATATAAAATGACTTACTTGCACATTGAAAATAATATTTATCATAAAAATATCTCTGTCTTCTCTCATGTGATTGAACCTATGGCATTCTGAAGTCACATTTCAAGAAATTTTAGAGGTCAATATAGGGATCACACCCAATTCTCCCCAAAAGAACAGGTGAAAAATCCAAGAGCAGATGGGGATCAGCAGGAAAGCCATCTTCCACCGTGCACAGAAACCACATGTGCTGTGCAGTGAAGCAGACAGGCACTACAAGGGCAAGGTAAACAGATTTGCCTAGTTAGTCATAGCACACCTCTGCTGCCTCACTCCTCCCGAAGGAATGTCAGCTCAGAGTTGCGTCAAGGCCGCTGGTGCAGTATAAAGTCTGCCCAGGGCTAAGTTCAAAGCCATAACAATGGGTTACACTTGTGGTTGGTTTTGCCACAGAATGAACAAGGTATTTTCAATAAGGGGATAATGAATGATGAGCTCCTGCTGCTGCTGCTGCTGCTAAGTCGCTTCAGTTGTGTCTGATTCTGTGCGATCCCATAGACGGTGGCCTACCAGGCTCCTATAACCATGGAATTTTCCAGGCAAGAGTACTGGAGTGAGTTGCCATTGCCTTCTCCTGATGAGCTCCTAGGATGGCCTAAAATGTGCCAAATTTGATTCCAGTCTCTTATCTGTTAAACATACCCACAGATATTGGTAAAAATGAAACAGAATGTCCTCAATGCCTCTTTCACTCATTTGGAATGAATTCATTTTGATGACTGATATTTTCTTTGTCACCAATTGGAGCAAGGAGTACAGCTTCTTGATTGAGGTGAGGGATTGGAGTCAAAGGGCTTCAGGTATAAATGTAAGTTCCAACAAAAATTATCTTGGTAATCTTGGGCAAGACTTCTGAACTTTATTCACAGATTAAAAGGAGCAAAACCATCCCTACTTAATAGAAATGTTGCAAGGATTTACAGAGGTAAATCATCTGAAGTAGTTAGCACAGTGACTGACCTGTGTGTAACATTCAATGCCTGTTAGTCTGCAGTGCATGAAGAAAATGGTACCCATTCCAGTATTCCTTTTAAATTAAATTGGTTTACTGTTTCCCTTTAGGATTTTCAAGACACATAATGCTGACTTCAATTAAAATATGCTCTTCCAGAGAGTAACTTTTCTAAAGGTCCTAAATTCTTAAAAACAGAAAAAAAATACTGTTCTAAAGATAGACAAGTTTTTAATTGAAAAGCATAATATTCATATCTATGATTTAAGTAATATATTTATAAGTATAAACTTTGATAAGTAAACAGCATTTCAACCCAAGTTTGCCACTCAATGCACAGTTAATAGCAAGTGTAGTTGTCTAATCAAAGCAACAGTTAGAACTGGACATGGAACAGAGTGGTTCCAAATAGGAAAAGGAGTACGTCAAGACCATATATTGTCACTCTGCTTATTTAACTTACATGCAGAGTACAACATGAGAAACGCTGGGCTGGAGGAAGCACAAGCTAGAATCAAGATTGCCAGGAGAAATAGCAATAACCTCAGATATGCAGATGACACCACCTTTATGGCAGAAAGTGAAGAACTAAAGAGCCTCTTGATGAAAGTGAAAGAGGAGAGTGAAAAAAGTTGGCTTAAAGCTCAACATTCAGAAAACTAAGATCATGGCATCAGTCCCATCACTTCATGGGAAATAGATGGGGAAACAGTGAAAACAGTGGCTGACTTTATTTTGGGGGGCTCCAAAATCACTGCAGATGGTGATTACAGCCATGAAATTAAAAGACACTTCTCCTTGGAAGGAAAGTTACAACCAACCTAAATAGCATATTAAAAAGCAGAGACATTATTTTGCCAACAAAGGTCCATCTAGCCAAGGCTATGGTTTTTCCAGTGGTTATGTATGGATGGGAGAGTTGGACTATACAGAAGAGCACAGAAGAATTGATGCTTTTGAACTGTGGTGTTGGAGAAGACTCTTGAGAGTCCCTTGAACTGCAAGGAGATCCAGCCAGTCCATCCTAAAGGAGATCAGTCCTGGGTGTTCATTGGAAGGACTGATGTTGAAGCTGAAACCCCAATACTTTGGCCACCTGACGCGACAAGCTGATTCATTTGAAAAGACCCTGATTCTGGGAAAGATTGAAGGCAGGAGGAGAAGGGAACAACAGAGGATGCGGTTGTTGAATGGCATCACCAACTCAATGGACATGGGTTTGGGTGGACTCTGGGGGTTGGTGATGGGCACGGAGACCTGGCGTGCTACGGTTCATGGGGTCGCAAAGAGCTGGACACAACTGAGCGACTGAAATGAACTGAACTGAACTGAAACAACAGTGGAAAGGGGGGGGACTTTTCCTTTTGTTTAATTCAAATAAATTTTCTTTAGTATAAATTTCATTATTTTGTGATTTTATGGTGTTATACCATTTCTTTCTAAAATAAAAAGAAATAGACCACAGATCAGGGGGCTTGCAACCAGTATTTCAAAGATAGTATTATTGAAATATTTTTATGGTAATTTCAATCTTAATCAAGCATTATTACCAAGATTAGATCAGTAAATAAAAAAAAAAATAGGAGTCTCCCTTTAATTGTTCTTTTAGAAATAAATTGCTTTAAAATTAGTAATAGACATTTTAGCTCTTTCTATGTACATTTGAATATTAAAAAATCTAATGTGCTCAGTCTCAGTTTTGTAACAACTAGGTTTCCTGTAGAGTTAACCTCTTTTATCCAGTATTTATAACCTTGAAGTAAAATCTATTTTCAAACAGAATGTAACTGATATTACAAATGATGTATATTACAATGATATAAAACTTTAAATTAAGCAAGAATAACTAGTAATCAATTGTAATCACCTGGTGGTTATTTTTATTTGCAATTCTTGGAAAGAGTTAATGACATTATTTTCTCCTCCATTCCAATCTTTTGACCCATCTAATCTAGATTTGCAAATACTTATATGAGTAACAAACACTCATAAGCCCAATTTTCTTTTGCTGTACCTTTGGTGTTTGAAATGTCAAGTTATCTTCACAAAACAGACATAAGGTTATAAATATTTGGCTACCTAATACAAAATCACCCTCACATGGGATGTCAGGATATCAGTACCCTTTCTTATTGAACTCTAATGACAAATTAGAAAAATAATCCTACTCTATAATGGAAACTGTTGGTTAATAATAATGCTTCTGTACATCAACACGAAATTTAAGATGATGTTTTTATATTTCCAAAAATGTACACAGATTTTTCACAGAGCCTTGGGACACCACTCAATTTAATGCCATATTTGTATAACTAGTTAATTTTAAGGGAAAAAATGCCTATAGAATAAGAATAGATATACATAATGAAAATACATAATTATTTTAATTATATCTTCTAAAAACAAGTGCAGATTGAAGTGCATTCAAACTTCCAGATATTCAAGCTGGTTTTAGAAAAGGCAGAGGAACCAGAGATCATATTGCCAACATGCACTGGATCATCAAAAAAGCAAGAGAGTTCCAAAAAAACATCTATTTCTGCTTTATTGACTACGTGAAAGCCTTTGACTGTGTGGATCACAATAAACTGTGGAAAATTCTGAGAGAGATGGGAATACCAGACCACCTGACCTGCCTCTTGAGAAACCTGTATGCAGGTCAGGAAGCAACAGTTAGAACTGGACATGGAACAACAGAGTGGTTCCAAAGAGGAAAAGGAGTACATCAAGACTGTATATTGTCACCCTGCTTATTTAACTTCTATGCAGAGTACATCATGAGAAACGCTGGGCTGGAGGAAGCACAAGCTGGAATCAAGATTGCCAGGAGAAATAGCAATAACCTCAGATATGCAAATGACACCACCCTTATGGCAGAAAGTGAAGAACTAAAGAGCCTCTTGATGAAAGTGAAAGAGGAAAGTGAAAAAAGTTGGTTTAAAGCTCAACATTCAGAAAACTAAGATCATGGCATCAGTCCCATCACTTCATGGCAAAAGTGCATCACTTCATGGCAAACAGATGGGAAAACAGTGGAAACAGTGTCAGACTTTATTTTGGGGGGCTCCAAAATCACTGCAGATGGTGACTGCAGCCATGAAATTAAAAGACTCTTACTTCTTGGGAGGAAAGTTATGACCAGCTTAGACAGGATATTAAAAAGGAGAGACATCACTTTTCCAACCTAAATAGCATATTAAAAAGCAGAGACATTATTTTGCCAACAAAGGTCCATCTAGTCAAGGTTATGGTTTTTTCAGTGGTCATGTATAGATGTGAGAGTTGGACTATACAGAAAGCTGAGCACAGAAGAATTGATGCTTTTGAACTGTGGTGTTGGAGAAGACTCTTGAGAGTCCCTTGAACTGCAAGGAGATCCAACCAGTCCATTCTAAAGATCAGTCCTGGGTGTTTATTGGAAGGACTGATGTTGAAGCTGAAACTCCAATACTTTGGCCACCTGATGTGGAAAGCTGACTCATTTGAAAAGACCCTGATGCTGGGAAAGATTGAGGGCAGGAGGAGAAGGGGAAGACAGAGGATGAGATTGTTCGATGGCATCACTGACTCAATGCACATGGGTTTGGGTGGACTCCAGGAGTTGGTGATGGTCAGGGAGGCCTGGCTTGCTGCAATTCGTGGGGATCGCACAGAGTCGGACATGACTGAGCAACTGAACTGACTGACTGACTAGGGTCGGGAGTGGGATGAAAAAATTATCTTCTCTAAAATCTTCTATTTAAACAACATAGTAAGGCAGGTCAACCAAGTGAGCAAGCAAACATATGTCAAAATAAGATCTGACATATTGTTATAAAACATGACTTCTTTTTCAGTGTTTTGGATAATGCCTGTAACATCTGGGCTACCCAGGGCTACATATACACATACTCACACACAGACAGACAGAGAAATAAACATTAAGGGGTTTTTATGACAATAAAATTGGTTACTGTAAATAAAGAAAAGCAAATATAATGGTGGTAGCATTTATGGACACGACTTGTTTGTCCTCAGGAATTTCCATAAGCAACAATTCATCTCTTTTTTAAAGCAAGTGTATACTCAGGTATTCACAACACACAGTTCCCAATTATGGAGTCTGCTTCAACACATTTGAAAAACTAAGAATAAATTTCATGTAGTGTATTGATTTCATGCCAGTGTAACTGCCATGTAAGAAAATAAATAAGCAATCCCCAAATTGCTTATTTGTAGCAGTATAATATAGTCAGGCAGAATTTGTAGAGAACTGAGCAATCAGACAATATTGTTGACTGATTCAGAATCTACATTATAAAGGCTTATGAATCTTTATTGTTCACTTTCTTTAATAATGTCGACCTTCTCTCAATAATGGTATCTTTGGGAAGATACCATCTAAAAAAACTTATTCTATCTCAACAGAGCTAAGAATTTCTTAACTGGCTTTAAAGTTTCTTATGAGAGTTTGATGGAGAAGGCAATAGCAACCCACTCCAGTACTCTTGCCTGGAAAATCCCATGGATGGAGGAGCCTAGTAGGCTGCAGTCCATGGGGTCACTAGGAGTCGGACACGACTGAGCGACTTCACTTTCACTTTTCACTTTCACGCATTGGAGAAGGAAATAGCGACCCACTCCAGTGTCCTTGCCTGGAGAATCCCAGGGACGGCAGAGCCTGGTGGGCTGCCGTCTCTGGGGTCGCACAGAGTCGGACACGACTGAAGCGACTTAGCAGCAGCAGCAGCATGAGAGTTTGGAATGTTTAAAGATTAATAATCACTATTGTTAAGATTTATATTTTAAGATTTTAAGCATTTTCAGAGCAAAAGTTGAGAGTAAAAAGAAAAAAATTGATATTTATAATCATCAGGCTAAATATATGGCTAAATCATCAGGCTCAATATATGTAATTCTCATATTGAGAACAAAAATGTTTGGAGAAATCCAGTCTTTCTCTTCTGGCCTTTCCCAAATTCCCCCAATTACAGGATGCTAATAGTTCTTTCCTACTTGAAAATTACACTATAGAGGACAACCACCATTCCAGGAAGATAAAATTTTTCACTTAATTGCGTTTTCATCTTCAACATTGAAAACTGAAATGATTATTCTTTAACTAAAGTTGTCACTGAAATCTACGCTTACTTAGATTTAGCTTCATGTCTTAAAATAGGAAAAAAAAAAAAAGAAGGAAAACAAGACCATAAACCCTCCATTTCTTCTTCATATTAAAAGAAGAACTAAACTGAAATTGTTTTTCAGTCAGAAAGAAGGCAGCAGATACTGAATCAGGATCTGCGAAATAGCCATTTTTTGCTTCTGTAGGAAAGTGCCATTGTGCCCATGCCGACCATTCTCAGAACACTGCTTCCATAATTATCTTTGCTATCAAAGTTTACTGACCATTCAATTCTCCCTTTTCTCACTTACAGAACAGCATCCAAAAAAAGTATAATGTGTCGAAATCAGTGAGACAATCTGCTCATATTTTTGTTAGAAAAGATATTAAATTTGTTCTGAAGTGTTTACCTGGCAGCATTGAGGGGTACTGACAAAATAATTATAAAGATTTGCAGGCAGCTTAAATACCACAGGGGGTTAACTATCCACATGACAATCATTTTTGTGGGGAATTATCCAAATGGACCCCGTTAAGTTTTGTTTTCAGCTAATAACTTTAAGAAATGTTTGTTTTCTGAAAAACAAAGCAAAGATAATGCTTTTCCCCCAGAGAGAGAACTGAGAGCGAACAAATATCCTGAATAAGTCAATGCCAGCGTATGTATGAAACTATCATCCCCTTCCTTCTTAGGGAAAGATGTAAAGCTGAGCCCACCTAGCTGACAGTCCTGTCTACTGTACAAGGCTCCCACTTTGGGGGTAGTTATACGTGGAACTGATGCTAAAGCTGAAACTCCAGTACTTTGGCCACCTCATGCGAAGAGTTGAGTCATTGGAAAAGACCCTGATGCTGGGAGGGATTGGGGGCAGGAGGAGAAGGGGACGACAGAGGATGAGATGGCTGGATGGCATCATCGACTCGATGGACATGAGTTTGAGTAAACTCCAGGAGTTGGTGATGGACAGGGAGGCCTGGCGTGCTGACATTCATGGGGTCGCAAAGAGTTGGTCGTGACTGAGCGACTGAACTGAACTGAACTGATACATGGAACAGTTGCTTTTTTTTTCCCTCAGGGAGAATGTGCTGGAGCACACATTGATACCATCATAAAGCAGTAAGGCAGGAGGTATAGATGTCTTTTTTCCTTAACGTGATGGTCTAGGAAATTGGATCTGGTCTCAGATAGGAGTCTCTTCTCCCAATCTGCCTGCTTTCATCTTGCTTTCCTGAAAACATGTCTTGTGGATGTGCCAGGATGCAGTGGCTCTAATATTTGTGTTCTCTAGAAAGAAAACCATTTAATGTGGTCATGGGTGTCGTTTCTGAGATGAACACAGCTGACAAGCACTCTTGAAGGTACCTTAACACCACTACAAGTATATGAATCCTAGCTAGCGAGAACCTACACTGATTAGTGATTCAAGCATAAGCCAAATCAATCTTCAGACTATGTTTTGTTGACACATTTCATTTTGAATAGAAATGTCTATATGGGAATGCCCACATTTCCACTAGAAGCTGGGCTTCTAAGCCACTCTTAAAATGTTTTATTCTGAGATACTGAGGATAACAGGAAGGATATAAGAGGTTCACTGATACTCTGGATAAAACTTACAATTGTTTCCAGAGCTTGTTATAATACTGAGATTTGGGGGAAAATAAAAATATCGGATGAATGTAACGAGATTGAGTTAGGCATATCTCACAGAGAGTAAGTGCTCACTGGTTTTTACAGAATAAAATAAATTCCTAGTCCTGTGTGTTTGCATCCACTCACACACATACACACATATACACAAACACATCACACTCTCGGCTTATGTCTCCCTGTTACCAACTGATAGACTAATCAATTCAGCCTTATCAGTTAAGCAACTCTTTTCACAACCTGGATTTTCAATTTGCACCATCAGATTGAGAAAAAAAAAAGGGGCAATTTGGTGGCTTCTTGTTGACAGCAGGCTCAATTTGTTCTCCTTCGTTAGCATGAATTATAATCTCTGCTAAACTTCCTGTTCTAAGGAGATTTTAATGGTGGCTGATAGAGCCAGTGCAAGTGTTAAAAAAAAAAGAAAATGCTTCTATGTGACAAGATTAAGCTTCCTCTCCCATTTTTGCTAACACAAAGCACTATTAGGATCAATGTGGTAGTCCGTCTGCACTATCATATGAGGAAATGCCTTGATGATGACAGTGAGTTTATTAGAAGACAAAGAGTCAAACCTTTCAAGAGAGGGGAAGGGCCCAAAGAAAAGGAAACTATTGCCTTGGAGAACTAAAGAACGTGTAATCCCCGCTACCCATACACACTCAACAAATCCCAGCTTCAAATTTAGAAAACAAACAGGATTAAATTAACATGCATATTATAGAAAAAATACCATCTCACATGAAAATTTATTGAGTGAAAAAGATTCCTTTTTATCGCATTCTACAACAGATTGTGCTAAGAGTCATTTTGGAAGAATGTGCAGCATTCAGAAGTTGTATCTCCTCATGCAGTCACTCAGGCACATTTTATCTCAAAGTGCGTGCACGGGCTCAGACAACTGCAAATGATTTCAGCTATAACCTAGAGCGATTTTCCACACACTGTACAATGAAAATGCTACAGCCTGGCGCAACTTGTCAAGGCTGAGAGCATGCACATATATGTATATATTAGTTATCTGCTTGAAAAGACAACAATTTAGAATAAGAAAATATATAAGCAGCATTCATGTAATACAGAATTCCTGAGAATAGTGTGTTATATAAATCTTTGAGAAATAATTTGTATTCATACGAAAACCATGATATAAAATATTTCTCTCAACTAAAGCTGAGTTGTCTAAAACTTATACACTGTGAGGGGCTGTCAATATTTTGCTGTCAAAAATGATGAGGATATAACTAGATTCTACTGCATTGGTTCACAAAAGAAGAATTTCAGATAATTTTTTCATTGTTTCTCTATTTTTCCATCGATTTCAAAAATATCAGAGAAGGCATTTCCTAAATCAATGTTTTATAATTTTTATTAAAAATACCTTTTTATTTTCATATTATTCCCACTAGGCAATCAATATGATTTTATATGGTTATATAAAAATAACTCAGAAAGAGACAAATTCTCAAGGGCACAGCTATCCGTATTCTTTACTATAAGGCAAATGTTTTTGCCTTGCGTCCCTAATCGTAAAAGGACATAAATGTCAGGTTCATTTATGTCTTCAATAGGCATAGAGAGTATTTATCCTCAGGCATGTGTATACATTTAACCAACAAAGAAAAGGAAATGTAGATGCTATAAAATGGAAGTATTTAAAGTTTCTTTGTGCAGTTAGTACAATCAGTTACTGTGAACAGGCAGGTGGCAGAAACAAAACCTCTCTGGAATCTGAATGGAATTCCCTTGAGACAAGGGAATGGGAGGGACATTTAGTCTGAAGTTCTTCCTCTTGCTCAGAATCAGAGGGCAGGTAGGGAAGTAAGTATTTTTGACAAAAATCAACCAATCACTGTGATTTATTTATCTCTGGAGAGAAAGAAGGCAGACTAAAATAAAACAAAACAAAAAACACTTCCATTGTTAACATTGTTTTAAACAGTGAAGAGAAACTTTATGATTTTTCTTGCTAGAGAAACCCTTGCATGTATACAAAGTAGTTTTATTTCCATTGGGTTTAATCTGGTCTTTATAAATTTTGGAAATAACTGTACCTTTAAACAGCACACAAAAAAATCACATATGTGTATGAATGTATGATTGCATAGAGGCTTGTCTGGTGGCTCAGTGGTAAAGAGTCTGCCTGTCAATGTGCAAGATTTGGGTTCGATCCCTGGGTAGGGAAGATCCCATGGAGAAGGAAATGGCAAACCCCTCCAATATTCTTGCCTGGAGAATCCCATGGACAGAGAAGCCTGGCAGGCTACAGTCCATGAGGTCTCAAAAAGTTGGGCATGACTTAGCAACTGAACCACAACCACCACGATTATGCATGCCTCATCCCATTCCCAGAAGAAGAAAATTGAGATTAGCTTTGTTTTGCAAGAAAAAGTATCTTGATTTCTACTATATATTTTCTTAATTCAACTCTTTTCTTTTTTTCCCATCCTGCCCCCATAGTTTATGCCTCCACCAGACTTTCTTTATTTGAATGCTTCCTCCAACATCAGTCTGTGAACATTCATGCTCACAGAGTTCAGAGAAACAGCAACTCCACAACAAGCAAAAACAATATCTTTCACAATCAATTTGACTTTGTTTTTAGTGTTTTCAAAAATAAACCAAATCAATCTACCAAAGAAATAACAGAAAACTCCCTTCAGTGATGAAGAGAAAGTAAAATTCAAAAAACTGTGTTATTCTACAAATAATATAAATTTATATTCATGCATTGTTTTCATCAGCTCACGAGCAAGAGTGCACATTGTTGGAAAAGCTTACATGTTGCAAAGCATCTGGCTTCTGTTTTCCTGAATAAACAAGCTACAGTGGAATATTGTATAACTGGTCTCAGAGCTGCATGAATTGTATTAATAACTTGTGTTCTGTATTGCAAGGTGCAAAGGTACAAGGAAAATCAATATATTTACAGCATTTCAAGTTATTCTGTGAGAACTGTAATAAATCAGGGAGGTGGAAATTAAGTATACTATAAAACAGCCTTCCACAGTAAAATACGGATTCATTATCTTCTAAATGATATGAGAATGAAAATCCATATTTTATAACAATATGACTCCATTGGCCTTTAGTAAAGGAGAAAAAAAAGCAGTGAAAGTGAATCTGCTAATAATAAAACAGATTTGAATGCAGCCAATGCAATAGAGTATTATTTCAATGAATGGTATTCTTTTTGGAGTCTTAGATTTTTGGTTTGACTACTGAAGTTGTGCAACTCTTTAACTGCATAGTCAGTGAAAAACAACATGAATTTCCTGTGACACAGATCCAAAAATCCCAGCAAGAAACAAAGGAAATTCCTATAAAACAGTAAGTTGAAGGGACGCAGAGTTCTGGCAGCAAAGACAATAACTGATTTGTCATTTCTTGGTAAGTAGCTCAACTCAACCTAAGGTTCCAAAGTCAGATTAGTGTGTGCATGAGGACCACATGATATTTTAAGTCATGCCTGACTTGTGTACATTTACATGGAAATCTGTCATTAGAAACCTCATCATCACCCTCCCTAGTATACTGTGTTGATGGAAGGCGGAGGTTTCCAAACACACAACTCCCTGAGGCTGGTTCTGAGAATTAGACCCTGGCTTCCTGCAATGTCAATCTAAGCTTTTTTTTTAAGGTCATGAGCCATTTTTCTTCTTCCCTAGAAGACTGGATATTTCAAATCCAGAGATGGCTGTGATATATTTCCAAATATCATGTTATACATGTGGCTTGCCAGGTATGCCTTCCTCTTAGATCCCACCTAGAATTATAATTTGCCATCATGTCCACTAACGGTATTGCCCCCACTGGGCAACAGATCCACTAAGGCCATTCATGGTGAACAGGGTGACCACTTTTTCTCCGCTGCTGTTGCAAGTGTTCTAGTTCAGCCTCGTACATCATTTCTTGGACTAAGTACTTCTCCCGTCTTATTCGGTCATATAGGTTCTTTGGTACATCCGGAATCAGGTATGCAATGAAAGACTTGATCCCAAAAACAAGGTGCTGAAAGGTTAAGAGGAGAAAGTACATTTTCAACGATTCTGAAATGCTAATTATAAACCAAAATGGTCACGAACAATGCTGTGTTTGCCTTACAATCAAGCATCAGAACTCAGTAGGTACCATCTAGAATATTTTGGGGATATTTCGGGGATATCCTAAAACTATATTGGGGATACATTTATTGCCTTCATCTAATAAGTATTACAACAAAAACGTGTTGATGTCAGCTTACAAACACTGAATGAGTCTGACATGCACACCCATAAAACCCTTATATACTATGCAATACTGCTATGATATGCATTGTCATACATGGATAAGAAAGACCAGACGCAGGGAAAATTCCTGCATTATAAGATGTTATAAGACACAGTTTATGAACCATACAGAATACAGTGAAGCTGTGAAACTGAATTTGGACTCAACCCCCAATATACACATTTTTCAGAATTTCTACTCTATTAAAATCATACATTATTATAACTGCTCTAAAATATCTTATCTTTATCAACATTTATTCTATGATAAAATATATTATATTAAAATAAACTGATAAAAGTATTGCATAAAAAAAGCAGGAACAAAAATCAAAAGGTAATATTCCTGTGAGTAAAAGTACAGATGCTGAATGAAATTGCATTTGAATCTTACTCCAACACTCTTAGCTGTGTAACCTTATGCAAATCACTTATGTTCTCGATGTCTCAGCTCTAAAATGATGCTAATATTGGTATCTTTTAAAGGTTGGTATAAGAATTAAAAGAGCAAATATATGTGAAAAGTTCAAAGGGGTGCTTGGTACAGTATAAGCACTGCTTAAATAGTACCTTCAACTATTATAAATGCATCTTTTTTCTTTTCCCATGAATAATAGGTCTTTTAATTTCTCGTTAAAAATAATCTGATTGATAGAGTTAGGATGATCTGTAGAAAAGAACCCATTCACTAATTTAAATTGTAACAAATGTTTCTAATTTTTACTTCTGTGCTCTTGAGTCACACTGATTTAAAAAAAAATCTGATTGATAGAGTTAAGATGATCTGTAGAAAAGAACCCATTCACTTGAAGGGCTTAGGACTTAATCTCTATGTGGAAAGGAAAAAGGTACTTTTACCTGGGCTTGCCGTACGTGTCCAGGGAAATAGCACTGCATAGTAAATCATAGAAATGCAAGTCATACTTTCCCATAGATAAGCAGATCAAGAGTTTCTTTCCTGACCAAATACTTGATAATCACAGAATATCCAGCCATGTGACTCAAGAGCACAGAAGTAAAAATTAGAAACATTTGTTACAATTTAAATTAGTAAGCAGGAATATGCTCCAAGTCCTATGTGGTTCAGTCACTCAGTCATTTCTGACTCCTTGTGACTCTAAGGACTGCAGCATGCTAGGCTTCCCTGTCCTTCACCATTTCCCGGAGCTTGCTCAAACTCATGTCCTTTGAGTTGGTGATGCCATCCAGCCATCTCAGCCTCCGCCACCCTCTTCTTCTGTTGCCCTCAGTCTTCCCCATCATCAGGGTCTTTTCCAGTGAGTCAGCTCTTCACTTCTCAAAAAGCCAAAGTATTGGAGCTTCAGCTTCAGCATCAGTCCTTCCAATGAATATTCAGGGTTAATTCCCTTTAGGATTGATTGGTTTGATCTCCTTGCAGTCCAAGGGACTCTCAAGAGTCTGCATCAATTCTTTGGCACTCAGGCTTCTTTATGGTCCAAATCTCATATCTGTAAATGACTACTGGAAAAACCATAGCTTTGACTATATGGACCTTTGCCCGCAAAGTGATGTCTCTGCTTTTTAATACGCTGTCTAGGTTTGTCATAGCTTTTCTTCCAAAGAGGAAGCGTCTTTTAATTTCATGGCTGCAATCACCATCTGCAGTGATTTTGGAGCCCCCAAAAATACAATCTGTCACTGTTTCCACATGAAGTGATGGGATTGGATGCCATGATCTCCAAGTCCTATACAATGGTAATAAATGAACCTGCAAACTGATTCTCAGAAATTGATATGCAAAGATGGCTTAATACTAAAAAGGATATCTTTTTGAAGTTAGATTTTAATACCCATTTATCAAGGCACTGTCACAACCAGTAACAGATGACAATTTTCTTAAAGTGATAGAATTTATCTTAAAAAACCTACAGCAGATAATATACTTTAAAAAAATCAGAAGTATTTCCATTGAAGATGGAAACAAGACATGGTTGTCCACACTGCTCTTATTCAACATCCTATTGGTTTCCAGCTATAGAGTAAGGCAAACAAAAGCAATGAAACTTTGGAATTCAAGATGCAAAACTGTTGTTATTTGCAATTGCTATTATCATTTGAAAAGACAATTCACCAGATTTACCAGACAGAATACTAGAACTTAAATAAGGAGGTATGATCATCTTAAAAACACTATTAGCATTCCAGCAAAAATCAAGCAAATCATGTAAAGAAGGTTAAGATAGTATTCATAACAGCAATAAAAAAGATCTATAAATTTTATAGAAATTAAAAGGGAAAAGTAGCAAAAGAATATTTAAAACTCTATTAAAGGAATAGAATGATTTGAATAAATTCCATGTTCATTAATGAAACAACAGAGATTTTGTAAATAAGTCAAAATTTGATTTCTACAAATGTAATTCTAACCAAAGTCTTTGCTCAATATTTGAAGGAATTTGAAAAACAGTTTATATGAATGACTAATAATTCCAAATAGTTATGATAATTTTTTAAATTAAGAGAAAATGTGGCAGGAATGAGAAAGGTCACTTGCTTTATCAGATGTGAAATATTTAAATATTGCATTTATATAGTGCAATAGTGATCCAGTTATAGTGATCCAGTTACAGACAGAGTGATAACTCAAAATACTGAGGTCAGAGATATACCTGTGACAATATAGGAACTTGGAATATAACAGAGATGGTTTTACATGTCAGTAGATAGATAATAGCTGCTGCTGCTGCTACTGCTAAGTTGCTTCAGTCGTGTCCAACTTTGTGCGACCCCATAGACGGCAGCCCACCAGGCTCCCCTGTCCCTGGGATTCTCCAGGCAAGAACACTAGAGTGGGTTGCCATTTCCTTCTCCAGGATAGATAATAGATTATTTAGTAAATCACAGTGCAAAAATTATTTTACTATATGGAGAATAAAAAATAACTTTTTCTTTCAGACTCTATAAGAATTCCAGGTATCTTAAAGACATGTGATAGGTAAGACTATAGAGTTAATAGTAAAAATGTAGTAGAATACCTTTTTGAATTGGAGATAAGGAAAGTGTCCTAAATAAGCTCTACAGAATAAGCACACAGCATGAAAGGTAAACAATTATGGGCTTGACTACATCAAAATTGAACATCATCTGTTTACAGGTAAGACTAAGAGGTTGTGGACAAAAAATGATATCTGTTATGTATATAACTGGTGAAGATTAATATGTAAAATAGATAAGGAAATCACAAAATTTGTTAACAAATACACTGGAAACACAATCCAAAATGGATCAAAGTATAATACACTTACAAAAAAAGGAAGCCTAAATGGCTTTCTAGTACTAAAAGTGATGGTCAGTGCCATTAGTAAACAGGTTATAACAAAAAAAAATTAAAGCAAAATATTACCTTACTCGTTTACAACTGCAAAATATTAGAAATCAGATACTATAAAAATCTGGTGAAAATCCAGGAGAATTTTGAAGAGCACTCTGTCAGTATTATTATACATGAAACCAAGTATGCATATAAACTAACAATTCCACACCTGAGTAAAATACTCCTTAAAAACCCTTAAATGTGTTTACAAGATAACATGTCCAATAGTCTTAATAATAGACACATTGAGGTAGAGAATTATTGTAGGTCTAAGTACCTATCCTAAGGAGCATATGGTATTTAATTTTGATGAAATATCATAAGTTGACAAAATAAATTACAGATCTCATGGACAGATGTCTCTCTAGATCTGAAAAAGTACAATGGCAAAAGATAAAATGAATTATTACATACTACCATTGAAGTAATTCTGGAAAATAGTACTTAAAGTAATACTATACACACACACATATGTATTTATAAACAAACATATATTCAAATAACGATGTGGAACATCTTCCACAGAAGAAGACAGAGTGGGTGCTTATGGACGGAGTGGGTAACAGGGAATGAAAAGAGAGGGGGAAAAAAGAGGGCATCATTGGTGTCAGGGATCCATGATGGTAGGTTGCTGGTAACTGAGGCATTTAATTAAGTTCTTCACTGAATCAGGCTGGCTATATTTTAAGCAAGGCAATGATACTGTAGCTTCTCTAAATTTCTTCACAGGACTACAATCTAGTATTATTGCAACACTCTGATCATCAAAATCTGTGCAATTTTTATAAAAGTGTTCTCAGGCATAAATTACTGAATTATTTGTATGCTTATACAAATACATATGATCAACTATAATTAGCACTGATTGTTCAGAAGATAATCTCTCCGTCCAATGAATAAAATGGGTCCTTTTGTCAGATTATGAAAATCATTCTTTCCTTTTTCAATTTGGTTACTATGGTGCTCATAACTAAGTTGAAGTACAGTTGATTTATAATGCTGTGTTAGCTTCAGGTATAAAGCAAAGTGACTGAGTTATATATATACATATACATCTATTTTTTCAGATTCTTTTACCTTATAGGTTATTATAAAATATTGAATATGGTTTTCTATGCTATATAGTAGGTCATTTTTGGTCATCTATTTGATATATAGTAATAGACTCTTGAGAGTCCCTTGGACTGCAAGGAGATCCAATCAGTCCATTCCAAAAGAGATCAGCCCTGGGTGTTCTTTGGAAGGAATGATGCTAAAGCTGAAACTCCAGTACTTTGGCCACCTCATGCGAAGAGTTGACTCATTGGAAAAGATTCTGATGCTGGGATGGATTGGGGGAAGGAGGAAAAGGGGATGACAGAGGATGAGATGGCTGGATGGCATCACGGACTCGATGGACGTGAGTTTGAATGAACTCCGGGAGTTGGTGATGGACAGGGAGGCCTGGCGGGCTGCAATTCATGGGGTTGCAAAGAGTTGGACACGACTGAGCGACTAAACTGAACTGAACTGAATATGTATATGTTAATTCCAAACTCCTAATTTATCCCCCTGCTTCTCCTTTAGTAACTATACATTTGTCTTCTACGTCTGTGAGTTTGTTTCTGTTTTATAAATAAATTTATTTGTGTCACTTTTTTAGATTCCACAAATAAGTGAAATATATTTGTCTTTCTCTGTCTGGCTTACTTCGCTAAGTGTGATAATATGTAGGTCCACTGTAGACCTGGAGATTATCCTAGTTTTCTGATATAAATACTCTTTTTACATTATTCAGCCCTTGCTTTTTTTGTACTTGTCACCGTGGTTTCGTTGTATTTAAATCTTTTACAGGTATATAGTCAGCTCCAGTTTTGGAAGTCAGTGAGAAACTGAGCTCAAAAAGACAATTAATATATCAGTTGGAAAAGTGTTTATCTACAGTAATTTTATCACCCTGTGACTAACCTCAAACACAATAATGAAGGCCAATCTAGCAGCGAGGATATGCCAGTATTGTAGGGTGAATTCATAGGGTTTGGAACTCCAAGGAGGACCTCTGTAGTCTCGGTACCTAAAATCCACAAAAACAGAGTTTGGAGAATAGAGATCAAGATGTGAAGACCCCAAATGTTCTTTATTTGCCAAAACTTCAAAATGACCATTTCAATGGGCCCATTAACATGTTGAATGGAGGAGAGATGGAATGGTGAAAGCAAAAAGAAAAGACAGCTATAATTTTTAAGTACCTGCAATACCCAGATTTTCCTATGCCAAGTTCACTCAGGTCAAAGAAGGATAGGCTATTGTTGACATATCCTGTTAAACAACTGAAAAGAAAAGAAAGCATCATGTGACTCAGATTCATAAATTTCTAATCCAACTCCTTCATTACAAATGATGGGATTTAATAAGTGCGGTTATGCCATTCTTTCTAATTATAAACTCCGAGCAACTCAGCTCTCTGATTCTATTCCCTGACTCACTATACCTGTGATTATACCTTAATGAGACCGACTCTTGCCTGCGATTTCCCTGCAATAGTTTCTGTCTTGCCCTATCACCTGGCTCATATTTTATTAAGTGTTCACTATGCAGTGGGCGGATTTCCCTGGTGGCTCAGATGGTAAAGCGTTTGTCTGCAATGCAGGAGACCCAGGTTCAATCCCTGGGTTGGGAAGATCCCCTGGAGAAGGAAATGGCAGCCCACTCCAGTATTCTTGCCTGGGAAATCCCATGGACAGCGGAGCCTGGTAGGCTACCGTTCACGGGGTTGCAAAGAGTCGGACACGACTGAGCGACTTCACTTTCACTTTCTTTCATGCAGTGGGCATTGTGGTTATTTCATATGCATTGAAACTGCATAAATATACTTTTATAAATATACATTATATACATGTTACAGTATTTGGATAATTATAATCAAGCAGCCAGTTGATAAAAATGCTTATTTGTGATTTATTAACTTATTCAATTTATATATTGAGGACCTAAAATTTGTTAGAAAATTCTAGATACTTGGTATTCAACAATAAACAAAACAGGCAAAATTCCCTACTCTGATGTTTCAGTATTAAATTGTAATCAGGGTCAACTTTCATAATAACTTTAGAAGCTTATTATTTCCACCATGTGGATTAAAAAAAGTAATATTTACAGAAACTAAATGACTTTCTTTAGTACTATAATTCTAAAATTTCTGGTTTCAGATACCCTCTACATTTAAATTAGGCATTGACGATCTCAAGGAGCTATTTGCATAAGGGCAACCAGGTAGCATTAGTGGTAAAGAACCAGTCTGCCAATGCAGGAAATGATAAGAGACACTGGTTCGATCCCTGGGTTGGGAAGATCCCCTAGAGGAGGGCATAGCAACCAACTCCAGTATTCTTGCCTGGAGAATCCCACGGACAGCAGAGCCTGGCAGGCTACAGTCCATGGGGTTGCAGAGCTGGACACGACTGAAGCGACTTAGCATGCAAGCACGCATATCAATTGATATTTACCACATTAGAAATTGAAAGAGAAATTTAGAAAATATTTATGTTAACTCATTGTAAATAACTATCAAATCCATTCAAATAATATAGAAACACATTTGAAAAATATATATTCCAAAAGAAAAAATTGGAGTGAGAGATGACACAGATTTACATGTTTGCAAAATACCTTAATATCTGCCTTAATAGAAGACAGCTAAGATTGAAAGCAGGGAGAGAAGGGGACAACAGAAGATGGGATGGATCACTGACTCAATGGACATGAGTTTGAGCAAGCTCCAGGAGATGGTGAAGGACAGGAAAGCTTGGCGTGCTGCAGTCCATGGGGTCGCAAAGAATCAGACACGACTGAGCGACTGAACAACAACAAGATACTCATGTGTGCTCCATCGTGTCCAACTCTTTCAACCCCATGGACTGTAGTCCACTAGGCTCCTCTGTCCGTGGGATTTCCCAGGCAAGAATTCTGGAGTGGGTTGCCATTTTCTCCTCTGTGGATCTTCCTAACTCAGGGATTGAACCCAAGTCTCTTGGGTCTCCTGCACTGGCAGGTGGATTCTTTACCACTTGAATCACCTTGGGATACCTGCATTAAATCTGTTGCAATGTGTTGTTTTTGTTGAAGGTTAAGTAGAAAATCTGGCCTCATACAGATTAACTAGTTGGAAAAAGGAAGACTATTTTAATATTTCCGATAAATGTCAGTATTTTTCTTTGGTATTCCACCAAAGCCCTACCTATGGTAATTTCTCAAATTTTTGTTGCAAAGTGGAATCTTAAAGTTTCAATGAACTTTCACATAAATTGTTTCATAACAGTTCTATATTATACTCTGAATTCATCATTTATCCAAGCATGATTCTGTGATATTAAATAGGGGCCATTTGGAGAATATCTTTTCCCTAAATCAGCGGTCCCCAACTTCTGGGCCACAAACTGGTACCTGTCAGATCAGCAGTAGCATTAGATTGGAAATAAAGTGTACAATAAATGTAATGCACTTGAATCATCCCAAACCATCCCTCCTCTCCCAGGTCTTGAAAAACTGTCTGCCACAAAACTGGCCCCTGGTGCCAAAAAGTTTGGGGGCCACTGCTTATGTGGATATCCCATATGTTGATTTATTTTTTACTGAAGAGCATGAAAAGCACAATTGTTAATATCACCACTGATTTTTATCAGAAAAATAAATACTGGGAAACTCTCAAGCCCAGCAAACATTCTTGATTATTTTTCTTAAAATGACAAGCTAGTTTTGTGCATTTTATGAAAGAGTGTTTGCTAAATACCCAAGTCTGAATACTCATAGTTTGTTTGGTAATTGTTCTTTGTCTGGCAATTGTTGAAAAGAATGTTGGTTTGGTATGCAGCTCCAACAATCACACAGGTGCTCTCTGACACTCCCATCACACTTCAGGATATAGCACAAGGGCTTCGTGCACACTTTGTGCTTTGTCAGATAGAATATTGAGAAAACATTTATTCAAGGGTAGAGACTTGATACAATTAATAATTATTACTGCTTCATCAAAGATATTTTGAAATGTCTTTGTTGTTGTTCAGTTGCTAAGTCATGTCCAACTCTTTGTGACCCCATGTACCGCAGCACGCCAGGTATCCCTATCTTTTACTACCTCCTGGAGTCTGCTCAAATTCATGTCCATTGAGTCAGTAATGGTATTCAACCATCCGAAATTTTGTACTGGCATCTTAAAAATGGTGACTGTAGTGAGAAATACAGTCATTACGAGTAGTTTTTGGTGCCACTGCTTTGAGCGATGCAAAGCCACCAAAAAATTTTACCCACCAGTGCTTTTGTACCATCTGTGCAGACTTCAGTGTGGTAAAGAAAGCAAATAGTATCTTAGTATTATTATGAAAATTGTATTGACCTCACGAACACTGAAGAAGACAAGCAAGCCACAAACTGAGAACCTGCCTGGAACATAATGTTGTTAGGGCTTGGGTTTGAGTGCCCATTTATCTTATTCTAAACCTCCAAATATTAATTATAGAGTCCCACTGACTTCCTTCCCCTCCCTGTCCATCCTAGATCTCATAATTTATCATTTCAGCTGATCTCTTGCCAATATTCTCCTCTCCACTGACACCTTGTCCTTTTGCCCTCTTGCTCTGGAAATTTCCAGTCTGAATGACGGTACTCCAATTTAGCTGCTAAGCGTATCCAGAGAAAATTAAATACAGGTAGACCTTGCGACGGAGAAGGCAATGGCACCCCACTCCAGTACTCTTGCCTGGAAAATCCTATGGACGGAGGAGCCTGGAAGGCTACAGTCCATGGGGTCGCTAAGAGTCGGATACGACTGAGCGACTACACTTTCACTTTTCACTTTCATGCATTGGAGAAGGAAATGGCAACCCACTCCAGTGTTCTTGCCTGGAGAATCCCAGGGACGGAGGAGCCTGGTGGGCTGCCGTCTATGGGGTCGCACAGAGTCGGACACGACTGAAGCGACTTAGCAGCAGCAGCAGCAGTAGACCGTGCGAATGTGTGGTTTCAACCTCACATAAGTCCATCACATCTCTCCTTGAAATGATTCTGCATCCCTAGTCACTGCTTATGGAGAAGGGGTCATATGCTGACTAAGTGAAAAGTCAGGACTGGAATGTAAAACAGCTAATGCCCAGCCAATCTCATTCTCATCTGCCGCTAGGTGGCAGTAAAGACACTAACAAATAATGCCTGTGAGGAGGAGGGCTGCCAATTGTGCTACGTATTTCAAATCGTTCCTGCTTCTAGACCATTTTGAATTAAGAAAAAAAGGGACTTTGTAATTTTTCACTACTAATATTAAAAACTTTTTTTAGTGTTTTGTGTTTTACAGTTCATTAAATGTCACCTCAGACATCATTTCTGAAACAAGTTCCAGATTGATGATGTGCCTTTTAGTAAGAAGCAAAGTTAATACTTAAGTCTGGAGAGTTTGACTTCAAGTCAAAAATCTCTTGACAAGACTCTAAAATATAAAATAAAATCTCATGTCTTTATTACCTCTCTTTAAAAAATTGAGATGTTTGTTTGTGTGCAGAAAGGCACTGCAATGTTCTGAGACAAATTAGTTAGTTCATCAGCAGAACTAAGAGCTGATGTCTTCCTAACTGGGACTCGGCCTGTTGGGGCACAAGTCCTGTATCTAGATAATATGCAAGCCCAGAGCTGCTCTTGAAGGGAGGAGAGGCAGCTTCTCCTATCACTACTAGTCACCTATCACTACTTTCACACTTAAAGCTACCCTCTAGCTAAAAACTCCAGTTTCTCTCCCTTTCATCCTTCCCTAGCACACATTTTCAAGAAGGAAAGATCTGGAAAGTCCATATCCCCTAAGGCAGTGGTTCCATTAATAAAATGAGAAATTTTGTTCCCCAGTGACCATTTTGTGATGATTGGAGACATCAGTGGTTGTCACAACTCGGGGAGCAGGGAAGTTGCTTTTCGTATCCACTGGGTAGAGGCCATGGGTGCTGCTAAACATCCTAAGATGCACAGGATCTTAAAACAGAATTATCTGTTTTAAGATAATTTAAGATAATTCCCCTCCTCCTCAAAAACAGAATTATTTGCTCTACAGTGTCAATAGTGCAGAGGTCAAGAAACCATGGAAGTGTTGATTTAAATTTTAATGAAAAAGAAAAAGGAGGCAGGTCTAGAGTATCCTTTTCTGCATCCTTAAAATCTCTAGCAGTCAATTCCTTTAGAAAAATCTCTTATATAGCTGACAGTTTCTTTACATTCTGCATCTCCTCACAAACTAGTTTAATTCCCTTTAGTAATCCAATTAACTATTATGGGCCTCAATTTCCTGATAGCTCAGTTGATAAAGAATCCACCTGCAATACAGGAGACCCCTATTCGATTCCTCAGTTGGGAAGATCCGCTGGAGAAGGGATAGGCTACCCATACCAGTATTCTTGGGCTTCCCTTTTGGTTCAGAGGGTAGAGAATCTGCCTGCAATATGTGAGACCTGAGTTTGATCCCTGGGTTGGGAAGATCCCCTGGAGAAGGAAACAGCTACCCACTTCAGTATTCTGGCCTGGAGAATTCCATGGAATGTATAGTCCATGGGGTTGCAAAGAGTCAGACAGATTGAACGACTTTCATATCACTTCACTTCAAAGACAGAAAATTGCACTGGATGACTTTTAAGGTCTCCCCTGGTTTTAAATCTGACTTCTAATTACATTATAATGTTTTTACCATTTTAATGCTGGTGATGAATTTACACAGAAAGTCATAGAGAGACCTAAAATTATTTGCTGTAAAACACTGTTGCGCTTTTCATCCCACTTGATTTCATCTAATAAACATAGAAACACAATGATCAGAAACATTACCCTTAATGGTCACAGAACAAAACTGCCCAGTAAGTTCTGTTTAATGACAAGCATAAAATGTGTAAAGTTCAACCTTACCTTTCACTATATTCAAAATGAGTTGCACAGGGGCCATATTTGTATTCATAGACAAAACGTGGGATGTAATCAGATGTTATAGCAATTACAAAAGCATTAGTGATCACAGCCAATATACCAATTCCTTCAAGAATTCCATACCAGATACCTAGTGGGAGAAAGATAAAAGACAGCGAATAAAAAGAAAAAAAAGAAAATCCTTTTGTTTTCCAACCTTTAACTTGGAAAAGATGTTTTAGTTATGCTGGAACCAAGTATTGTGAAAGTGTTAGTTGCTCAGTTGCCTCTGACTCTTTGGGACCCCGTAGACTATAGCCCACCAGGTTCCTCTGTCCATGGAATTCTCCAGGCAAGAATACTGGTGTGAATAGCCATTCTCTTCTCCAGAGGACCTTCCTGACCCAGGGATCGAACCCAGGTCTCCCACACTGCAGACAGATCTTCACCGTCTGAGTCACCAGAGAAACCACTGCTGGAACCAAGCTCTGTCCACTATTTATTTTCTAAGGATGGTGTATATCTCGTTACAGATGTTACAGCTACCGAATACTTTCTATAAAGAGGAGGAAGTTCCCATCTACAGAGATTTGAAAATTAGAAGATTGTTGGAACTGGTTTTTATCTTTAACAATGAGATATGGCATAGCTGCTTAAGATTCTTCAAAGCCTATATATAGAACTTGATTAGTACTAAAACCAATAAAAATATAGTAGTACTTCATTGTGTGAACCCCAAAATATCTGCATTCAAGATGAGTTTTGCCTTTATCTTGGTCAAAAGCATTTTTGATGTAAAAATATTAAAAAGTAAAATTAGTTTAGTGTCAAGGAAATCACTGGCTTCTTAAGAAGTAGAAAATGTCAACCGATCTGGCATTACATAGATACACAAAACAGGCTTTGAAATTGTGTATCGTATCAACAGACTATTGATTTTGGTTAAAACTGATGTTTCAAATAGGATTAAAATTAACTTTAAAAAACAATGATATGAAAAAATAAGTTCCAGAAAGGTATATATGACATCCTTTACAGTTACAAACAAGTTTATGAAATAGCAACGCTCAGTAAGAACTTACTCTCAGGCAAGAGTTATAAATAAAATTACTCTCATTTCATTCTTTTGTTAATGAAAACAGTTTTGTTATGTTTGGAAGGGAGCCTGAGCAATAGAAACACATAAGTTACTAAGCAAGATCAAGCCACCACTTGGCCTTAGCAATGCAAAAACCCACGTAGTTCCTGAATCTTACCTATGTCGGTTGCTCGGGCTGGCAAAGGCCTCCGCCACTGGGTGACAAATTTGTATGCATCTAGCCTGATTTCGATGATATTGTTTAACAAAGCCAAAAGGGGGGCCAGAGGAAAAGCTGCAACGAAGATGGTGGTAAAACCAAACTGCAAAACTGTAAAGGCAGAGAGTTAGAAAATTAGTAATATAAACAGTCTCATTTATTGAGTGTCTTCTTTGTGCCATATTAGGCATCTTTACATAGATTGCCTTTAATCCTTTCAACACCCAAAAAGTAAGTATGCTTATCCTAGTTTACAGTTGAGAAAACTTGAAACTCATAGGTGTTAATCTGGCTAAAGGATAGATAGCTAAAAAAAGGTTAAAATCTGAATTCAAACTCAGGTCTCAATAGACTCATAGAGCCTTTTACCTCTATGCGATACATCATAAAGGAAGAAAAATGTCAGAGGACTTGAAGAAAACTGCTCAGTGCTAGAAGAGAAACAAGAGACCTAATCTTGTCCTCTGTTTTTCTGGATGAGAAAACTGAGGGCCAGAGAACAAAAGCAAACGTAAAACAATACACTAACACGCAGCGATCTTAACAGTCGATCCTTATTTTCATAATATAAATAAGTTTCTTGAAGAAGCCCAGACTCAGATGGATCTGTGCAAAGATTTACTGTGAGAAAGAATTACTGCTTTATTTGGGTGGGATGATACATTTCTTAACATAGGAATGAGTTTTGCTTTATTAAGTTCCTTTAAAATATTTGTTCAAAAGATAGATACTTTCATTTTGCTCAAATGTTATGGTTGACAGAGCAATATGCATAAGCCTTCCAAGGGCACTGCCTTAATATCTTCTCTAGCTCTGCTGAGATAAAGGTGTAGATGTGTTTTAGAAAGCTTGGAGTTGGAAAGGAGAGAGACGGTTTTCTCTCTGGAATCAGAGTCTGCGTGAAGTAGAAAGAAGTATCAAGAAGGTTAAATAGCTTTGCAGAAGCTTCCATACCCATTTCTAAGTATTCGTCCATCAGTCCGTGAATGTTCATGGGCTGCAGACTCCAATCATTTTCCCACTGAGGGATGGAAGCATCTTGAATTCCCCGCTTGATTTTATGTCGTGACCACCAGTTCTGGATCAATCTACATTATGAGCAGACAAAGGGCTTTTGAGCTCTTATTTAAGCAACTGGTAAACAATTTACAGTGTATTAAGAAAAGTGAAACATTCACTACCTTGAAACTGTACTGGGAACGGGGGCTCTTTGTATGGTCTCAACTTCGTTTTTACAAAGTTATTTATTCATTGATTTTTGGTTGTGCTGTATCTTCCTTGCTGTACGTGGGCTTTCTCTAGTTGTGGCAGGCGGGGCTATTCTCTTGTTGCAGTGGCTGGGCTTTTCATTGCTGTAACTTCTCTTTCAGCAGAGCACAGGCTCTAAGGCACATGGCCTTCAGTAGTTGTGACACACAGGCTCAGTAGTTGTGGTGCTTGGGCTTAGTTGCCCCACAGCATGAGGAATCTTCCCGGAGCGGGGATCAAACCCATGTCCCCTGCTTGGCAGCAGGATTCTTAACCACTGGACCAAAGAGACCCTAGACTTCCTAGCCCCTATAAGCATCTACATATTTTTCAGAGTTGATCCTCCCATGCACTGGTGCTTCCTGACATTGTTTAGAGGTGTTTCATTTCTATGATTCTATGATCCCATCTATATAAATATTTAAACTCCTATGCTGCCTGCTGTAATTGTATCTGAGCCCTTCCTGCCAAATCATCTTGCTGTGCTCTCTGAACACGAATAAAATCATTTAATTGAATCCTACCTAGAGTTTCAAGAGATGTAATTTCTAGTCTGCACCCTACAATGCATTAGCTGTGTGGCTTTTATTAAGTCACTTCACTTCTCTGAGTCTATAAACATGAAGCATTCAAGCAATTACACTCTGCTCCTATAGAGAACAATAATTTACAGGCAATGAGTCCGTGTTTCAGTCCATTTATCAGACTTGAGAAGGAAGTAACAATACTCTTTCCCCAGTCCAGGGGCAGTCTTGAAATTATATGACTCAGAAATATCCTGGTATGCAAATATTATAGACTTCTGGGTAATTAATTATTTTAAGAGTTAGATGAAAATTATCTCTAGGATAAAGTGAATTTCACAGGACTCAGTGAACACTACCCAACTCTCAGTTGTAATTAATCATGGACTTAGAGCTTTAGTGGGGGTTGGAAGAGCCACTATAGCTAGATTAAAACTTCGGGCAGAGTGCTTCAATGTGTGCTCCCTGTAGGTTGCCTCTGGAGCCTCATGAAGATGAAAAAGAGGTTTGGAGTTGGAAAGCCAGCTTGCTTCTATGTTATTTACTTCAATCTGATCTGCTTAATATTCTACCTGAAGAAAGAGAATTGTGGTTTAAAGTTTAAAAATTATTGCTTTAGGGGCTGGGTCACTCCTGTTACATTTTCTGCAGCAAGGTCTTAATCTAATTGTTGGAAAAACCCCACCAGGATATCCTTTGCCATGGTACCCTTGGGATTTGAAATACAAATTCCAGGCTGACCTCTTGGGCAAGGACATGGTAGAAGGTGCTGTCCAACATGCACAGTATGTATAGAAGTCCATGGATAACGATAACAATAAGAATCAATGTTAATACCACAATGGCTACCACACCATTTTGACTGTGCTTGTGAAGTACCCACACTATGTCAGATGCTGTGGTAGGCACTTGATACCTAATTTATTCTGATATTTTCAAATTACATTCTTCAAAATTTATGTTCAAAGAGATGAGCCAAGGATAGAAAGGGATATGAAAAATACACTGGACTTCCCAAAACTCTGTTGCTATTCTCTCTTCATTCAGAGGAAATTCGCTTTAATCCATTTGACTCTTGAGGATTTGTATAAATATCTCTTCACAAAAAGCTTCTGTCATTTATTGATGAAGATTTAAATACTATTGTGTCATATAATCTAATCTTCATAAATCCTTTATTTTACAAATTAAAAAATAATGTCTCAGAGAGGTTAAGTAAGTTATAAGTATCTTTAGCAAGAGGCAGAGAACAAATCTGAACCAGGTCTCAGTAGTTTCACAGTCCAGTGCTCTAAGACTGCCTGTAATTTAACACAATACTTTATTGCCAATTTCAGGGTTAATATCACCTCTCCAACCCCTCTGCTCAGGCATGTCCTGATATAGTTATGGGACAATGAGAAGAAAAAAATATTGTATAATTTGATGACTGAGCCTAAACTATTTATAGCATCAATTAACTAACCAGTTCCTCCCCCATAGCAAGGAAATTTCTCAATACTACATTGTTTTTAGCTTGATTAGACCTCAAAGCTTCCATATCACATTATTTTAAATACACTCTATTTCACTATATTCTAAAGGATAATATATTTTAATAGATGTAAAAGTGGAGCATTCAAGGTCCTTTTATGTCAGTGTTTCACAGAATTTATCTATATGGACAAAAATAGAATGCTGTTGGTTTGATATTGTCACAACCAATACTGGCATAATGATTTTTGTTATTATTGTTGTTGTAACAAAGAGCCCAAAATATTCCCATCTATGACTTTAACTTTATTTTATTTTGCTTTTTTTTGGCAGGTGGGCAGAATGGAGGTTCTATGTATTAAACAAAAACAACGACCACCTTAGTCTTTTGGTAACCAAAAGAAACCAGAAAGTTATTTTTGTCCTCAAGAACCCACACTATCAATAATGCTTTAAGAATACCAACAAGTGTGTTAGGATACCGAACAGAATACAAGTATTTTACATCCATTATTTCCATTAATCCTTTAAACTGTTCTTGAGAAGATACAACTATTGAGCCCTTCTAGGGGATGTGAAAACTAAGGCACAGACGGACTTACACACGGTCACACATTTTAGAGAGGAGCAGAACGGAAACTGAACTGTTATGAGTCTGCTTACCAAGCCCACTTCTTAACCACCAGCCATACTACTGTACCTTTCTTCTTTGTCACTCTGTATGTATATGTGTGCACACTCAGTTGTGTCTGACTTTTTGAGGTCCCACAGACTATAACCCGCCAGGCTCCTCTGTCCATTGACTTCTCCAGGAAAGAATCCTGGAGTGGGTTGCCATCTCCCGCTCCAGGGGGTCTTCCCAACCCAGTGTTTGAATGTGAGTCTCTTCTGTTTCCTGCATTGGCAGGAAGGTTCTTTACCACTAGGGCCACCTGGGAAGACCTGTCACGCTATACATGGCCAGTGTAAAAATTAAGTACTCACGGGTATCCCAGTTCCATGAAATTGTTCCATATTTGCTTCAAAAACATGATAACTCCCATCTGGAGGCAAAGGTCTATCAAACAGCCACTAGGGTGACACTGAAACAAACAATAGGGGCAATAAGGACCTTGCTCTTCTCAGATAGCTTAAACACCCCCATCTTCCAACTGCATAGCAAATTCTAAAGCCATGTCTCTTCATGTCAATGCACAAAGAGAATAAAAACAAGGAAGGAATAGCATGTATGAGGATACTTGATAGGGAAGTTTTCAGTAAATATACTGGAATATTGATCAAAATTATAACGACAATAACAACAAACCTTCTTTTTTTTTTCATGGCCACCCCATGAGGTGTGTCCTCTGCATTGGAAGCACAAAACCTTAACCACTGGACCACCAGGAAAGTCTAATAAATCTGCCTTTTAATGAACACTTACTACTGCCAGGCTCCATGTTAGGCATGATCGCATTTAAGGAATGCTCTGGAATACTTTATGAAAACAGTGTAAGTACTAGTCATTCAGTCATGTCTGATTTTGTGATCCCATGGAGTGTAGTCCACCAAGCTCCTCTGTCCATGGGATTCCCTGGGCAAGAACATTGGAATGGATAGCCACTTCCTTCTTCAAAGGATCTTCCCAACACATGGATCAAACCTGGGTCTCCTGCATTGCAGGCAGATTCTTTACCATCTGAACCATCAAGGAATCAATTTAATAACCAAGTGATATTAAAATATTTAACAAAATGTTTATATTTTTAAAAATAAGCTTCCTACCTCAGGCTAATTTTAAATTTATAGAAAATTTGCAAAGCTAAAATAGTACAGAGAGTGCCAATACACTCCTCTCCCAATTCCCTTCACTGCCCCTTACAGAACCAAGGTATATTGTCAAAGCTAAGAAATTCACAGTAATACATTTCTATTAGGTAGTGTATTAAAAAACAGAGACATCGCTTTGCTGACAAAAATCTGTATAGTCAAAGCTATAGTTTTTCTAGTAGTCATGTACAGATGTGAGACTTGGACCATAAAGAAGGCTGAGTGCCAAAGAATTGATACTTTCGAACTGTGGTGTTGAAGAAGAACTCTTGAGAATCCCTTGGATAGCAAGGAGATCAAACCAGTCAATCCTACAGAATCATCCCTGAATATTCATTGGAAGGACTGAGGCTGAAGCTGAAGCTGAAGCTCTAATACTGTGGCCACCTGATGAGAAGAGCCGACTCAATGGAAAAGACCCTGATACTGGGAAAGACTGAGGGAGGTGGGGGAAGGGGATGACAGAGAATGAGATAGTTGGATGGCATCACCAATTCAACAGACATGAGTTTGAGCAAGCTCTGGGAAATAGTGAAGGACAGGGAGGCCTGGAGAACTATAGTCCATGGGGTCACAAAGAGTCAGCCATGACTTAGCGACTGAACAACAATTAACTAAACTCCAGACTTTACTTAGATTTCACCTGCTCCAGGATCTAACCTGGGATACCTCATAGAATTGATTTGTCACGTCTCTCCCGATCTCCTCTGGTCTAGGCAGTTTCTCAGATTTTCATATTCTTAACAATTTTAAGTATCACTGACAAGCATCCTGTGGACAATACCCCAAGCTGGGTTAATCTCATGTTTTCGCATTTAGACTGGGGTTATATGTTTTGGGAATGGAGATAGGGTACAGTGGTGAAGTGCCATTTTCACCATCAGGGTTACATGGTATCCACACGTCATTACTAGTGATATTAACCTTCAATATTTGGTTAGTATAGTATCTGCCAGGTGTTTCCATTGAAAAGCTACTCATTTTTCCTTTCTCTCAGAAGTGAGTCACTAAGTCTAGCCCACTCTCAAGATGGGGGGAAGGTCTATCACCCAGGGAGGAATTATCTATGCCTAATATAATGCATTTAAGTGATAAAAGTACCCCACAAAACAGTTTGCCAGTATGATCCCAGTGATGCCCTGTCTGTGCTCCACTGCTTTTTAGTCTTCAGTAATAGCATTAGAGGGCTTCTCAGGTGGCTCAGTGGTAAAGAATCCATTTGCCAATGCAGGAGAAGTGGGTTCGATCCCTGGGTCTGGAAGATCCTCTGGAGGAGGAAATGGTAACCTGCTCAGGTATTCTTGCCTGGAAAATCCCACGGACAGAGGAGCCTGGTGAGCTACAGTCCATAGGGCTGCAAAGTCAGACATGGCTGAGTGACTGAGCATGCATGAATGCAATAACATTAGAAACCCATGCACACAAAAATGTGGTTACAATGAAAACCGTAATCAATGTGTTTTGCTTGAAAACTGCGCACTATTTGAGTAGGAAAGCGTAGGTCTTTTTCTTTGGAAATGGGTTCATGTCCTGCTCATAAGGCTGATGTTCTTTGTAGCTTTGATCTACAGTTTCTATTTCTATCAAGTCAGTACCAGTGGGACTTCAAAGGGAACAAATACTTAGGACACAAAGAGCCTCCTTTTCTGTTTCCAGCCCAGTAACTTAAAACTCTCCAATCTGAGCCAGAGAGAGGGTTTGCCAGTGGTAGTTTTTATTGTGTGGAGAAGTTTCAGTTCCCCTATACAAGCATACTCCTTTTCAGGATGAATTTAGGACCCCCTGAACTCTGTCACATATATACCACAAACAGGTCCAGTAGAATGTTTGAGACCGAATAATTACTAAGCTACAGAGGCAGATCACAGATCACAGTTGCAAGCTGAAATTGTTCATTTTTAGTAGAGAGATTCAAAGAGGCAAATTAACTTGTCCAAGATCATGCAATGCTAACTGGTGATGTGGAAATGAAAGCTGTGGTCTCCTCTACCCTAATGCACTACTCCTTCACATAATGCTAAGGATGACTTCTATTTATCAAATATGTTTGCTGCCTTGTAGGGCTGCTTTAGCAAAGCCTATTATTTTGTGGAAAGGGAAAAAGAAGACCATCATAGAACCGTGTGACTGGATCACTCTCTGCAATGGTAGAGCAAAGTGGGGAGGCCAGAGGACAGGCCATTTACAATTTTGTTGGAATTGAGCATAGGATTTTGTGATTTATAGGATAGAGTGTGTTAGTCGCTCAGTCATGTCCAACTCTTTGCAACCCCATGAGCAGTAGCCCGCCAGGCTCCTCTGCCCATGGAATTCTCCAGGCAAGAATACTGGAGTGGATTGCCATTTCTTTCTCTAATATCGTAGAGAAAGCGGTCTAACAGTTTTAGTGAATCTACTTCCTCACATAATGATTCCTTTGAGCTAAATCCAGTCCTTCAATACTCTAAAATTCATTTAGTAAAAAGTCTATACTTAGAAAGAGTAATGTGAAAGTCACTCAGTTGTGTCTGACTCTTTGTGACCCCATGGACTATACAGTCCATGGAATTCTCCAGGCCAGAATACTGGAGTGGGTAGCCATTCCCTTCTCCAGGGGATCTTCCCAACCCAGGGATCGAAACCAGGTCTCCCACATTGCAGGCAGATTCTTTGCCAGATGAGCCACCAGGGAAGCTCAGAATGAGCAAAGGGCATGGATAAATGTGCAGGAGACCCAGACTTTCATTCCCATTGCACCACTCACAATCATATGACCAGCAGCAGTTCAGTCATTCAGTCATGTTTGACTCTTTGTCACCCAATGGACTGCAGAACGCAGGGCTTCATTGTCCATCACCAACTCCCGGAGTTTATGCAAACTCATGACCATCAACTCAGTAATGCCATCCAACCATCTCATCCTCTGTTGTCCCCATCCCCTCCCACCTTCAATCTTTCCCAGCATCAGTTTTTTCCAAAGTGTCAGTTCTTTGCATCAGGTTGCCAAAGTATTGGAGTTTCAGCAATAGCATCAGTCCTTCCAATGAATATTTAGGAAGATTTCCCTTAGAATGGACTGGTTGGACTTCTTGCAATCCAAGGGACTCTCAAGAGTCTTCTCCAACACCACAGTTCAAAAGCATCAATTCTTCAGCTTTCTTTACAGTCCAATTCTCACATCCATACATAACTACTGGAAAAACAATAACTTTGACTAGACAGACCCTTGTTGGTAAAGTAATGTTTCTGCTTTTTAATATGCTGTCTAGGTTGCTCACTAGATTTTCTTATAAGGAGCAAGTGTATTTTAATTTCATTGCTGCAGTCACCATCTGCAGTGATTTTGGAGCCCCCAAAAATAAAGTCTGTTACAGTTTCCATTGTTTCCCCATCTATTTGCCATGAAAATTAGAGATACCATGGGAACATTTCATGCAAAGATGGGCTTTATAAAGGACAGAAATGGTATGGACCTAACAGAGGCAGAAGATATTAAGAAGAGGTGGCAAGAATACATGGAAGATTGTACAAAAAAGATCTTCATGACCAAGATAACCACGATGGTGTGATCACTCACTTAGAGCCAGACATCCTGGAATGTGAAGTCAAGTGGGCCTTAGAAAGCATCACTATGAACAAAGCTAGTGGAGGTAATGGAATTTCAGTTGAGCTATTTCAAATCCTGAAAGATGATGCTGTGAAAGTGCTGCACACAATATGCCAGCAAATTTGGAAAACTCAGCAGTGGCCAAAGGACCAGAAAAGGTCAGTTTTCATTCCAATCCCAAAGAAAGGCAATGCAAAAGAATGCTCAAACTACTGCACAATTGCACTCATCTCACATGCTAGTAAAGTAATGCTCAAAATTCTCCAAGCCAGGCTTCAGCAATACGAGAATCATGAACTTCCAGATGTTCAAGCTGGTTTTAGAAAAGGCAAAGGAACCAGAGATCAAATTGCCAACATCCGCTGGATCATCAAAAAAGCAAGAGAGTTCCAGAAAAACATCTATTTCTGCTTGATTGACTATGCCAAAGCCTTTGACTGTGTGGATCACAATCAACTGTGGAAAATTCTGAAAGAGATGGGAATACCAGACCACCTGACCTGCCTCTTGAGAAACCTGTATGTAGGTCAGGAAGCAACAGTAAGAACTGGACATGGGACAACAGACTAGTTCCAAATAGGAAAAGGAGTACGTCAAGGCTGCATATTGTTACCCTGCTTATTTAACTTATATGCAGAAAACATCATGAGAAACGCTGGGCTGGAAGAAGCACAAGCTGGAATCAAGATTACCAGGAGAAATATCAATAACCTCAGATATGAAGATGACACCACCCTTATGGCAGAAAGTGAAGAGAAACTAAAAAGCCTCTTGATGAAAGTGAAAGAGGAGAGTGAAACAGTTGGCTTAAAGCTTAACATTCAGAAAACGAAGATCATGGCATCTGGTCCCATTACTTCATGGGAAATAGATGGGGAAACAGTAGAAACAGTGTCAAATTTATTTTGGGGGGCTCCAAAATCACTGGGGATGGTGACTGCAGCCATGAAATTAAAAGACGCTTACTCCTTGGAAGGAAAGTTATGACCAACCTAGATAGCATGTTGAAAAGCAGAGACATTACTTTGCCAACAAAGGTCTGTCTAGTCAAGGTTATGGTTTTTCCTGTGGTCATGTATGGATGTGAGAGTTGGACTGTGAAGAAAGCTGAGCGCTGAAGATTTAATGCTTTTGAACTGTGGTGTTGCAGAAGACTCTTGAGAGTCCGTTGGACTGCAAGGAGATACAACCAGTCCATCCTAATGGAGATCAGTCCTGGGTGTTCATTGGAAGGACTGATGTTGAAGCTGAAAATCCAATACTTTGGCCACCTCATGCAAAGAGCTAACTCATTGGAAAAGACCCTGATGCTGGGAAAGATTGAGGGCAGGAGGAGAAGGGGACGACAGAGGATGAGATGGTTGGATGGCATCATTGACTTGATAGACATGTGTTTGGGTGGACTCCGGAAGTTGGTGATGGACAGGGAGGCCTGGCGTGCTGCGATTCATGGGGTTGCAGAGTCGGACCCAACTGAGCAACTGAACTGAACTGAACTGATGGGACCAGATGCCATGATCTTAGTTTTTTGAATGTTGAGTTTTCAGCCAAAATTTTTACTCTCCTCTTTCACTTTCATCAAGAGGCTCTTTAGTTCTTCACTTTCTCACATAAGGTTGGTGTCATCTGCATATCTGTGATTATTGATGTTTCTCCCAGAAATCTCGATTCCAACTTGTGCTTCATCCAGTCCAGCATTTTGCATAATGTACTCTGCATATAAGTTAAATAAGCAAGGTGACAATATACAGCCTTGACGTACTCCCCTCCTGATTTGGAACCAGTCTGTTGTTCCATGTCCAGTTCTAACTGTTGTTTCTTGACCTGAATACAGGTTTCTCAGGAGGCAGGTCAGGTTGTCTGGTATTCCCATCTCTTTCAGAATTTTCCACAGTTTATTGTGATCCACACAGTCAAAGGCTTTGGCGTAGTCAATAAAGCAGAGGTAGATGTTTTTCTGGAACTCTCTTTCTTTTTCCACGATCCAGCGGATGTTGGCAATTTGATCTCTGGTTCCTCTGCCTTTTCTAAAACCAGCTTGAACATCTGGAAGTTCACAGTTCACGTACTGCTGAAGCCTGGCTTGGAGAATTTCAAGCATTACTTTGCAGGCATGTGAGATGAGTGCAATTGTGCAGTAGTTTGAGCATTCCTTGGCATTGCCTTTCTTGTCATGTGGTCACTACTGCTGAGTTTTCCAAATCTATTGGCATACTGAGTGCAGCATTTTAACAGCATTATCTTTTGGATTTGAAATAGCTCAACTGGAATTCCATCACCTCCATTAGCTTTGTTCATAGTGATGCTTCTTAAGGCCCATTTTACTTCTCATTCCAGGATGTCTGGCTCTAGGTGAGTGATCACATCATCATGGTTATCTGGGTCATTAAGATCTTTTATGTATAGTTCTTCTGTGTATTCTTGCCACCTCTTCTTAATATCTTCTGCTTCTCTTAGGTCCATACCATTTCTGTCCTTTACTGAGACCTTCTTAAAATGAAATGTTCCCTTGGTATCTGTAATTTTCTTGAAGAGATCTCTAGTCTTTCCTTTTCTATTGTCTTCCTCTGGTTCTTTGCAATGATCACTGAGGAAGGCTTTCTTATCTCTCCTTGCTATTCTTTGGAACTCTGCATTCAAATGGGTATATCTTTCCTTTTCACCTTTGCCTTTTGCTTCTCTTTTCACAGCTATTTGTTAGGCCTCATCAGACAACCATTTTGCCTTTTTGCCTTTCTTTTTCTTGGGGATGGTCTTGATAGCTGCTTCTGGTACAATGTCACAAACCTCTGTCCATAGTTCTTCAGCACTTTGTATATCAAATCTAATCCCTTGAATCTATTTGTCACTTCCACTGTATAATCATGAGGGATTTGATTTAGGTCATACCTGAATAGTCTAGTAATTTTCCCTACTTCCTTCAATTTAAGTCTGAATTAGCAATAAGGAGTTCATGATCTGAGCCACAGTCAGCTCCTGGTCTTGTTTTTGCTGACTGTATAGAGCTTCTACATATTCAGACGCAGAGAATATAACCAATCTGATTTTGGTATTGCCCATCTGGTGATGTTCATGTGTAGAGTCAAGAGTTTTCCCTTGTGTTGTTGGAAGAGGGTATTTGCTATGACCAATGCGTTCTCTTGGCAAAACTCTGTTAGCCTTTGCCTTGCCAGGACCAAATTTGCCTGTTAGTCCAGGTATCTCTTGACTTCCTACTTTTGCATTCCATTTCCCTATAATGAAAAGGATATCTTTTTGGGGTGCTGGTTCTAAAAGGTCTTATCCATATGACCATGGACAATTCAAAGCTGGGTGCCTTCATATATTTTTCTCATTTTTTTCCTCATCAAGCCTGGTGAGATGGGTGTTCATATCTCCATTTTGTAGATAATGAATCTATGTGGCAGACAGAACTGTGAGATTCCAATATCCTCATTCCTCTCACTTGATCCACTTTAGTATGTCTACCATATTCCAGTTTGTATGTAGAAGCCAGAAATCATTCAGCAATTTCATATCAAAATCAATCTCTATTAGGTTCTCCATTGTGGCAATATGCTATCCCAATGATGGCTGGAATGCACAGTGGTCAGAGCATAAACTTTAGACTGCCTGAATCAAATTAATATCAAAGTGATGACTTCATCAGTTTGTAAGTACTTTTTGATGTGTAGGCAAATTATATAACTTCTCTAAGTTTCTGTTTTCTCATCAGTAACATGAGTGTGATAATAGAAATGCTGTAAGGAATCAATACATTAATATATGTAGAACTTTTAAAACCAATTGCTTGAATGTGCTCAGTTCAGTTCAGTCACTCAGTTGTGTCTGACTCCTTGTGACCCCAAGAACAGCAGCATGCCAGGCCTCCCTGTCCATCCCCATCTCCCAGAGTCCACCCAAACCCATGTCCATCAAGTCGGTGATGCCATCCAACAATCTCATCCTCTGTTGTCCTCTTCTTCTCCTGCCTTCAATCTTTCCCAGCATCAGGGGCTTTTCAAATGAGTCAGGTCTTTGCATCAGGTGGCCAAAGTATTGGAGTTTCACCTCCAATATCAGTCCCTCCAATGAACACCCAGGACTGATCTCCTTTAGAATAGACTGGTTGGATCTCCTTGCAGTCCCAGGGACTCTCAAGAGTCTTCTCCAACACCACAGTTCAAAAGCATCAATTTTTTGGCACTCAGCCTTCTCTATAGTCCAACTCTCACATCCATACATGACCACTGGAAAAACCCTAGCCTTGACTAGATGGACCTTTGTTGACAAAGTAATGTCTCTGCTTTTCAATATGCTGTCTAGGTTAGTCATAACTTTCCTTCCAAGGAGTAAGGGTCTTTTAATTTCATGGCTGCAGTCACCATCTGCAGTGATTCTGGAGCCCAGAAAAATAAAGTCAGCCACTGTTTCTACTGTCTCCCCATCTATTTCCCATGAAGTAATGGGACCAGATGCCATGATCTTCGTTTTCTGAATGTTGAGCTTTAAGCCAACATTTTCACTCTCTTCTTTCACTCTCATCAAGAGGCTTTTAAGTTCCTCTTCACTTTCTGCCATAAGGGTGGTGTCATCTGCATATCTGAGGTTATTGATATTTCTACTGGCAATCTTGATTCCAGCTTGTGCTTCCTCCAGCCCAGCATTTCTCATGATGTACTCTGCATATAAGTTAAATAAGCAGGTGACAATATACAGCCTTGACGTACTCCTTTTCCTATTTGGAACCAGTCTATCATTCCACGTCCAGTTCTAACTGTTGCTTCCTGACTTGCATGCAGGTTTCTCAAGAGGCCGGTCAGGTGGTCTGGTATTCCTATCTCTTGAAGAATTTTCCACAGTTTCTGTGATCCACACAGTCAAAGGCTTTGGCATCGTCAATAAAGCAGAAATAGATGTTTTTCTGGAACTCTCTTGAATGTGCTGGTATATCGTAAACACTCATTCAATATTAACTACTATTAACATTTTATATAGATACACAAATAAGGTGCTCAGTTGCTCCTTTGTGTCTGACTCTTTGTAACCCCGTGGACTGTAGGCCACCAGGCTCCTCTGTCCATGGGATTTCTCAGGCAAGAATGCTGGTGTGGGCTGCCATTCCCTTCTCCAGGGGATCTTCCCAATCCAGGGAGACCAAACCTGGTTTGTCTTGGGTCTCCTGTATTGGTAGGTGGATTCTTTGCCACTAGCACAATCTGGGAAGCCATGAGATATTATATAGCATAGTGTGAGAGAAGTCCATAATAGCCAGTTTATAAATTTTCCAAATAAACTGCAGTACTATTTTTATTTCTTTATAAATAGCTGCCATTATTTATGCCAGGCATTTTACATGCAAGATCCAACCTATGGCCAGTATTATTGAGAATGATGATTCTTATCATAATTTGCAACAACAACAACAAAAAAACTGAGACATAGAAATATTAAGATCATATATCCAGGGGGGCAAAATTAGAACGTAGATTGTCATATTCCAAAGAGAAAATACTTGTTACATATCATGGTTATGTTATTTTCTTCAAGATTGTTAACATTATTAAAGAAAGGAAAGAGATATCTTCACTTGTACACCACATATTACCCAGCAGAGGTCTAAGATACAGTGTGTATTAATAAATGCTTGTTGAATGACTAAATTCAGAGATCTAACTCTTATTTCCCATCATATATACTTTTTCTATCTACATTTCCAAGATTTCCAGGCTCTATTCTAAACCCATATTTTTAATTCACTGATTTTTTTTTCAAAATAAATCTTTTGTTGGAAAATATGGCTACTATGTCATACGCATTGTGGAAAATAAGATGGTTATGAAATATTTTTCCTGACACTAGTATTAGAGTTATTTTTCAAAGAGAAATCACAAATTCTAATAATTTCATGATTAACAGTGAAAGTGTGAAAGTAGCTCAGTTGTGTCTCTTTGCGACCCCATGGACTTTACAGTCTGTGGAATTCTCCAGGCCAGAATACTGGAGTGGGTAGCCATTCCCTTCTCCAGGGGATCTTCCCAACCCAGGGACTGAACCCAGGTCTCCCACATTGCAGGTGGATTCTTTACCAGCTGAGTCACCAGGGAAGCCCAAGAATACTGGAGTGGGTAGCCTCCTCCTTCTGCAGAGGATCTTTCTGACCCAGGAATCAAACTGGGGTCTCCTGAATTGCAGGAAGATTCTTTACCAACTGAGCTATCAAGGAAGCCCCAATTAAAAGTAAGAGTACCCAATTAAACAAAATTACTGGTGCTAGCAAGCACTAAAATGGCATCAATATGCAGACCTCCCTGCCTGTGACCACTTTGTTCCCCACACTACCCTTGCTAACTCCACTGAACACTCTTGGAAAAAAATAAGCCTTGTTTCTCCCTCCCCCTTCACCACACCACACACACACACACACACACACATCCACACACACACCAAAGGGGAGCTGAAAGTCTTTTAGTGGATATGGTCATACTTCTGGGCTATGAAAGAAAACTGCAAGTTTGATTTGGGGACTTCCAGGAAGCCTGGGATTAAGAAAGGCCCTAGTTTATCTCTTTCCAAGAGAATAATACCCAGGTAGCTATATAGGGAGAGCATTGATAAATACCAGCTACAATTTACAGAGTTCCTACCATAGTACAGGGATTGGGCTACTTGTGTGATGCAAATTATCTCTTATCTAGTAACAGCTTTGCAACCTAAGTATTACTATTGCCAGTGTACAGATGAGAAGACAGATATTCAGAGAGGTTAAATAAAGGCCAAAGAATAATCAGAAAGATTAACATTTGAGCCCAGTTTTCTTTGATAAAAAGCATACATTCTTTGGGCTTTCTCAAAGTATTCTAATCAACTTTTAGAACACCCAAAGGAGACAACATTAATGAGAGAGCCTCTGTGTTTGGGGGGGATGTGTAGATAGAGATCAGAAATGCCTCTACCCTCCAATTTCTCAGGTGATCTTTTTCTTAACCTTTCTTTAAATTATGACCTCCTAATAATGCTGCCTCCCCTTCATGGATCATAGCCTTTTCTTGGCAAAGGGGTTTGTATAGCTCAATGAAGCTATGAGCCATGCCACGCAGGGCCACCCAAGGCAGGTTGATCATAGCAGAGATTCCTGACACTGGAGGAAGGAATGAGAAACCACTCCAGTATTCTTGCCACAAAAACCCCATGAACAGTATGAAAGGGCAAAAATATATGATACCAGAAGATGAGCCTGTCAGGTCAGAAGGTGTCCAATATGCTACTGGGGAAGATCAGAGGGCAATTACTAATAGCTCCAGAAAGAATGAAGAGCCTGGGACAAAGCAGAAATGTTACTCAGTTGTGGATGTGTCTGGTGGTGAAAGTAACGTCTGAAGCTATAAAGAACAATACTGCATAAGAACCTGGAATGTTAGATCCATGAAACAAGGTAAATTGGATGTGGTCTAGCAGGAGACGGCAAGAATGAACATCGACGTTTTAAGAATTCAGATGACCATTATACTGACTAATATGGGCAAGAATCCCTTAGAAGAAATGGAGTAGCTCTCATAGTCAACAAGAGTCTGAAATGCAGTTGCTGTAGGTCAGTCCCTAAGTCGTGTCTGACTGTATTCCCATGGGCTGCAGCATTCCAGGCTTCCCTGTCCTTCACTATCATCTGGAATTTGCTCAAACTCATGTCCAAAATACAGCACTTGGATGCAATCTTAAAAATGACAAAATGATTTCATTTTTTTCCAATGCAAAGTAATCAATATCACAGTAACCCAAGTCTATGCCCCAGCCACTAATGCCAAAGAAGTTGAAGATGAATAGCTCTATGAAGGCCTACTTATAACACCTTCTAGAACACCAAGAAAAAGATGTACTTTTCATCAGAAGGGACTGAAATGCAAAAGAAGGAAGTCAAGAGATACTTGGAGTAACAGGCAAGTTTGGCCTTGGAGTACAAAATGAAGCTGGGCAAAGGCTAACAGAGTTTTGTCCAGAACACACTGGTCATAGCAAACACCCTTTTCCAACAACATAAGTGATGACTCTACACATGGACATCAGGAGATGGTCGATACTGAAATTTGATTGATTATTCTCTTTGCAACTGAAGGTAGAGAAGCTTTGTACAGTCAGCAAAAACAAGACCTGGAGCTGACTGTGGCTCAGATCATGAACTCCTTATTGTAAACTTCAGGCTTAAATTGAAGACAGTAGGGAAACATTCATACCATTTAGATAGGACCTAAATCAAACCTTTATGATTATACAGTGGAGGTGATGAATAGATTCAAGGGATTAGATCTAGTAGACAGAGTGCCTGAAGAACTATGGACGGAGGTTCATAACAGTGTGCAGGAGGTGTGAACCAAAACCATCTCGAAGAAAAGGAAATACAAGAAAGCAAACTGGTCATCTGAAGAGGCTTTAAAAATGGCTAAGAAAAGGAGAAGAAAAAGGCAAGGGATAAAGGGAAAGATATACCCTGATGAATGCAGAGTTCCAGAGAACAGCAAGAAGAGATAAGAAAGCTGTAAGTGAACAATGCAAAGAAATATAGAATGGGAAAGACTAGAAATCTCTTCAAGAAAATTGGAGGTATTAAGGGAATGTTTCATGCAAGAATGGGCATGATAAAGAACAGAAATGGTAAGGACCTAACAAAAAGCAGATGATTTTCTCCCATTCGGAAGGCTGTCTTTTCAGTTTGCTTATGTTTTCCTTTGTTGTGCAGAAGCTTTTAATTTTAATTAGATCCCATTTGTTTATTTTTGCTTTTATTTCCAGAATTCTGGGAGGTGGATCGTAGAGGATCCTGCTGTGGTTTATGTCAGAGAGTGTTTTGCCTATGTTCTCCTCTAACAGTTTTATAGTTTCTGGTCTTACATTTAGATCTTTAATCCATTTTGAGTTTATCTTTGTGTGCGGTGTTAGAAAGTGATCTAGCTTCATTCTTTTACAAGTGGTTGACCAGTTTTCCCAGCACCACTTGTTAAAGAGATTGTCTTTACTCCATTGTATATTCTTGCCTCCTTTGTCAAAGATAAGGTGTCCATATATATGTGGATTTATCTCTGGGCTTTCTATTTTGTTCCATTGATCTATATGTCTGTCTTTGTGCCAATACCATACTGTCTTGATGACTGTGGCTTTGTAGTAGAGCCTGAAGTCAGGCAAATTGATTCCTCCAGTTCCATCCTTCTTTCTCAAGATTGCTTTGGCTATTCGTGGTTTTTTGTATTTCCATACAAATCTTGAAATTATTTGTTCTAGTTCTGTGAAAAATATCGCCGGTATCTTGATAGGGATTGCATTGAATTTGTAAATTGCTTTGGGTAATATACTCATTTTCACTATATTGATTCTTCCGATCCATGAGCATGGTATATTTCTCCATCTATTAGTGTCCTCTTTGATTTCTTTCATCAGTGTTTTAAAGTTTTCTGTATATAGGTCTTTAGTTTCTTTAGGTAG
>NW_024070201.1:54588159-55005876 GCF_014754425.2 Oryx dammah | reverse complement strand
GAATTTAGGAAGATGGCAATGATGACCCTGTATGCAGGACAGCAAAAAAGACACAGATGTGTATAGCGGACTTCTGGACTCAGAGGGAGAGGGAGAGGGTGTGATGATTTGAGAGAATGCCATTGAAACATGTATAATAACATGTAAGAATCGAAATGCCAGTCTATGTCTGATGCAGGATATGACACGCTTGGGGCTGACGCGCGGGGATGACCCAGAGAGATGTTGTGGGGAGGGGGGTGGGAGGGGGGTTCATGTTTGGGAACGCATGTACACCTGTGGTGGATTCATGTCAATCTATGCCAAAACCAATACAGAATTGTAAAGTAAAAATTAAAAATAAATAAATAAATTAAAAAAAAAAAAAAAGCAGATGAGATTAAGAAAAGGTGGCAAGAATACATAGAAGAACTATATTTTAAAAAGTCTTAATGAACTGGATAACCATGATGGTGTGGTCACTCACCTAGAACCAGACATGCTGGAGTGTGAAGTCAAGTGGGCCTCAGGAAGAATTACTAAGAGCAAAGCTAATGGAGGTGATGGAATTCTAGACAAGCCATTCAAAATTCTAAAAGATGATGTTGTTAAAGTGCTGCACTCAATATGTCAGCAAATTTGGAAAATTCAGCAGTGGCCACAGGACTGGAAAAGGTCAGTTTTTATTCCAATCCCAAAGACAAGCAAAGACAAGGAATGCTTAAACTACTGTACAGTTGCATTCATTTCTCATGTTAGCAAGGTAATACTCAAAATCCTTCAAGCTAGGCTTCAGTAGTACATGAACTGAGAACTTCCAGATGTACAAGCTGGATCTAGAAAATGCATAGGAAGATCACCTGGAGAAGGAAATGGGAATCCACTCCGGTACTCTTGCCTGGAGAATTCCATGGACAGAGGAGCCTGGCAGGCTACAGTCCATGGGATTGCAAAGAGTCAGACACAACTTTGCAACTAACTTTCACTTTTCGCTTTTTTCATAGGAACCAGAGTTCAAATTGCCAAGATTCCATTGCATCACAGAGAAGGGAACCGAATTCCATAAAAGCATCTACTTCTGCTTCATTGACTACACTAAAGCCTGTTATCCACTATGTGGATCACAAAAAACTGGAAAAAATTTCAAGATCTGGGAATACCAGACCACCTTACCTGTCTCCTGAGAAACCTGTGTGCAGATCAAGAAGAAAAGTTAGAACTGGACATGGAACAATGGACTGGTTCAAAATTGGGAAAGGAATATGACAAAGCTGTACACTGTCACCCTATTTGTTTCACTTCTATAAAGATCCATCATTAGAAATTCTAGGCCACATGACTGAAAAGCTGGAATCAAGATTGTCGAGAGAAATACCAACAATCTCAGATATGCAGATGGTAACATTCTTATGGCAGAAAGTGAAGAGGAACTAGATAGCCTTTTGATAAAGCTGAAAGAGGAGAGTGAAAAAAGTTGGCTGAAAGCTCAGATTCAAAACCGAAGATCATGCATCTGGTCCCATCACTTCATGGCAAATATTATAGAAGGGGGAAAAGTGGAAACAGTGACAGATTTTATTTTCTTGGGCTCCAAAATCACCGTGGATGATGATTACAGCCATGAAATGAAAAGACACTTGCTCCTTGGAAGGAAAGCTATGACAAACCTAGATAGTATACTAAAAAGCAGAGACTCACTTTGCTGACAGAGGCCCAAAGAGTCAAAGCTATGGTTTTTCCAGTAGTCATGTAAGAACTGGACCATAAAGAAGGCTGAAGGCTGAAGAAAATTGATGGTTTTGAACTGTGATGCTAGAGAAGACACTTGAGAGTCCCTTGAGAGACTGTGAGGAGATCCAACCAGTCAATCCTAAAGGAAATCAACCATGACTATTCATTGGAAGGACTGATCCTAAAGCTAAAACTCCAATACTCTGGCCACCTGATGTGAAGAGCTGACTCACTGAAAAAGACCCAGACGCTGGGAAAGATTGAAGGCAAAAGGAGAAGGGGTAAACAGAAGATGAGAAGGTTAGATGGCATCACCAACTTAATGGACATGAATTTGAGCAAACTGTGGCAGATAGTGGAGGAAAGGGAAGTCTGGTATGTTGCAGTTCATATCGTTGCAAAGAGTCAGACACCACTTAGTGACTGAACAAAAACAATTAATGCTGCCATATGTTAAACTGAGTTTTACATTAGAATAATTTTTAAAATTTTGAATTATAAAAAATTTGACAATTAGTCTAAATAGATCCAGAAATTTTAAGATGTAGAATATTGATATAATAAACCTTACAATCTCATTTTGCTGAGTGAAAACTCATTTTATTAAATTTGTGGCTGCTAATTTTGGGGGATCTTAATTATACTTTACATGAAAATAAACTTCCAATGGGTCAGAGATAATATTTTTTAAAATAACAGTAGTTAAAAATATGTATAAACTTTAAAATTTCCCAATTTGACAACATATTTTTGTGATGAAACAAATTCCCCAAAACATTAATGACAATAATATTTTGATTAGAAAATGCTATATAGTTTTGTAAAAAATATATCAAAATAAAATTAAAAGATATACAAGAAAATGGGAAACATATCCCTAAAAAATTTGAAAGAACCTAATTTTATTTGTTTAAAAATTATTAAAACAGAAAAAACAGTTTGATGAAAATGAACAGGAATAACATACCTACAGAAATACAAATACAACAATATCAATTAAAGGAACTGAAATCAAGAGATATTCTGATATCCTTTGGATTATTGGTAAAAATGAAACTGTTTCACTTGGCAAATTCTGAAGTAAATTCATATACTATAGGTAGGAGCTGGCACTTGGGAGGACAGTTTGTCAGTCTCAGTGAAAATATACAACACTCTCACCCAGAATATAGAAATATTATTCCTGGACATTTTGTTTCCATACATACATAAATCAATAAAGAAATATAAGACTTTGAAGATATACCTATACAATTATAAATTGGTATTTCATGTAAGATTTCTTTTAGACTAAATTTTCCTTGCTTAGAAGGAAACCCAATATATTTAAAAGTTTGGAAATCAGTGCATAGATAATAATAATCCTCCAAAAGAAAAAAATCTACTGGAGCTAAATTTCTGGGCTTTGTGAATGGAAGAAATGGTTTTGATAGTATATTAAAGAGAGCTGAGGTCAGGATCTTGGGGTTTAACGTACACCTTCTTTTTTGGAAGACTTAGTTTCTTAGGAATCCCTAGATTTCCTGCTTTATCAAAAACATGTCTTCAGAACAGATGAACTTGCCTGTTTCACCTCCCCTTTCTCTCTCTTCCCACCCTCTTTTTTCCCCACAGTCATTGGCCCATATCCATGCCCATCCCACCCCCACCCTTACAAGGTTACTTACTTCCTCCAGTCTCCACCGGTTGAAAAGTTTATTGTACTTTCCTGGATGGCCAACAAATCTGTAAAAAGCCATTTTAATTCATTAGTGTTTAGGCGGGGCTGACTGAAGAACACTTACTAATGCATTACAACCAGTGCAAGTGTGGGTAGACGTAAGTGTTCTCCGGGGCAATTTGTACCCAAACAGTGACTTAGGCCATGCTTACACATCAAAGGACCTGACTTAAAAAGGAAAAATGATGTGTGAAGTCATTATCAACGGGTTGAGAAAGTGCAGACAAACCAACCAAATGAAATTTTCCACACTGACTTGTAGAGTTTTAATGTCTTTTTGACCTAGTAAATGACTATTAATAAAATGTGCTGAATTGTTTAGTTTAAAATTTTCTAGCTTCAGTATGTTTCCATGGCACTGGCTGGAGTGTTGAGCATACGGCAAACCAGAACAGGTAGCTTAATATGCTTCTTTTTTATATTTTGCAGCAAATTCAGGAAAAAAATATTACCATGATAGGTATAAGTGTCCACACTAAGGAAGTGTACTCTGGGCTTATACAAAACTTTTCTTATTTAACAAAATCATCACTAATGATTGGAGAATCATAATTCAACCCCAGCATGGCATAGAGGTCTTATGTATTTTATTGACGTATAGCTGATTTACAATGTTGTGTTAGTTTCAGTTGTACAGAAAAGTGATTCAATCATATGGCTTTACTTTTTTATTTCAACTTTAATTGGGAGTGGCAGCCAGAAGCACTATACTAAGTCTTGATTTGAAAAAGCATGTGAAGATTCATTGGGACAGTTTTTCAAGGCAGAGAACAAGAATTTGCCACCTCTGTTAACAAACTGGCAATAACACTGTTGACAGTCTCTGTCACTGTGCAAAGACAATGTGTATAAAGTTGACTTACCTCCCCAAAAAGAAAGCAATATAGAAGATAGAACTGTTCAAATTGACAAATTGGAAGAGGAACATCTTCAAAGCAAAGCTGTTTTCCCATTCAGATTCTGTTCGAGGATATTCTAAAAGGAACATAGAGTGTGCTTACACAGATGAAGTAAATGACAAGAAATATGGATACAGAATCAGAAGTCCTATGTTCAAAGTCTGGTTCAGTCATTTACTGAGTCTATAAGCCACTCAATGCCTCTGAGTTCTAGTGTCTGCATTTGTAAAAATAAGAGTGATAATATCTGTTCCACAGAATTGATGAAAAGATCCAATGAGATAATCTTTAGACATTTTCCACAACTACAAAAGTGTGATATCTGTTATTAAGACATAAGGATTTTCATGATTCTCTCTGCTCCTGTCATTTAGAGGTAACCATAAATATTAGATCAGTCTTTCACTCCAAATGTCTATTCTTAATTCAGAGACCTTAACTGTCTACAGAGTTCTTTAAAAAAGGAATATTTTGTATGCAGACTGAAGTGGATTAGTAAAGGAAAAGAGGGCTACATCAGTCAGAAAAGCTCAGTTCTTATCTCAGCCTTATACCTAATTTGCTGGTAACTTCAGGCAGCTGTCTTCATGTATTTTGCAATCAGTTTTATAATCTGTGTGCAGGGACTTCCCTGGTGGCTCAGACAGTAAAGCGTCTGTCTACAATGCGGGAGACCAGGGTTCAATCCCTGGTTTGGGAAGATACCCTGGAGAAGGAAATGGCAATCCACTCCAGTACTATTGCCTGGAAAATCCCATGGACAGAGGAGCCCTGGTAGGGTACAGTCCATGGGGTCGCAAAGAGTTGGACACAGCTGAGCAAATTCACTTTTACTTTCACTTTATAATCTGTGATTTGAGGAATTTAGATAAGATGATTTTAAGAACTCTGTCAACTTACACCTTAGGGCTCTGACTTCTCAAAATAAAGCAAACAAAAGATAACAAAATAAAGCAACATCTTCATAAAACTAGATGAAGATGGCAGAACATAACTCAGCCTCAGCTCCCACTGGATATCCAAATAAGGGATAGAAAATAAATATGCAAATCTAATGTATATATTCTAATGTAACTGAAAATTCAAGAAAGATAGAACTTAGATGTGCTCTGACTTAAAAGAAAAGATAGGCCAAACTGTATGCATGAGCAAAGCACAGAATAAAGAGGAAACTTTATCCTGGGGAACTCCAGAATAGGTCTTGGGGAATGCCAAGCCCAAAGCAGACAAGTGTCAGAAACAGGAAGGATCTGTGGGGCATCCACAAGAGTGACTGGTTGACGGGCAGAAGGGAGAGCTGTCAGGAGCCAACATTTCTGCATGGTTATGTTTTCACTGTTGTTTCCTTCTAAATAGTTTGTAAATTAAGCACAGAAAACTTATTGAGAAATGAGACTGTGGGTTTAAAAAAAATCCCCTGTGTAAGATTATTTTGGGTCTCCATTTCTAATTTTGGAGAAAACTTTAGAGAAGGAAATGGCAACCCACTCCGGTATTCTTGCCTGGAAAATCCCATAGACGGAGGAGCCTGGTAGGCTACAACCCATGGAGTCGTGAAGAGTCAGACACGACTGAGCGACTTCACTTCACTTCACTTCTAATTTTACTGCTTCATGATCCACAAATGTGTCCTGTGTGATTTCTGCCTTGGGACAAAAAAAGTTGCAATTTCATTGTGGCCAAATTACACGTATAAGTTTTGTCAGTGTATCAAGTGTCTCAAAAGAATATTCACTTTTTTCTTGAGCATACAGCTTATATACGTTTAAAGGAAGCCTGCTAGTTATGATATTCAAATACTTTATCAGTTCAGTTCAGTTCAGTCACTCAGTTGTGCCCAACTCCTTGCAACCCCATGAACTGCAGCATGCCAGGCCTCCCTGTCCATCACCAACTCCTGGAGTCCACCCAAACCCACGTCCATTGAGTTGGTGATGCCACCCAACAATCTCATCCTCTGTCTTCCCCTTCTCCTCCTGCCCTCAATCTTTCCCAACATCAGGATTTTTTTCAAATGAGTCAGCTCTTCGCATCAGGTGGCCAAAGTATTGGAGTTTCAGCTTCAACATCAGTCCTTCCAATGAACACTCAGGACTGATCTCTTTTAGGATGGACTGGTTGGATTTCCTTGCAGTCCAAGGGACTCTCAAGAGTCTTCTCCAACACCACAGTTCAAAAGCACCAATTATTCAGTGCTCAGCTTTCTTTACATATAGTCCAACTCTCACATCCATACATGACCACTGGAAAAACCATAGCCTTGACTAGATGGGCCTTTGTTGGCAAAGTAATGTCTCTGCTTTTTAATATGCTGTCTAAGTTGGTCATAACTTTCCTTCCAGAGAGTAAGCATCTTTTAATTTCATGGCTGCATTCACCATCTCCAGTGATTTTGGAGCCCAGAAAAATAAAGTCAGCCACTTTTTCCACTGTTTCCCCATCTATTTGCCATGAAATGATAGGACCAGATGCCATGATCTTAGTTTCCTGAATGTTGAGCTTTAAGCCAACTTTTTCACTCTCCTCTTTCACTTTCATCAAGAGGCTTTTTAGTTCTTCTTCACTTTCTGCCATAAGGGTGGTGTCATCTGCATATCTGAGGTTATTGATATTTCTCCTGGCAATCTTGATTCCAGCTTGTGCTTCCTCCAGCCCAGAATTTCTCATAATGTACTCTGCATATAAGTTAAATAAGCAGGGTGACAATATACAGCCATGAAATTTAAAGACGCTTACTCCTTGGAAGAAAAGTTATGATCAACCTGGATAGCATATTGAAAAGCAGAGATATTACTTTGCCAATAAAGGTCCATTTAGTCAAGGCTATAGTTTTTCCAGTGGTCACGTATGGATAGGAGAGTTGGACTGTGAAGAAGGCTGAGCGCCGAAGAATTGATGCTTTTGAACTGTGGTGTTGGAGAAGACTCTTGAGAGTCCCTTGGACTGCAAGGAGATCCAACCAGTCCATTCTGAAGGAGATCAGCCCTGGGTGCTCTTTGGAAGGAATGATGCTAAAGGTGAAACTCAAGCACTTTGGGCACCTCATGCGAAGAGTTAACTCATTGGAAAAGACTGATGCTGGGAGGGATTGGGGGCAGGAGGAGAAGGGGACGACAGAGGATGAGATGGCTGGATGGCATCACCGACTCGATGGATGTGAGTTTGAGTGAACTCTGGGAGATGGTGATGGACAGGGAGGCCTGGTGTGCTGTGATTCTTGGGACTGCAAAGAGTTGGACACGACTGAGTGACTGAACTGAACTGAATATACAGCCTTGACATACTCTTTTTCCTATATGGAACCAGCCTGTTGTCCCATGTCCAGTTCTAACTGTTGCTTCCTGACCTGCATATAGGTTTCTCAAGAGGCAGGTCAGGTGGTCTGGTATGCCCATCTCTTTTAGAATTTTCCACAGTTTATTGTGATCCACACAGTCAAAGGCTTTGGCATAGCCAATAAAACAGAAATAGATGTTTTTCTGGAGCTCTCTTGCTTTTTTGATGATCCAGCGGATGTTGGCAATTTGATCTCTGCTTTCTCTACCTTTTCTAAAACCAGCTTGAACATCTGGAAGCTCATGGTTCACATATTTCTGAAACCTGGCTTGGAGAATTTTGAGCATTACTTTGCTAGCGTGTGAGATGAGCGCAGTTGTGCAGTAGTTTGAGCATTCTTTGGCATTGCCTTTCTTTGAGATTGGAATGAAAACTGACCTTTTCCAGTCCTGTATATTTTGGCTTATATTTTGAGCATTTATTTGTCAATTTATTTGTGTATTTCTATTATATTTTGCTTTCTATGCTTTGAAGGTTGGTGGAAAAGTGTATAGAAATTGACTATTATACTGACCCGGTAGGTTGTTTATCAGTATAAAGTCTCTCTCTTTCCCTCTCAAATATATATTAAATTCTAGTTTGCCTAATATAAGTATGATGACATCTGATTTTATTGTTGCTGTTCCCTTGACATAGATACTTTTATTCCTGAATTGAGCTCTGACAAAATAAAAGTTCTTTTCACCAGTTGACCTAATTTGCTTCTTGGAATCCCAGTTTATCTTTATAGATAATCAATACTACAGATAAATCATTGTTCATTATTATAGATACTTCATTATTTGAAACAACTGACAACCATTCTGATCTAATTCTTAACAGCTGAAAAGCTAGGCTGAAAAAAGTATCACTTTGGATCAAATATTATATATTCTCTTTAAAAAACCTCAATGTGACAGAATTGAAGCTTTGATTTTTGTGTATTTATGATATTTTAAAATAAAATATTTGGGCAAAAAAGAAATCAAGAAACAAAGTCTTAAAAGTATTTTATATAATTAGAAAGTTAAACCTAATTTCTAATTTGAAGCACAAATTTGCAAGCCTAAATTTATATAGAATTTAATATCATATATATTGCATACATATTATTTTTATATATACATGCAATGACATTACATTTCTTTAAACAAAATATCAATATTTTATTAATTTAAATTTATAAAGCTCATTATTAATTGACAGCTATGAGTCTACAGGCATTATGGTATGAGTTATAGATGGAAAAATCAAATATCAAGTGAAAACTGACATTCTTGGCTATTAGCATATTCTGCTTCTATAATTAATATTATGGTTCCCCCAAATTACTTGCTTAGGTTTGCTTTCATCTTGGGCATAAAATACTTTACAAGCAAATAAATATAAGGAATCAGAGCTAGAAGAAAGCCTTGGGATATCTAGTTCAAGTGTTTTATTACTCAACTGAAGAAACTATAGCTCAGAGTGTTTAAAGAAAAATGTAAAAGATCATTCCCATTTATGGGGCACTTGTCATATGTCAGGCAGCTAACCTACAATGACAGTGAAACAGGAACTATTCCCATTCTCATTTTACCAATGAAGAAACTGAGACTCAGAAAAAGAAAGAAAAGGAGATGGAGCAGAGAGAAGAAGAGGAGATGAAAGAATGGAAAGAAGAAAAAACTTGCTCACAGTCATGTAATTTCCACGTGACCATATCAGCCAGACTATGAACTAGGGGCTAGTTCTTCCCCTTATACATTGTCTCTTCTCATGTTACTTGCATTTGTAAATACATTGTAAGGCAAGCAACACATCCTAATGGAGTGATACAGTTACTCCACCACAGTCAGTGGAGTCTGTCACATCTGAGTTTAAATTTTACCCACTAACTTAATTGGGCTTCCCTGGAGGCTCAGTGGTAAAGAATGCACCTGCAAGGCAGGAGACACAGGAGACGCAAGTTTGATCCCTGGGTTGGGAAGATCAACGAGGGATTTAACCAAGATCCTAGGGGAGGGCATGGCAACCTACTCCAGAATTCTTGTCTGGAGAATCCCATGGACAGAGGAGCCTGGTCGGCTACAGTCCATAGGGTTGCAGCGTGAGACATGACTGAAGCAACTTTGCATGCATGCAACTTAATTACCTTGATTTTCTTATCGATAAACTTGCGATACTACTGTCACAGAATTGTGATGTAAAACAAAATAGTAAAGGAGGAGAGTCTAGCTGAGCTCAGTGCCTTGGCTCTGTTGAGTTCTCAAATAATAAAAGATCGCTGCTCAAACAACTCTGCAATAAAAATTTTGTACCCAAATTGGGGGACCAAAACTTAAGTTTGAGGATAGAAATAAAGGTATTTTCTGACATGCAAGGTTTTGAGATGTTTACTTTCCAGGGAGCAAAATAAGAAATTAAAACAGAAGAAACAAAGGATCCAAAAAGTATTGTCCAACTGAAAAAATTAAAAGTGAAGGAATTACCACAGTGCTGGTCAAAGCAGTGTATGCAGATGAACACAAGCCCAGAGGGTAACCTATTGAGACTGGAGTAGACAGGGAGGATACCTCTCGGAAGAAAGGGGGTACTTAATGTTTTTAACATATTTAGAGAGAATTTAGAGTTACGGCAGGAAGTTCGGGATAAATCAAGGCAAGTATGTGTAGACAAGCAAAAAAATGTTATTATTAGCTTCACGAAAATATAAAGGTCTTATAAGAAAGAAAGCAACCACAGTACACGTCATGCCTTAGATATGAGAATAGTTCTGTAGATACATGATGTGAACACCAATTATTCATTAGGCTAACGCTGCTTTGGAAGGAGGAGAATTAGCAGTCTGCTTTTACCTAGAGATGGATGGGGAAGTGCGAGGGAGCAGGACACTGTGGGAATAAAGTACAAAGCTCCTGTCTTTTATTATGGGAAGGCAATCACTTCCCAAAGCTGGAAAACTCAAGAATGGCAGTAGTAGCATGCAATTTAGAAATAGGGTAGAAAAGAACAGAAAACAATGATTAAACTCCTAGAAAGCACTACCTCAGGGATATGGAAAACAAGAATGAGCAATGTGGCAAAGAGCTGGTATTTATTATAAATCTCTTAATACTCTTTTGCCTTTTAAGTTGTGTACATGTAATATGACACTGTGATAAAATAAATGTTGCAGGGAAAATCCCAAAGAACTGAAAAGGTAGGGGGGAAAGCAATCCCAAGTAGGCAGAACTAGGTTTGTTAATTTCTACTAAGATTTTGTAACTGTATACATTGCTTCTCTATAGTTATATGATGAATTCCAACTTCCTAGTCCCTTCTTTCATTTTACTGACAATTATCTAACTAAAGTTGATATAAAAAATGCTAAAGTATGTAAAGAAACCGTAGACTGATGCCCATGTTATTTTCTTATTAAGGAGTGAAGTAAGAAAAGTGGACTTACCTAAATTAGTGAGAAGGTAAGCAATTTTTTCATAAGCCTGTAATAAGAGAAAGCAGTTAATGTTATTTTCTTTTTTAAAATACTGTTATTTAGACTATTCAATGAAACATCTAAAGCTATAACTTCTTTCAGTTAAGAAGAAGCATGTTTTAAATCTTACTATGTGGTGCTTTATATACATGAACACACAAAATGTAATAAAAACCTGTTGTAAATGGGGCTATATACAGACATGATTTCTGCAATAACCTTTCTGCTAGCTGTCTTTATTTTCGCTTTATAAATCAAACAGAAGAGACCTGTATATACCCCAAAGACTTGCAGCTAGTTCATGTCTGACCTAGGATTTGATAACCAAATTATATTTTCTTTTTTCCTACACTGGAAGGTTTAGTGGAACTATGTCTTCTTTACTACTGATAAACAATTTTCCTAACTATGACAAAGACAGTGAACAAAGTTGCATTCCCAAACAACAAAGTTGTTTGGTGGTTATTTAAAACAAGATTCACTTTGTTTCCCAAAACAAAGTTGGTTTGATGGTTATTTAAAACAAGATTCACTAGTCAACTCTGTTGAATCTGTAGTTACATGAACATTTTAATAACATTTTTTTATATTTTGTCACCTTCTCCTTATCTCACCTTACTCTGTCCACAGCTCATACAGACTCAAGGAAACAAAACATATTTTACAATATTACAAGTAAATACAGCTGGAAGCATATATTTACTACAGATAGAAGGGTGATATATGTGTGCATGTAAATATAATTATATAACTCCAAAATTAAACATCATTCTTTAGACTATAAATTCAAATAACCCTGCCTATCAGCATGCAAAATCAAAAAGGTATATGGACACATTAAAACTTGTTCACCTTCCCTGACTGCTCGTTCAATAGAACTAATGTGATTATTCATCTTAACCATGATTCAGTCCATCTCTTCCTAAGATCTGAAGCAGTGTCTTCAAACAGAAAGATTATATTGAGTACAAAAGTTTCATTCTACTCCTGGTGCAGTTTTTTAAAAAAAACTATACACACAAATTATCATTTTCAAATTTTAGAATTAGATAAGTTTGAATTTGTGAGCACAAAAGTTTTCCTGACTTTATTCCTTTCCATGCCCCATTTATCAACTAAGATGATTAGAGAAGGGTCTCCAAAGAGTATGATAAGACAGCCTTATCAATCAGCAAATAGTCCATGAGTAGCTACTGTGCTTCAAGCACTGAATTAAGTGCCCTCATAGGGGCTGAGAAAATTTTACTTAAGTAACTGCCATTTAGAGTATCTGGCTGGTGCCAAACAGTGTTTTCCAATGGGCTGCACAGAAAGTTCATTCAGGTTTTTCTGTAAGATATTACGGAAACTGGAATGAACTTTTAGTCCAACCAAATGTATACTATTTATGTTTGTCCTTACAAAAATATTATCAAATAGATGTTATGATTGTATGGAACAGGAAACTGAAGTTTAGAATGTTAAGTACCTAGCCTGAGATAATACTTCTAAGCAAGAAGCAAAGTCAGTATTTGGTATAAAGGCTCTCTTGTATCATCTACGCTATACCTTGTCTCATAAACAATTTCATATTTTGTCTTAGCACTTAGCCCATAGGCCAGGATGGCAATATTTACAGCTGATGCCCCAAGGGACTATAATAATCTAATAACCTATGAAGGAATTTTACCAGTCAGAAAAGATGCTGTGCCACCCCTGGAAATACCATTTTTGGAAGGGTATTTAGAGCAGTGGAGAGCCTATACCATCCAAGGCCCAAATGCTACAGCCTATTGGCACCATCATGATGATAAACTACAATACAGTCCTTGCAGTGTGACTCATTAACTCACCCACAAAGTGTACAAAGAAACCATAATTTAAATATAACCAACTAGATGGTATATGACAGCAACCTTGACAAGGGAAATTGTGTGTGTGTGTGTGTGTGTGTGTGTGTGTGTGTGTGGTGGAATGGAGATATAATTGAGGGAGGAGAAACTAAAGAGATTCAGGGTCAATTGTTCTGCTTACTACATTATATACAGGTAGTGAATGTATGGGGGCTTCCCAGGTGTTGTGGTGGTAAAGAATCCACCTGCTAATACAGGAGAAGCAAAAGACACCTCCAGGGTTCAAACTCTAGGTCAGGAAGATCCCCTGGAGTAGGAAATAGCAACCCACTCCAGTATTCTTGCCAGGGAAATCCCATGGACAAGGAGCCTAGCGGGCTACAATCCATGGGGTCACAAAGAGTTGGACAGGAAGAATTCATGAAAGAGTGTATGTATACATTATATGAATCTGCATCATTATACATATATATAGATATGCAATATATGTGTGTCTTTAAAATACATATATAAATAAAATACATTTTTAAAATATATGAAATACCATATAGTGAACCCAAGCTTTTAAAAATCATTCACGAGTCCATTTCAGTAAGCCAATATTCTCTTAGTTATGTGCTGCTGCTGCAGTCATGGCCGACTGTGCAACCCCAGAGACGGCAGCCCACCAGGCTCCCCCATCCCTGGGATTCTCCAGGCAAGAACACTGGAGTGGGTTACCACTTCCTTCTCCAATGCATGCAAGTGAAAAGTGAAAGTGAAGTCACTCAGTCATGTCCAACTCTTCGCGACCTCATGGACTGCAGCCTACCAGGCTCCTCCGCCCATAGGATTTTCCAGGCAAGAGCACTGGAGTGGGGGGCCATTGCCTTCTCTGCTTAGTCATGTACATTGGGTTAAAAATATTTATTAGAAATTTCTAATGAGTCAGGTACTATCCAGGGAACCAAATAACAGTGAATCAAATATAGTCTCTACCATTATGGAATTTAAATTTTGGTTCTCAGAGACATATGACAAAGAAATATGTACTTGGCCAGGAGATGCCAAGTACTAAGAGGAGAGATGAAGCAGGCTGATGGGTAGAGAGCAGAAGAGTGCTATGTAGAGGCTGGTCAGGGAAACCTCTAAGAGAGGGAGATGTCTGAGCAGAGAGCTACTTGGAGTAAGGGAGCCAAACAGAGATGGGGCTAAATATCTGGGAGACATGGAAACAGTGAGTGCAAATGCCTGAGCCTGCCATGCACTTGGCGTGTCTCCTGAAGGTGGAGGAATTAGAGTGATGGGGTGGAGGTACAAAGGAAGTAACAGATGAATCAGAGAGATCTCGGAGGGAAATACTTTTTTGGTGTCTCATAGGCTGTGGTGAGGACTTCAGAATGCATTCTGAGCTGAAAAAGTCATCATCCCCCCAAATAATGCTTTGCTTTGGGGTGTCATGAGAAATCAATTGGGAAAAAAGTGGCAAAGGCATTTGCTATGAAGGGGCAAAATTCAGGAGTTCTACATTTGCTTTCATGCTCTTCATCTCCAAGTCAGATGCTCACAATCTAATTTTCATTGTAAAAAGGAGCTCCAAATGGACAAATGCAGAATCAAAAAGAGTCTTCACTTTTCTAGGAATTCTCCTTTTTGAATTTCTAGAAATTGTTGACATACACAGGAACAAACTAAACAAATACATTTTAAAAAGCCAATCTTCTTAAGAGTCATTTGTCATTGCTTCCTTCTGAGGTCAAGACGTGTGGTCCAACACTTTGATCCACCCTATTTCATAATAACCTTTTTGCATTGTAAATATCAGTTAAGGAAACTTGGGTACATTTTGAGGTCTTTGGAGATCAGGCCCATGGAAGAAACATAGGAATGCATGCTCTGGACTCTAGAGACAGAAGGGGATTAATATGTGGAAGAGTCCAATACTACAAAGCTACAGTCATCAAGACAATATGGTACTGGCACAGAAACAGAAATATAGACCAATGGAACAAGATAGAGAGCCCAGAGATAAAACCCACACCCTATGGGTAACTTATTTTTGACAAAGGAGGCAAAAATATACAATGGGACAAAGATAAGCCTCTTCAATAAGCGGTGCTGGGGAAAATGGACAGCTATGTGCAAAAGAATGAAATTAGAACACTTACTAATGCCATACACAAGGATAAAGTCAAAATGAATTAAAAACCTACTTTTAAGATCAGAAACTATAAAACTCTTAGAAGAAAACACAGGCAGAATGCTCAATGATATAAATCAAAGCAAGATCTTCTATGACCCACCTCCTAGAGTAATAGAAATAAGAACAAAAATAAATAAGTGGGACCTAATTAAACTTAAAGCTTTTGCACAGCAAAGGAAACTACAAACAAGGTGAAAAGATAACCCTCAGAATGGGAGAAAATAATAGCAAAGGAAACAGTTGATAAATAATTAAGCAGCTCATACAACCCAATATCAGAAAAACAGATAACCCAATCAAAAAGTGGGAAAAAGACCTACGCAGACATTTCTCCAAAGAAGACATACAGATGGCTAACAAACTCATGAAAAGATGCTCAACATCTCTCATTATCAGAGAACTGCAAATCAAAACTACAATAAGATACCACCTCACACCAGTCAGAATGGCCCTCATCAAAAAGTCTACAAACAATAAATGATGAAGAGGGTGTGGAGAAAAGAGAACCCTCTTGCACTGCTGGTGGGAAAGTAAATTGATACAGCCACTATGGAAGACAGTATGGAGAGTCCTTAAAAAACTAGGAATAAAACCACCATATGACCCAGCAATCCAACTCCTGGGCACATACCCTGAGGAAAGCAAAATTGAAAAAGATACATGTATCTCAATGTTCAATGCAGCCTTATTTACAATAGCTAGAACATGGAAGCAAACTAGATGTCCACTGACAGATGAATGGATAAATAAGCAGTGGTATATATATACAATGGAATATTCAGTTCAGTTCAGTCGCTCAGTCCTGTCCGACTCTTTGCGATCCCATGAACCGCAGCACGCCAGGCCTCCCTGTCCATCACCATCTCCCGGAGTTCACTCAGACTCACGCCCATTGAGTCCATGATGCCATCCAGCCATCTCACCCTCGGTCGTCCCCTTCTCCTCCTGCCCCCAATCCCTCCCAGCATCAGAATCTTTTCCAATGAGTCAACTCTTCGCATGAGGTGGCCAAAGTACTGGAGCTTCAGCTTTAGCATCATTCCTTCCAAAGAACACCCAGGGCTGATCTCCTTCAGAATGGACTGGTTGGATCTCCTTGCAGTCCAAGGGACTCTCAAGAGTCTTCTCCAACACCACAGTTCAAAAGCATCAATTCTTCGGCGCTCAGCCTTCTTCACAATCCAACTCTCAATATTACTCAGTCATAAAAAGGAATGGATGTTAGTCAGTTCTAATGAGATGGATGAACCTAGAGCCTACTAGATAAGAGTGAAGTCAGGAAGAGAAATATAAATATCATATACTGACGCATATATATGGAATCTAGAAAGATGCTACTGATGAATTTATTTTCAGGGCAGCAATGGAGAAACAGACAGAGAACAGACCTACAGACATGGGGGGAGATGGAAGGGAGGTTCAGGACGGAGTGGACATGGGTGTAGCCATGGCTGATTCTTGATGTATGACAGAAAACCACAAAATTCTGTAAAGCAAATATCCTTCAGTCAAAAATATAAAGTGGCAAAATATAAATAAATAATGTGGATGAGTCCAGAACGAGCATGGAGTACTTACAACAGCCCAGTATATTCAAAGGTTTTCTTTTTTTTTTTTTTTTTTTTGGTTAAAGCATGCTCTATGCATGGCACATGGATTCTAAAATGAGAGGAGGAATATCAAAAGGAATTTATCCTTTTATTGGCAATGCTGAAATAGTTTAATTGGCCTAATTCCAGCTATTTCAAATGGTAAGAGTACTTCTGCTGTGATGTTTCTATTTTTTTCTTCAAAATTATGCATTAATCATGAGACCAGACAGCTGTCCCGCTATTGCAAACTATTCTTAAATTAATTAAGAATTAATTAATTAAGAATTAAGATAAATTAAGAATTAAGAATCTTGTTGTCAAGCAACAAGAACATACATTTTTAAAATAACTGCATTTTAAATTTTTATTAAAAACTTTTTTGAAATATTTCCTAATGATGGCTAAGCATGCTATTTATGGTATCTTCAATAGCATATTTTCAGGGTCAGTAAAATAAAGAAGAAAGTGGATGATGGGATTTATAAAAAGAAAGTCCTGGTTTTAAATTCTGGCTTTGAAGTATTTTAGCTGTCCTCCTGGTAAAAGATGTTAAAAATAATAACTTGAAATTTTAGCTACTGTTAAATTATTTGTAATCTGTATTTGGAATATGTGATTTCTGATCTTGGCTGTGTATCAAAATTACCTTATATCCGTTAAATCACTGATTTTGTAATTATGGGTTATGTTTTGTTTTAAATACAGACTTCATAGTCCTATAAAGAAGATTCCGAATGAGACTCAGGGATCTGTAGTTTTTCAAAAGTGTTTCAGGTGATTTGATGAATAAAAAACAGGAAACAATACTTTAAGTTACTTTTCTGATCTGTGAAATGGGCTGTCATCAAATTTTTATTTTCTTGACCCATATCTCACTCCCTAATTGAACATTACTTTAGGAATGGCTTGACCCACCTATTTTAAAAGCTTAGAGAATCTGTATACTTTGATTATTAATTTGAATGAAAATAACAAGGGCAGAAAACCTGAAAGACACTGAAAATATAATTCTAATAACAAAAATAATTTTGAGCACATGTGATATTCAAAATGCTAGGATATTTGAAAAATAAAATATTTCAAATGTCTTCAAAAATATATTCTAAATGTCTTTTAGTCATTCGGCAAGACCTGGAGTACAAACACAAGGAAGCTACAGACCCAGTTCTTGAGGAGTTGATACCCTGATATTGGGAGAAAAGGCATGTCCCAAGCACTGTAACAGAAGAATAGTTACAAAAGGGATTGTTTAATTCTACCAGGAGAATCTGATAAAAATGGAGAATAGACCTGCCCAAGTACCTATGAGAAGAGACACAAAGAAGAGATTATTTCACATATGGAACTGAGAAATATTTTAAGAAGGAAGTGATCCTTAACTGGAATTTTCAAAGATGAAGAGATATTCTCCAAGGAGATAAAAGGAAATAAAGGCCAATAGAGGAAGCACTGTGAACCAGGAAATGGGTGTGAAATAGCAGAATGCCAGGCAGCAAGCACAAGTGAGTCAGTAGGCTGCAGTGCAGAGTGTGATAGACAGCGAGGGGACAGGACACACCACCAAATGAGGAGAGAAGGGAAAACCGACTTTAATAATGGAAACCCTCCTTGCCATTGATATCGGAGGCAGTGGGAACCTGTTAGACAGATTCGAGTACAAAATTACAATGATCAAATTTGCAATTTAGAAAGGCGATCTTAGCAGTGGAGTGAAAGGGAGATGGGAAGAGGTGAAAATACAGACAGGAAGACTAATCAGTTAGAAGGCTGTGGCAACAGTCCAAGTTAAAAATGATAAGTAGCTGGCTGAACTAAGGAAGCAGAAGTGAGCCTGAGGAGCAGGGAATGAATAGGAGAGATGTTATGGAAGCACAATTCTCGTTAGTCACTGATATGATGGAGACAAAAGTAGTGCGTGAATAATGACTTAAGGCTTCAGTCTGTGTATATCAAATATGAAAAGCTCCAATTTTGGCTGATTTAAACTATTTTCCATGCACTTATTTTGTAATTTCAGGTATATGACTTATAGCCAAAAAACATATTAGATTTAATAGAGTATTTTGACCGAGTCCAAATCCCTCATTTGGGGAATATAGTTTCACAAAGTCAAGTTATTAAGGAACAAAAAGTACATTTCCATGAGCTATATATTTAGTGTGGGTCTGAAAATAGCAAAAGGTAGCATTTAGTATTCCAGGTGAATCCTTTTGGTGGTATTTTTTTTAAAGGGTTTGATATGTTGATATCAATTGATATTCATCTATCCTTACTTGATTAAGCTTTTAAATTAATCCTGTGTGTTCAGGTGTTTGATAGGACTGTTTGATAATCTGTGGAATGCCTGAACATCCTGAGAAGGAAGGAAATGCATAAATTCAGAAGGAATTTTTTATATGGATTGAATCTGAGAAATGTAACATTCCCTTCACTTTTGTTGAGTAGACTGCATAGTTCTTCAGTTCAGTCGCTCAGTTGTTTCTGACTCTGCGACCCCATGGACTGCAGCATGCCAGGCGTCCCTGTCCATCACCACCTCCTGGAGCTTGCTCAGACTCATGTCCATCGAGTCAGTAATGCCATCCAATTATCTCATCCTCTGTCACATAGTTCTTGCCTGATGCTAAATCCATTTTAAAATTTTCTCCTGAGTTAGTTGCAAGGGCAAAGGACAAGTTGTATGGCCTATTTCACTTCCAAGAATCCCTATCTTTATGCCAAATGTTCAACAAGTAGAAATAAACTTTTAAAAAAGAAAAGTCAGCTGTTTTTCACCTGCGAACTATGGATGCTTGTTTCTTAGCTCTAGGCATTTACGTGGACTTTTGTATTTAAAGAAGTAGAGCTAGTGGGAGCCTGGTGGGCTACAGTCCACTGGATACAACTGAGCCCACGCATGCACACACACACACACACACACACACACAGAGTGGGATTTTAAGGATCTCAAAGGATGGTTTTCATAATAAAAAGAGTACTATCTTCACCTGTCTCTAGAGATCTTTTTTTATATGTAAAATGCAAGTACTTTGGAAGAGAGAATACATTAAACCTCATCAAAAATATAAACTTAGTGAGAAGAAGCTGTGTCTGAACCTATGAGAGGAGTGTATGGTGGAGGGTTAATTGTGATTCTCAGAAAGGAGTGGTCACTGAGGAGAGAAACTGGAGCGGGTGTAGAATCAGAGATCAAAGGACTGGGGATTGAGAATCACCTGGAATAATACAAAACTAGAGTGTGGTACATCACTGGAAACTGTCATCAAATTTCAGTTTTTTGCAATATTACTGATAACAGGAAGAATGCCAAAGAATGCTCAAACTACTGCACAATTGCACTCATCTCACACGCTAGTAAATGCTTAAAATTCTCCAAGCCAAGCTTCAGCAATATGTGAACCGTGAACTTCCAGATGTTTGAGCTGGTTTTAGAAAAAGCAGAGGAGCCAGAGATCAAATTGCCAAAATCGGCTGAATCATTGAAAAAGCAAGAGAGTTCCAGAAAATCATCTATTTCTGCTTGATTGACTATGCCAAAGCCTTTGACTGTGTGGATCACAATAAACTGGAAAATTCTGAAAGAGATGGGAATACCAGACCACCTGACCTGCCTCTAGAGAAACCTGTATGCAGGTCAGAAAGCAACAGTTAGAACTGGACATGGAACAACAGACTGGTTCCAAATAGGAAAAGGAGTACATCAAGGCTGTACATTGTCACCCTGCTTATTTAACTTATATGCAGAGTACATCATGAGAAACGCTGGGCTGGGGGAAGCACAAGCTGGAATCAAGATTGCCAGGAGAAATATCAATAACCTCAGATAGGCAGATAACACCACCCTTATGGCAGAAAGTGAAGAACTAAAGAGCCTCCTGATGAAAGTGAAAGAGGAGAGTGAAAAAGTTGGCTTAAAGCTCAACATTCAGAAAACAAAGATCATGGCATCCAGTCCTATCATTTCATGGCAAATAGATGGGGAAACAGTGGAAACAGTGGCTGACTTTATTTTTCTGAGCTCCAAAATCACTGGAGATGGTGAATGCAGCCATGAAATTAAAAGACGCTTACTCCCTGGAAGGAAAGTTATGACCAACCTAGACAGCATATTAAAAAGCAGAGACATTACTTTGTCAACAAAGGTCCATCTAGTCAAGGCTATGGTTTTTCCAGTGGGCATGTATGGATGTGAGAGTTAAAACTATAAAGAAAGCTGAGCACTGAAGAATTGATGCTTTTGAACTGTGATGTTGGAGAAGACTCTTGAGAGTCCCTTGGACTGCAAGGATATCCAACCAGTCCATCCTAATGGAGGTCAGTCGTGGGTGTTCATTGGAGGGACTGATGTTGAAGCTGAAACTCCGATACTTTGGCCACCTCATGCAAAGAGCTAACTCATTGAAAAGACCTGATGCTGGGAAACATTGAGGGCAGGAGGAGAAGGGGATGACAGAGGATGAGATGGTTGGATGGCATCATTGACTCGATGGACGTGTGTTTGGGTGGACTCCGGGAGTTGGTGATGGACAGGGACGCCTGGCGTGCTGCGGTTCATGGGGTCACAAAGAGTCAGACACGACTGAGCGACTGAACTGATCTGAACTTGTAGGGAAAATGTTTGAAGATAAAAGTTCCTAATTAATTCAAATACAGTTCTGATTGTAACAAGTCCTTCAGTTTAACTGAAAAGATCAGTAATTTTCTGGGTAGGGACTGAGGATTGAACACTGGATCTGGACGCTCTGTAACCAGAGATGTCATGCTTGCCTTCTCAAGCAAAAATTAATTAATCACATTTGGCTTCTTCATTGTCTTTGTCTGTGGAATATTGTTCATCTTCAAAAATATGAGCCCATTTCAGTACTTAAGATGTATTTGAAGATCGGTAGGTCTCGGGAACAAATTGCCAAATAAACACAGGAACACAGGGTACGTTTTCGAAGGCAATAATAATTGATGGGGGGAATGGAGATTAACAGACATGAAACAATTAACATTGATTATCTCCAATGGGTACAATTAGTTTATGGTAGGAAGAGAGGAGACTGGCATTTTGGATTGAGAAAAGTGACTTTCATCTAATATTTTAAATATCCTTATACTGTCAGTAGTTTTATAAGAACAATGTGGTTATTTTATAGTCAATGCTAATAAATAATGGATTTTAAAAGGGAGAAACTAAAATTAAGACATATAAAAGAACAAGCCTACTGAAATTACCATAGTGTAATGGTATGATTTCTGTATGAAATAAGTAAACATTTCAATTTTCTTATATTTAGACATATATTTGATGAAAACACATAATACAACAACCTATATGTGATTCATTTTCTCTCTACCAGCACTATGAGTATATACACAGGTATAGGTAGCAGATAATATTTAAAGAACAAAGAGTAAAAAATTATTAACAAACGCAGATATGGCCTGAAGAATTTAGAAGGATCAAAGAAAAGATCATCAGCATTCCTGTATCTTGAACTAAAGGCAATAATCAAATTGTATTATTTGAAGATGAGAAAAATGGAAAAAAATAAAGAAAATGTGGTATTTTGCAGGAAAGGAAATGAGAGTATAAATAGACTTATAAAGAGAAATAAAAATTCAAAGCATTGAACAAATAGGAAGAAAATGAGCATTTATTGAACACTTTTATTCACTAGAAGCAGATTTCATTCCATCTTTCAGTCCCCCTAGGCATTTGTCTTATTACCCTCATTTGTAAGATCAAGAAATTAAAGTTCAAAGATGTTATGCAGGGTAGTCAGGATCACACAGGTCAAGGAGCAAATCTTTGTTTTGCCTGTGTTTAAAGTCCATTACTTTTTATCTGGACAGTATGTTGAGGAACTGACAATACAGACTGATGAAAACCTGGACAGTGTTCAGAGGGGCAGGAGAGAGGGGGAGAGCATCAATGAGAACAGAAGGAACAGAGAGAGAGAGAAAGAGAAAGAGAGAGTGTGTGCGTGTGTGCACGCCTGCGTGTGAGTGTCCTGGGATGCTATGCAGCCATCAGTAAGCCTTTTGTTTACTTGGTAAAAGACAAAATTTTTAAAATGACCTGAAATTGTTACCTAAAGCTGCCCAAGTGGCTGTGGTTTTATGAATGACTCATATACAAAGTAAAAGTAAAGTATATTCCAATTCTGATTTGTTCCAGATTTTATATCATGGTATAATGTATTAAAAGTAAAGACTATTTTTTCTTATTATAAACCAAAACCTACATATAGAGAAAAACATTTGAATGAACAGAAAAAATATTAAACCAAATATTATCCCACTCTTGAAATATAACCACTATTAACATTTTATTGTCATTCTTCAAAATGCAGGTGTGTTCCAATCGAAATCAAGTGAAATTGTATATCCTTCTTACGTAACTGTATGTCATGTACTTAAATAATATTAAATTTTAATACTCAACCAACCTACCAAGATTAGGAAAATGAATCAATTTAAAATCATACTAGCTTATCACGAGCGTTACCTAGAAATAAATACATTAACCACTAAAGCCTTCTTTTCCTTAGGTAAACAATTTTTCTATCACTATCTGCTAGAACAGTTAACATAAGAATGAAAGATATAAAAATCTGTTGTATAAAATCCATGCTGTGAATGGCTCCTCTTTCACTGTGGTGATTTTGTGTAACATACTACCTATACTACCTTTCATAGATTACCACACAGGCCTCTTAATCCTAGCTCTGTAGTCTCTCAATGTTTATTGTTTATTTCAATCCATGAGTCAAAAGCATAAATTAAAATACTGTATGGCTTCCTTGGAGATACAGTAAAAAAAATATTCTCCTTCTACAAATAAACTGAACCTGAAGAAAGCAAACTCCAGTAGAAAATATTAACTTTTGTCCTTGCATTGAAATTTACCCGTTTCTTGAAGTGACTCTTCACTTTCACTTAAGAACTTCCCTGATTATTTTAAAGTTAAATAGAAAATGATTCCAGTCCCTTCTCGACTAACCAAATAACACCAGTGTCAATCAAGTTTGGAGCCAGATGCATATTACTTGTTTATGTTATCAGCATCATGATGTGTGTATTGGTCAGCTCTCTCCATGAATTATCATGTAAATAAATATGAAAGCACTCATACTTACTAAATGCACAATCTGGGACAAGTTATTTAAGCTCTCTGAACTGTAGTTTCCTTATTTATAGAATGGAGAGAATATTGACCTTGTGGTGGTGTTGGAAGAATTAAAGGAAATAAATTGTTCTAAATGAGCCAGTCAATGCCTTCTGTCTTCAGAGAAAATAGGACCCCAACTACGGACCTTGCTAAAGGGGCAGACCTAAGCATAATGTCCTCTCAGCCACAGATATTTGGTTCACAAGTTAATTGGTATATATGATGTTGAACCAATTACATGCACTCTCTGAGAAATTAGCACATTAAAATACTGGATGATCTAACTTAAATAAATTACAGAAACTGAGCAACATGGTCATGAAGTTAGAGTCACCGAAGATAAGAAAAGCCTATCAATGCACCAGCACACCAGATGCTGAAACAGAGGCCATTGTTAGGCAATATAGTCTTTTGCTGATGTGAAAACAAATGCAAATAGAATCATTGTTAAAAAAAAAAAGATAGGAATGGAAGAAAGGAAGAGCAAGAGAGAAAGGAGAAACGGGGAGAGAAAGACAGAAAGATGAAGAGGAAGGAAGAAAAGAAGGGAGGAAAAAATACTTCGTCTCAGAGAGATGCAAATAGAGAAGCTGTTTTCCTTTTCACATGAGGTCTTGCAGGTAACAAGGCTACACTTTCAAACAGAATTTCCCATATCTTTCTAATAAATTCTCAGAGTTTGAATTTGTTGGACTGGTTTTCTAATCTTAACAATTCCTTATCTGAATGAAAAGAGCATAGTATCATGAATAAAAAGAGCATAGCACCATTTCCAGCACACACTAGATAACTTGATGAGTGAAAGCTATCACTAAACCAAGTTATAAACCCAAGACTTCCCTGCTGGTGCAGTGGCTGGAAATCCACTGCCAATGCAGGGGACACTGGTTCGATCCCTGGTTTGGGAAGATTCCACACACACCTGTGTGTCAAAGCTGCTGAAGTCCATGTGCCTAGAGCCTGTGCTCCACAAGAGAAGCCACCGCAATGAGAAGCCAGGGCGCTACCAAGAAGAGCAGCCTTCACTTGTTGCAACTAGATAAAGCCTGTGCAAAGCAACAAAGACCCAGCACACCAAAAATAAAAACAAATCAACTATAAATTCAAAGAGCAAGGAAGACAATACAACTATCATGGATTTTAATTTTTAAAAAAATCATGTAAACCACATAAATGAAATACTTCCTGTTAAGCCAAACTTGTCTTTGCCAGAAATGATACTTGGCCTTATTTTGGCTTCTTTTAAATCCAATGCAAATATAAAGGAAACACAGACCTTTCCTCTATTCACCCACTTGACACCTACTGAAAAATTATAAACACTTACAACATTCAGTGCCATAATGATTACAAAATTGATACAGACTGCAGCAGCGGAAGTTGCAAACTGCCAGTGTTGTTTGATGAAATTCCACTTGAATGATGCAAACTGTTCCATGACAACCAGGCGATACACCACAACGGCAAACACAGCAGTGATCACCAGCGAAATCTACAAAATGGGAGACCGGAAGAGACAGCCACGTTTTGCATTATTCAAAAAATAAAAGCAGCAACATAGATCCAAAATATTGACCCCCAAAGCTAAAGAAATTTACTTTTCCAAGAAGGCGTACATAAATTTAAAATGTCCTTTAAAGAACTGAGTTACTTTAGAGTCAAAATAAACAGTGTAAGACTCAGTTGTTTTAGTGTGATATGTTGTTCAAATCTCAACGTCACATGATTGCTTGGTTTTAAAACAGAGGATCGAATTTTAGGACAACTTACATAATTTCCATTTCTTCTTAGATCTTTTTTTCTCCCAGACAGTATTTTATTTAAAAATATATACAAACTCCTTCTGCAATTACTGCATGACCTGCTGTGATTTTTATTTTGTACCACCAACATACTGAACAAGATACAGTTTCTTACCCCCTCTGTGTCACAAAATGAGTTGGTATTTTAGAACTTCTTTCTAAACCTGGAATCCCACAATATTCTGAGATTGATGGTTCTACTTTACCATGAAGAATATTCCTGAGATAGAAACAAGAAGACGAGTGACTTTGTCTGAGGAAGGCTGATGTGGTTCAGGTTTTCCACTGATAGGATTCACTCGCTCCATCTTGTAATACTTTGCTTCAAACTGGGGACGAAGGGTTTCCTATGAGAAAAACTAAAGTTAACTAAATATCTAAGGCATAAATTTGAAAAATCATCCTATATTGACTAAATTCTTGGAATTTGGCCTACTTCTAAGTCGAGTCTTGGCAAAGAAGCAACTTGTAAAAAACTAGATGCAAGATAATTTCCAAATAAACCCTAAGCTATATTTTAATTAGCATGATTTTCCACGAATGGAATTTAAGGAAACATTATAGAAGTGCTCTGAAAAAAGTATATATTTCATCACTGGTGTCTATTATATTCATAAAATAATGTTGTTAGTAAAACACAAAAAAATCAAGGGAAAACTGAATTGTGTTTAGCTGCTTCTTGCTTAGACATTAAGGCAGTGAGTGATCTCCTACATCATATGTTATTCCAGTTTCTTATCTCCTGGTGTCTTAACATCTTACCTCCTCTTCTTCCCATTCAATAAGGTCCCAAGTATAGGTCAGTGTACTTCTTCTCCTTTTCCAAAACTCCAGGAAGACTGTGGCTATAAATAAGAATAATAATATTACTATTATAATTCTTACCTGAGACATCACATTCTGTCATCATTGCCTTTCTTCTTCGAATTGATGCATTCACATCATATTATTAAATAATTAAAATTAACTACATTTGTATCAAATTCATATAGCTGCAGTTTTTCTTCCCTTACCTTCTTCTATTTAAATTATCAACATGCACTCTCAATAGAGAGTGATTCTTTTTATTGGAATAAATAAGCAGAGACTTTTGTTAGCATGACCTTGATCTTGTGAAACTGGATTGGAGATGAAGCTGGAGGATAAGAGGCCTTCAGTGGAAAAGGGAGCTTAGTTATCAGGGAAAAGCTGGGTTGCCTGTGCATCATGGAGGTGGAAGAACATTTCAGAATAGCTGAAGATGATCTGCCCAGTAATTCTGCTCCTTAGCAACTATGCATTTATTTTTTCACTATCCTGCTGACTATCACACATATTTTCTCAGCATTACAAAAATTTCACAGATGCACATGCTGCATCCAGTCCTCGTACCTTCATGTCTCACGATCATTTCCAGCGGCTTTCTCTTGTGATGCAAATTCAATGGCACAGAGTAACAGAATCACGGGGTCAAGCATGTAACAGTAGTAAGGTTCTATGTGTTCAGTTCACTTCAGCCGATCGGTCGTGTCCGACTCTTTGTGACTCCATGAACCACAGTACGACAGGCCTCCCTGTCCATCACGATCTCAGAGCCCACCCAAACCCATGTCCATTGTGTCAGTGATGCCATCCAACCATCTCAACCTCTGTCGTCCCCTTCTCCTCCTGCCTTTAATCTTTCCCAGCATCAGGGTCTTTTCAAATGAGTCAGCTCTCCGCATCAGGTGGCCGAAGTATTGGAGTTTCAGCTTCAACATCAGTCCCTCCAATGAACACCCAGGACTGATCTTCTTTAGGACAGACTGGTTGGATCTCCTTGCAGTCCAAGGGACTCTCAAGAGTCTTCTCCAACACCACCGTTTAAAAGCACAGTTCTACATGTAGTTTGAAGTTATTTTAAATTTACAAAAAACAAACTCCACGGTGATCAATATATATCACTGACCTTGCCAAAACATCTAGAACTTTTTCTTGTACCTGTTTTTTCCCACACTTGAAGTTTAAGTCTCTTGAGGGCCTTTCCCCCTTAGCATTTTAATGCTTTGCACACTAAAAATGTTTAATAAATGAATCTAATTACTGAACAATTCAGGGATTGCAACTCTAATTCCTGTACAAGTGTTCTTTGCATTATTTCAGAGGTTTTCATGGAATGCTCCATGGAATTTCACTGAAGACATTGGAAGAAAGAGAGTCCCTTGACAGAGAATCCTTTTCTTCATATAAATATATATTGAGCAGTCATGTTAAAATTTTATTTGGAAAAATAACTATTGTTGAAAAAGTTTTAAAAACTACTTCACTATACTTTGAAGACGGGGCGTGGCTAATGAGAGGGGGATCAGGGGCAAGAAGTCAGTTCCAAACACAAATGAAGTTAAGTATGTCTGAATATATTGAGCCCCCAAAATAATTCCAAGTATTATTTTCACCAGAAGAGATAAGGATTTGAAGCCATCTTAAAAGGAGACCCAGTTGAAATGAGATTGTGTCAGAGCAAATGCTTGGCCTCATCAATGGGGACAACACCCAAGAACAACTAAAAGAGTCCTCCATTCCTCAGATATTTTTTCAGCGACATCTGCAAGCATAATGTGCTTTCCCCACACAGCATTGCAACATAACTATACAAGAGGTAGAAACAGAAACCTCACTAAACAGGTTCCACAATTAACAGAAGGGCCACGAATATGGGACATTTTAGATCTCCCTGCTTAGGATAAGTTATTGATTTTCTTGCTAATGCCTTACAGAAATGCAATTAGTAGGGCTTTTTATGCATGAATATCTAGTAGATTAATCAATGGAAATAGCCTATGTGTGAAATAGTAGATTTTGAATATTTGGGCTGGACTGTACTTGACTCAGTCACTACTGGTTAGTTGTAGAACTGGCTAGTCAAGACCTTCTTTTCTGGTTAAATTTCCTCTTTGTCCAAAGACACAGAATCTTTTTCTAACTTTACTTCCAACTTTCCTCTCTTTCTGCCTCTCTAAAAATACTAAGTAAGAAATAAAACAATACATATCTATGTTCTAAAATCATGAGAAGGCCAGTAATTGATATAAGCACTGAAAATCCTTACCAATTTCTAAAATCAGACGTTCTTCCCCATGCGAAACTTCATTGAGAAATAAAAAGCTACACATAAATAGCATCATGCTATATTAAAATATGAGAATCCTTACCACAGTCTTGACCAGAGCAGACTCTTAAATTTGATGGAATGTGTCTCTCTAAGTTAACTCTTCCTGTCACTCAATGTGGTATTGGCATTTGTACATTAAATAGGCACTCAGTAGCACCTGTTCACATTAAAATGGATACTAAATGAATTGCTAAAAAATTAGGTGTCTAACTTGTTAACTTTTTTGCCATGCATTTTTAATAAATACAATTTAATCTTTTTAAAGTTCTGGATTTATTTTTCTCAGGACATTTCTTCTTCTTACCATTCATATATTTGATATAACTTCTTTAATTAACTCTGTGGAATATTTTCTGATTATAAATATAACACCAATGAAAGTAACAGAAACAGCCCCTATCTTACTTCTGAAATCTAGGAATGTCTGCCATTTATAAGGCTTTCAGTAAATGTATGCTGAATGAGTAAATTTAACTGTAGAGAATAGAAGTCACCTACAATTCCACAACCATAAACAGTCACTACTTCAATTTTGGCAATCCCATCCAAAGTATTTTACTAAAGAAGTGTATTTAGGGCTGATATGTTGCTGACAGTCAGAGATACAACCATTTGTTTTTGTTAAGTTGCTAAGTCATGTTCACTTCTTTGCAACCCCATGGACTGCAGCATGTCAGGCTCCCCTGTCCTTCACTATCTTCCAGAGTTTGCTCAGATTCATGTTCACTGAGTTGGTGATGCTGTCTAACCATCTCATCCTCTGCTGCCTCCTTCTCCTTTTGCCTTCAATGTTTCCCAGCATCAGGGTCTTTTCAACAGAGTTGGCTCTTTGCATCAGGTGGCCAAAGTATTGGAATTTCAGCTTCAGCATCAGTCCTTCCAATGAATATTTAAGATTGATTTCCTTTAGGATTGACTGGTTTGATCTTGCTGTTCAAGGGACTCTCAAGAGTCTTCTCCAGAGTCTTCACAATTCCAAAGCATCCATTCTTTGTTTTTGTTTTTCTTTTCTCTTTTTCTGTCATAAATGAACCTGGTTGTTCATTTATGACAGGGAAAAAGAAAAAAAAAATCATAACTGAACCCTCTAAAGGCATCATGGCCTTCACAGGTTGGCCCTTCCTCTCCAGGAAACCTTCACCAGGATGAGGTACAAGTAGCATTAACCCCTGGAACAGCTCTGGCCTCCAGGAAAGTGCTCCAGAACTAAAGTCAATATCCATTCTGATTATCCAGTAAGGAGTCCTAGTTCCAAGCATGGTTAAATATTTGCCTTTTCACCTTATAAACATCCCCCTGGAATTGAATCCTTAGAAATGTACTTGGCATCATAGGTGAATGCCAACAACTATCAAAAAAATTACTATATTTTTACAATAAATACAATTTATCTTCTTGATCAAGTAACAGTGACCCCCAAAAGACCATCTAGGAATGACAATGTGGTGCTGGAGAAAGAGCACGGCTTGGGGTACAGATGGTCTGGTTTTGAGAGCTACCTATATTCTTTTCTAATTATGTGACCTTGGACAAATGAATGAAAAATGATAAGCCTTTGTTTTCACAATTTAAAAACAAGAATAGCAAAATCATCTTCTTAGAGGTGTACAAATTAACCTTAAATTAAGGTATAATTTATAAGTGATTTAACATCTATTACTCATTCATTTGAAGAATATAATAGATCATGTTGTTGTTCATGCTTAGTCGTTAAGTCATGTTCAACTCTTTAAGACCCCGTGTACTGTAGCCCACCAGACTCCTCTAGCCATGGGATTCTCCAGGCAAGAATACTGGAGTGTGCCATTTCCTTCTCCAGGGACTCTCCTGAGCCTGGGATCGAACCCACATCTCCTGCACTGGCAGGCAAGTTCTTTTCCATTGAGCCAGCAGGGAAGTCCCAGAATAGATTATAATAATCTTTTTTTCAACATTCTGTTAGTTATTATACATAGGGAACTTGGTAGACAAAGTTCTTGGTTTCATTGAATAAAGCTATTATATATTTTTCTGTAGGAAACATGCTTTTTCAATTATTTATATTTTGACTGTTTTATAAAAATTCAGTCATATCTGTCATAATACTGCCCATCTTTTTCTGGTGACCCAGCAAACCGTTTATATTATTTTTTTTCTTCTTTTGTATTTAAGACAGTAAAGCTGCCTCTAGAGCAGAGGTCCCCAACCTTTGGGCCACAGACCAGTACCTCCTGTCAGATCAGTGGTGGCGTCAGATTAGAAATCAATGCATGATAAGTGCAATGCGCTTGAATCATCCTGACTTCATTCCTCTGCCCCTGGTCCAGTGAAAACCTGCCTTCCATAAAACTGGTGACGTGCAGTGAAGTCAAAGCTGTCAGTCATGTCTGACTCTTTGCAACCTCCTGGACTATACAGTCCATGGAATTCTCCAGGCCCGAATACTGGAGTGGGTAGCTGTTCCCTTCTCCAGGGGATCTTCCCAACCCAGGGATCAAACCAGGGTCTCCTGCATTGCAGGCAGATTCTTTACCAACTGAGCCATCAGGGAAGCCCATGAAACTGGTCATTGGTGCCAAAAATATTGGGGACCACTGCTAGAATAAACAATTCAATTCAAAATTATTTTTGAGAGCACAATGTCTATTATTAGAGCACACAAAGAAGAAAAAGAAAATGAGTTGCATCATAGTCTCAAAGAGGAAGAAGAAAACTACCATTATAGAGCACTTTCAAATTTCCAGACTTTGTGTTAGACATATTTTTAATTAGCTCCTATCATTTCCACAACAACCCAGGTGAAATAAAGATTATTATCTCCTTCAGTAGAGCAAATCGAAGCTCTTGGAGATTAAGTTACCTGAGGAAGTCACTTGGCTGAAATTCAGATCTAACCCAACCACTGACCTTTCTCTATATTAAAGGAAAAATTATTGCTAAACATGGTCTGATACAGAACTTTTTGAGCTACATAATCTGCAACATCCTTCTGGGAAGAAATTAGCATCATGGACAAAATGTTTGAGCAGATTTCTAATAGACCGAAATGAGATTGAGAGTGACCTATTAATCAGAAGTCTAGAGTCTGACACCCTTTTTTTTTGCCTTTGGAGTCTAAAAATGATTACTAACAATTTTCTTAAAAATGTCTCTACCAAGATAGAAATCTTTGCATTGGTCTTTTAGAAGACTTTTCCTTTGCAGTCAGACTCAAATAAAAATCTGACACGTTATAACTTAATTGTCTGAAAAGACTATTATTTTTCCTTTAATAGACCACCGTATCTGAATTTGTGAAAACGGACATGCAGAAGTAAGTATAATGCTTTTTGGTTCACACTTCAAGCAAACAGTTAGTCCGAGAATAATTAAATTGCTTCTACTTACAATTTTGATGTGTCTAATAGTTCCCTGTAGACATAGCCAGAATCTCTGATTTTTCCAAATATGGCTGAGGGAGTGGCCAAGTGTTTTTGATAGCTAAGGATTGCAAGGTTTCAATAATTGGGGATACATTTAGTTTGCATTTAGTGAGATATGTTTACATGATGTGCAGGCACTTCCAAGTGTTGTTCAATCATTGCCAGTTATCCTAATGTAGCAATGGCTTCTGAGGTGACTCCTCCAGTTACACACTGACTCTTTCAGGTGGCAGGCTAGGGATGTATGAAGAGACGCATATGCTCTATGGCAATGGAAGAGAAATAAGATCTAAAATATATGGGACCAGAAACTACTCCATGGGAATTATTTCACAACCTTTAAGTCATATATGAAACACACTAGAGATTTTCTCAGAGTTCCAACGATATTAAAAATGCACATGGCATTATCAATTATGAAGTTGAAATAAGCCTTTCAAAACTGCCAATAATGGGGACTTGCCTGGTAGCCCAGCAGTTGAGCATCTGCCTTGCAATGTAAGGAACAAAAGTTTAACCCCTGATCAGGGAACTAAGATCCCACATGCTGTGGAGCAACAAAGCCCCCGCACCTTAACTGGAGAGTCTGGGCACCATCCTCAAAGATCCCACATGATGCAATGAAGATCCCATGTGCCACAGCCAAGACTTGAGGCAGCAAAACAAATTAATAAATCTTTTTTTAAAACTGTCAAAAATAATAAAATAATTTTCAATTAATTGTGCTAGAGGAAGAGGAAAAACTGAATGACTTCTCCATTCCTTCCATGAAATATCTTTTTAAACATCATACACAGAGATTGGGATTCCCTAGTGGCTCAGATGGTAAAAAATCTGCCTGCAATGCAGGAGACACAGGTTCAATCCCTGGGTCGGGAAGATGCCCTGGAGAAGGAAATGGCAACACACGCCAGTATTCTTGGCCTGGAGAACTCCATGGACAGAGGGGCCTGGCAGGCCACAGTGCATGGTGTCGCAAAGAGTTGGACACGACTGAGTGACTAAAACATGCAGAAATAATAAAAAAAAATGCAGATAAAAAGTAAGACAAAAAGCATTTACAGAGATATGTTATGCAATTAATTAATTAAAATATTATTACTTCTATGGATTTTGATTTTATGTAGCATTTGACATTTTTAAAATTTGTGAAATTTTGATATCTTTATTTTGCATTTTTTTCCTAAAGAGAGCTTCCAAAATTGTGTATCTCCTCCCAGTGAATAGCTATTGTGCATCAGACACAAATGTTCCAGATAGCCTGTTCAAATGTTTTACACATACTTACTCACAAAATCCTCAACAGCTCCATGTTCAAGAAATGAAGTTATTGTTGTTGTACTAGTAATGCTGCAAAAGTTCAAAAAGTATAGTAGACTTGTCCCCAAATGAACTGGACCCTAGAAGATCAGCTCACTGTGACACCTATGGCAGGGTTATTGGTTTAAATTATTCATTCAGAGAAGAGCATTTACGACAACACTAGGTGTTTTTAATAAGGATTCTCTCCTGATGCAACACAAAACTGCCTTCCTTTTACTGTAGCTAGGAGCTTATAGAACTGTCAGCTTAGTTAAACCTAACATGCTTTCATTGTTCTCTGCAAAATGTTTATATTGCTCCTAGTCCTCTAAACAGATGAGAAAAACACTTGTCGTTGTTATTTTTTGCCCATGAACTTAATGTCAAAATCCCCTTTAGGTGATGAATAACCTCTTTTTCTTCTGTCCCTGCTTTTGAGCCAAGGAACAAATCTGGATTCTTAAAGTATATAGACCTAGCCTAGGTATCTCATTCTCTCTTCACTCTGCTCCTCTCCAGGTCATGGCTCAGTGCTGAGAACACTCAGCAAATAAACTCTTAAAAACTCTTTTGTTATGAGGTTCAGTTCAGTTCAGTCGCTCAGTTGTGTCTGACTCTTTGTGACCCCACGGACCGCAGCTTGCCAGGCCTCCGCTGTCCATCACCAATTCCCAGAGTTTATTCAAACCCATGTCCATTGAGTCGGCGATGCCGTCCAACCATCTCATCCTCTGTCGTCCCCTTCTCCTTCTGCCTTCAATCTTTCCCAGCATCAGGGTCTTTTCAAATGAGTCAGCTCTTCACATCAGGTGGCTAAAGTATTGGAGTTTCAGCTTCAACGTCAGTCCTCCCAATGAACACTCAGGACTGATCTCCTTTAGGATGGACTGGTTAGATCTCCTCGCAGTCCAAGGGACTCTCAGGAGTCTTCTCTAACACCACAGTTCAAAAGCATCAATTCTTCGGCACTCAGCTTTCTTTATAGTCCAACTCTCACGTCTATACGTGACTCCTGGAGAAACCACAGCCTTGACTAAATGGACCTTTGTTGGCAAAGTTGTGAGGTTATTATTTAGTTACTCTAACTTTTCAAACCAGAAAGAAACAAATTAGAAATGACAGGATTTTTAAATTATCCATCTTGATTTTTTTAAAGGCAGAATTAATAAATCACTCAGATCTCTTCTTAAAGGTAGAAAAATAAACTACAATATTGTCAATCTGCCAATTTTGCCACTTTATTATATTTAAAACCAGTTGTAACTTGATTTAATTAAATTATATCAAAATACATCATATAGTTGATAAATTAGGCAATGGCCATCTAAAGATTCTATAATGAAATTACCATCTTTAAAATTATTATAGACACCATTGATAAGCCCTTATTTAGTGTCAAGCAACACATAATACTTTACTTACCTTATCTTTTGGTTCCCCATTGTCTAGGATATCTACCTAGGAGGTAGATATCCTGTTCTGTATTTTACAAATGAGAAAGTAGTCTTTGGATATGACAGTTCAGGTTACAGAACCAGTAAGTAGCAGGACCAGGATTCAACAGAGAACACAGCCAGAGAAGGAGCCACAGAGATCTCACACCAAATAAAGATTCGGTAGGGCCACCTGATGCTAACAAATCTACTGTAGTAACATACAGGGTAGAGTATGAGCACACCTGCAATGGTAACATTCTGAAGAAAGTAATATTTACTTTTGAAATGTTTCCATCACATTTTGGCAAAAGCTCTGAAACCCTCTCCGGCTTTTTTTTTTTTTCCTTTAATGGAACTAGAACAGAGTAAAACTGTTACTGTGTCAGGCCCTAATTATTATAGAAAAATGCCCAATAAAATATTCTGAATCTTTAGAAATTAGTGGAAAAGTAACGCATTAAATCAGTGGTCTTCAAAATTTTTGTAACCTCAAATAAGTTTATAGAACTATGTATCATATTATATATATTTAAGACTTATGATCAACCTAAATAGCATATTGTAAAGCAGAGACATTACTTTGCCAACAAGGGTCTATCTAGTCAAGGCTAGGGTTTTTCCGGTGGTCATGTATGGATGTGAGAGTTGGACTGTGAAGAAAGCTGAGCGCTGAAGAACTGATGCTTTTGAACTGTTGTGTTGGAGAAGACTCCTGAGAGTCCCTTGGACTGCAAGGAGGTCCAACCAGTCCACCCTAAAGGAGATCAGTCCTGAGTGTTCTTTGGAGGGAATGATGCTAAAGCTGAAGCTCCAGTACTTTGGCCACCTCATGAGAAGAGTTGACTCATTGGAAAAGACTCTGATGCTGGGAGGGATTGGGGGCAGGAGGAGAAGGGGACGACAGAGGATGAGATGGCTGAATGACATCACTGACTCGATGGACGTGGGTTTGAGTGAACTCCGGGAGTTGGTGATGGACAGGGAAGCCTGTCGTGCTGTGATTAATGGGGTTGCAAAGAGTCAGACACGACTGAGCAACTGAACTGAACTGATGACATCCAAAATTTATTTACATCGTATATGTTAATTGTGGCAAATGATGCAATTTCCAGTGAATTATAAAAACTGACATTTTAAAAGACAACTTTTATGTTGGTCTTATATACCTAATTCATATCCCTTTAAGATATATACTTTCAGAAGACTCTACTTATCTACTGAAACATTCTAATGGTTCCATTTTATCTTTAAATCCAATTCTATTCTATTTCTACCTCAGAATATTATCCTTTATATTTATGCCTGAAAATGTTTATTGATTACCTTGTCATACTTCTTTGAAACAAAAAAATACAGACAGAAATTAAAATAATTAAAACAATTTTAAACATCAGAATGGATATAAGTCTCTTTAAAACACCTGGATTATCACTTCAATTAATAAAACAATAGAATTCATTCCAAAATTTAATAAATATGAAGCTTAAAATATAAAATTTATTATAAATGCTTCTCTTAAGTTGTTAAGTCAATGGTCTTTTTGTTTTTCAATCTATCCAGGTATCCATGGACATCTACTACTTATTACAATCAGATAGGTTTCAGAATCAACTTCATTTTAATTTCTTGTTTTTATAAGGATGTTTACTGAGAAAACATGTTCCTTTAAATGTGTAGATAGGAATGCAACAGGTTTTGTTATGGTTATGTAATTCTTTTCCTTGAACTATGCCTGAATTAAAGTTTGTATCTGACATGTCCAATTTATAAGCTTCATCAGATCCCCATTTATGCATGTATGTATGCCATGAATATGCTATTTCAAAACCTCTGCTTAACAAAAGGCATTGTCCTTAGCACCAAAATAGAGTGTTTAACTTTCCAAGAAGTTACAGTTAAATGAAGATCATACTATAATACCATATGACTTAGGAAAAAAAAAAAAAAAACTTGTATGCTAAACAAGTGTTAGCACTCATGAGAATCATCCCTTTACTTTTCTTCTAACAGAATACTAAAACAGCTGTTATCCCAAAGAAATTTTCCAGTCGTCAATTTCCATTGTACTTGTAAAGAATATCATTGACATATCCTCAGGTAACATAACCATGATATTGGTGGCTCAGAGGTTAAAGCATCTGCCTGCAATGTGGGAGACCTGGGTTCGATCCCTGGGTCAGGAAGATCCCCTGGAGAAGAAAATGGCAACCCACTCCAGTATTCTTGCCTGGAGAATCCCATAGACGGAGGAACCTGGTGGGCTACCGTCCATGGGGTCGCAAAGAGTCAGACGCGACTGAGCGACTTCACTTTCACTTTACCTTATTTTTACTCAAAATTTTTTATTCCTTAAAAAATCTAGGTTTCTCTGGGGAAGCAAAACATAAATTCAACATAGAACCTGTTTTAAGCTCATAACCTGCTAATAATGAATTTAACCTATGGAAACAAATTCCATACGTGTGATGTCAGTACCACACATGTGACACAATAGGGTTTGTAAAATAAGATACCATTTTGGACCTAGAACAATATTTCGGTTTTATCTGAGACACGGTGCCAAGCCACATCTGGTTCTGCTTTCAGATCCATCAGTAACAATAATGTGACTTCATGTTCTGGAAACTCCACTGGTGAGTGGTTCCACCATTTAAGACAAAGAGGCAGTAGTTCTTCTTCCATTATGTATTGTGAGGTTTAATTAATGGGTGTAAAGCAATTGGAGAGTGCTAGATGAAAGCCTCCATAGAAGGTAAGTAAGTACAACACAAATCATGTAAGCATTGCATAGTATGTCATCTCAGCTGGTTTGGCGGATGAAATTGTTGGGTAATTGTCCCTTACTGTTGAGCTCTTCAGGTCCAAAATGGGATAGGTCTTACCTAGACTGTGGTACACCTGGAAATCCATCTCAGCAAGACTTATTTGTTTGGCAAGAAATTACTTTTTAACTCCAACTCAAGTGCTTCCATAAAGGTGTCTGATCACAACTACGTGAGCTAAGTAATAACTGAGGCATTAAATTTATGCATAGTTTTCCTTTTATGACTTTGCTTCCAGATGTGCTCACCACAGGGAAGGTAAACAAGGTTTATCTCTAGGGTCAGGTCTACTCAATTGGTTAAGGTTGTCAGGAGGGCAGTAGTGAAAAGGATTCTGAGGCCACAGCTAGCGTCTTCAGAAAAGAGGGTCATTGGAGATTAACTTTGACTCTTGTGGCAGTGAAAGCAGAGCTGTGGCAGAAGTACCTTGTAATTTCCTTGCCTGGTATAGGCCATGATTACTATGCTAAGTAGAACGTGGTAATGTATTCATGCACATATCTAGGAAAATCCCTAAGGGTATGTACGGTACACCCAATCCTGCCAAGTCATGTTCAGTTCTCTAAGCACAGATATAAAAATATTTATTCAGTTGAGTTTTTTCCCTAGTAACTAGCTAATCTGAAAATAACCAATTGAATTTTATTAAGCCATTTCTCAGTAACTAGTTATTTGATTAAACTGAACTTGCTTTTCTTCCTACCAGTGCAGATATAGCTTAAGTATCTTTTGAGTGAATATATTTTAGGCTTAATTGGCTTAATTTCTAATCAAACTCTGAAGGACTTTGGGCTTCAGAAAATTTGAAACTATAGAATTACCTTGTTCTTTCTTGAAGCCAGTTAACTGGGCAGATTCTTTGCATTCAATTTAAAGCCCCTGAACCTTAGCTAAAGTTTCGTTTTCTCTCTCAGCAGTTGGAAACCTATCTCCTTGTGCAACAGAAACTAAGCATGAACCTCAGGCTTGCTGAACTGAACAGACCCTGGCGCCTGTCCCCAAATATTGATGTGCGGAATCTCCCAGAAAATGCAGTTTCCCTCTTCTCCCTTTTATAAGCCATGAAAGGAAGTATGCCAGGTTGTTATTCAACTCTAGTATTTAATCAAGCATTACTTAGGCTCTTCTGAAACTCTCTGGCTTCTAAGTTGAGAGGAAAAGCAAAGAGAACACAGGATGGAAACTAATTGAGCAGGCTGCCAGGATTACTCGGGATCACATGGCCATTCTCAGTCAGGCCCCAGCTACCACCTCCCCCGAACTTCCGAGAGTCAGCAAGAAACCCCACCTCAGTCCTGGTGCTGATTTCTAACTTAATATTTTACAGCTTTCTCAAGGATCTGATGCACAGTAATCCACTGTCTGAAGTGTGACTTTCTATAAATCTAGTTTCAGCACACAGCAGACAACACTTTCTCCATTCAGGTTGTGAGTACACAAATCAGGCATCCCCACAGTGGGAAAAAAAAGATTTGTTTATGTGTTTGGAGAACAGCATGCAGCTCAGGTCACTTGAGCAACAGGTGCAGGACTGACTCACTGTGGTTTCCTCACCTGCAAAGGGGAACCCAGCATGTGTCAGAAATCCCTGATACAGCAGTGACCAGGAGCAAACTCTCTGTCCTGCTTTTCTTCACTGAGGGCAAGAAATGTATGTCCTTTGTTTTCCAACACCCAAAAGAGAACTAGCCTGTCCCGAAGTCAAAGCAACCAACCTATGAAAGCTGGAGGGTTGGGCTTTCTTTTTCTCTTTTTTTTTAAAGGCCTGAATGAGGTGATAGCTTCATGCTGACAGCTGAGAAGCAGGTCAGTCAGGTTCTTGGGTGCTCTATTACACAAGCAAGATACAGCCAGCCTCACCTAACTTCGTTTCTCTGGCACCCTCCTGCCCAGTGGGACATCTGTACACTTAACCCATCTGCTTTCTCTAATGCATGGCAGACTCACTGCGGTCAGGACGGCTGTGATACTTCAGTTTCTGTTTGTAAACACCTCCTAGACCTGAAGGTAAGTGCATGCTGGATTATATCAGATCCTTGGTCTCATCTCTCTCTCTCTCTTTCTCTTATTCACCAAAGAGAATCAAAGCCAGTTGAACTTTTGGCAGAACAGTCTGGCAAGTACCTACAGAGACCCTTTGTGAAGACAGGTAGCTGTTTCATCAAGTAATTACCTTCCAAATGAGCATTCGTGCTAAGTGAGTTAACTTTAAGAATTATTGCCAAATTCTCTAGATGATGAAACCAGCTAAAGAGTTAAAGAAAAAAACTTGCTTCAAACCTACATGATTGCAAGGGCGAATTTCCTTAAGTCAGATCTTAGTAAAAAGCTTCAAAATGTTTAAAGCAGAAGTGGCTGCGAGAATATAAACTGAGTATTTAGATTTAAATTATGTATTTGGCTCAATGGTTCTTGCTGAAGTATTAGAACCCAACAGCTTTTTGAAAACAATCTGCTAATGCGAGGAATTATTAAGCTTTATATCTTTACCAAAGGTCTTCTTAATCAAAAACTGGCAAAATGTGTATATATTTTACTTAACATGGTATGTGTACACGTAGAGCACTCAATAGAAATCTAAAAGGCTAAGCTGGTTGCTGCAAAAGACCTCCCATGGATCAAAGACAGGCATTAATTTTCTTATAATTAGTTTCAGTTTGTGGCTGTGTAAATCCCAGGGACGGGGGAGCCTGGTGGGCTGCCGTCTCTGGGGTTGCACAGAGTCGGACACGACTGAAGCAACTTGGCGGCAGCAGCAGCAAGGATTTTCTTACAGAGAGGTCGATATAATGCTTACCACTGTCTTCTAACCAAGCCATAGAGACTGTTTCTACAAATAGTGAAACAATAGAAGGCTGAAAACCCGGGAATTTGGGTCCAGAATGTTTCTTTTGGAGACACAATCTTTCTAAACTTAACACTCTTCCACCTAATTATTTCAGTATTGAAGTTTATGACTGAAAATGCCCGAGTTCGCAGGGAGTTTGACATTCTATATATTTTTCTGGGCTTATACGTTCCTCTGTCTTATAATTAGAATGATGTTCTCAAACTCTTGAAATGTATTAGTTCCTGAAGGAAAGTCATGTTTTCCTTTTTGTTTGTTTCTTCCTTTTAAAATCAAATAATGTGAATGATATGGGTTCTCAATAGAATCCTGCCTTCTGGCTAGTTAAGTCTTCTCTCCCTTAAAACCTTCTCATAAAAGGCATCTCTAGAAGCCTAATTCCTTACGTCTTCATTTACTGTGGCTTTTTCAAGTCCACTCTGAGTAAAATGTGAGTTCTGCCTGGGATACCAGCTACATGTCTGGCTGTTTCTTATGACTAAGACAAGCAAAACACATCTGTCTTAATCGGTAGCCTGAGATCTACAATAAGAATGATCACAAACAATAGAGAGAAGCAACACAGAATATACTCTTTAGTTGTTTCACTACAGAAACATGCTTTTATACATCTTCTCAGTGCAGCTTAAAGTGATGGTTTTCTTTAAAATTTCTGATTTTGGTTTAGTTTAGAATAACTAGCATTCCTCTTCCCTTGCATGGCTTGATTACTTGACACAAACCAGGATACCTCCTTATTTTTAAAGCTCAGTGCAAAATTGGTATGACTCAGTTACAACAGGAGGGCTGGGCAGAATAATAACTTTACAAAATTAAGGGGCAACAATTTTATGAACATTGAATGTGGCTTTGCTTCCCTTAATGGCCACAAGTTTTCTTTTTTTCTTCCCTTATCACCACCTCCTGAAACCCTCTATACAAAAGCAGTAATGTGAAACCACTTTTTAGTGCCAACACCAAAGACAAGAGAAAATAGTGTTCATTTTCTTTGGATAGAGGAATTATTAAAAAAAAAAAAAAGTGAAACTCACACTATCTGAAAGTATATTTTAAAAGTTATTAAGCCTTAGAAGCAATACAAACATTTCAGTATATTCAGAAAGATTTAGAATCTTTGTTTAACGTATCACAAATTGGATGGAAATCATCCCCTCTCTCTCTCTGTCTCTATTCCCTTTATAATAATTCTAATCTTGGAAGTTTTTCAGGTTCCTAATGAGCTTATCTCTGTTCCTAGGCTACATCCTGAAAATTCCTCTTAGGAATTTCTACCTCAGGGCAAGATGGGGCAAAGAATAGGAGAAATGATGCTATCTGGTTCTCCTGGTTTTTCTTTTTTTTTTCTCTCTCTCTCTCCAAATTCACTTTCTTTCATCCCCACATTCTCTCTGCCTCCACTGTGCACCTGGTTGACTGATGAACTTGGAACGCAAGAGCACGCAATCCATTATCTAGCATAACTCTACACAGCAAATAGACAACAGAGTTTAAATATATTAACTAGAGAAGGAAGGAGGCTGAAAGAAAATTGTAAAGAATATAGATTTCTTTTATTGTCCTCTGGAGTTTCTGTACCACTAACGTTAATCTTCCCTGTTTGTATATGCATTGTTCCATTCAGAATGGGGGTCTGTGCTCAGTCATGTCTGACTCTTTGCAACCTCATGGATTATAGACTACCAGGCTCCTCTTTCCATGGAATTTTTCAGAAAAGAATATTAGAGTAGGTTGCTGTTTCCTACTCTAGGGGAAAATGGGGTCACACTTAACCAAAATTGCTTAGTCCTTGCCCCAGCAAAAATCCAGTGCCAGCGTTCTGAAAAGCTGATGGCTTCAATTCCTGGCCGCTTCTGTCCCTTTAAGATGAACGGACCTGAGTAGGAGGTGCAGCCTGGTTCTCTCAGAAGCCAGAGGGCAGAAGCAAAGCTGTCCCCAGTTACCATTCTAGGACAACAGAATAAATCGGGACTCACAAAAGCCTTACCCATGAGTGTATTAATTTTTGAATAAGTTGCAAATAGCATTCACAATGTACTGTCTTATCCCACTCTTTACTTTCTCCTGTTTCCGTGGAAATAAATTATAGGCATAACAGACTGCTTGGCTCATTAGAGGTGTTGATACCTGAGGTTTTCAAGTTCTAATCAAAAGCTGGGTAAAAGGTAGAGTGATCCCCTTGGTGGTTCCATGTTACAGGCAAAGTGAAACAGGAACAACAAAACTCACTTTGTTGACTCTTGATATGTGGATTCTCATTACGAGAAGGGAGTAAAAGCACTTTGCAACAATCCTTATGTGACATTATGAGAAAATCAGATGAACGGCCAAGGTTTGTTTTTTGGTCCCCTCTGATGACCGCTTCTTTGGGAAGACAAAATAATCAGAAAGCCTAGGTTTAGGGAAGGCAAATCAAACTGCCTAACCAGACAGGTGACCAAATACAAGGCAAAATGAATCAGATCCGTGGCAGGAGACAGTGAAAGAGGCTATAAAGTTTACTATGAACTTGACAGAGTTAACAGGAAAGAGATGTTTCTGAAAAGGTCCATCTGAGTATTTTTAAACTAAATGGAATTGCATTTTAAATGTGCTAGGTGAAGCAATATTTTAATTAAATATTGGTGAACTTCAGGTCCTGGGGATAATCGTTCCTATTTTGTTAATGTTAATCTGTAAATTACCAGGTAAAAGTGTTTATTTAGAAACCATGGCGACAACAGCTGGGAATTTCTAAATTAGGATAAAGGTGTACTTTAGTATGTTTAAGAGGTACTAAATGAAGAAGGTAGCTCAGACGGTAAAGAATCTACCTGCAATGCGGGAGACCTGGGTCCAATCCCTGGATTGGGAAGACCCCTGGAGGAGGGCAGGGCAGCCCACTCCAGTATTCTTGCCTGGAGAATTCCATGGACAGAGGAGCCTGGCAGGCTATGGTCCATGGGGTTGTAAAGCGTTGGACATGACTGAGTGACTAAGCGCAGCACACAGGTAGAAGTCACTACTTTACTAGTGATTAAAAATATGAGGTTATCAACAGCTCTGGTTAAAATAAAATTCAGATTATTTTATTATTATTATAATCTGTGCTAAGTAAACACTTGTGGAAAAAGTTCTAAAAACCAGCTAATACCAAATCTATATTCCTTTGTAGCTTCTACTATATAGGTGAGTGAGTGTGAGATTTTGATGCCAAGGTTTGAATCCTAACCCTATCTTTCAACTACTAGCTATGTGTTTTGAATACATTATTGACATTTTTTATTCCCATTTAACTATCTGTAAAGTAGGATTAATAACCTCTTCCTTATTGTTTGATTGTTTTTGTTAAGAATTAAATGAGAAAATATGCAAACCGTCTCATGTAATAAGTGCATACTAATAATATGTTCTCCAATTATGTTAAAAATTTTTAGGATCTAAATGAATTTTCTTGATTATCACAGAAAGTGACTGAACTATAAACAAACAAAATAATCACAAATACAAATATAGTCTAGCTTTTTTTAAGAATTATTTTTAAATTAAAAATACTTAAAATTTTAACACCTAATTAGGTTGGAGTCAGCAAACTTGGCTTTCACTACTAGCTTTCATTACTGGACACTCTGACCCTCAGTTTCTTCATCTGCAAAATGAGGATAATGTGAACTACTCTTTTTGTCTCCAGGGATCATTGTGAGGATCTAATGAGTTGATATTACAAACTTTAAGACACTTATGGAAATAATGTTATATTTTAATAATAAGAAATGGAAATTAACTAACTGCTTACTTTGGATCAGATATGGTTTAAAGTACTTCTACTTCAATCATTTCATTTAGTCTGCAGAACACTACGAAGTTAGTATGATTATCATGATTTGATAGAACAACTGCTTCACACGACAATTCTTTTTCATATGTTTTTCATATAGAAGCCAGATTTGCAATATAAATGTAAATTCGAAACCTCTCCCCCATATCCTCCTATCTATGAACTGTGGCGCTTCCACGTTTAAGAGGCAATGTGATGTGCCCAGATTGCAGGTCAGAGCTATGGTTTCCAACTCCAATGCTGCCATGATCTAGTTAGGTACCTTTTCCCAAACATACTCCCAATCAGATTCTTCACTTATACAATAAGACAGTACAATGAAAGAATCTCCAGTTCTAAGAGTTTTCCTGACTTTCTGTAACTTGGGATTAATAGGAAAAGGGGCAACATGAAGTAAACATAATGTAATAAAAAGGGATGTTAACCTCAAATTCAAGTAACTCAAATTAAGACCTAATAAAATGCTTTCAAGTGGAGTTCCTGACTGACTCACTTTAAAGTGGTATGTTTAGTGTATAATTGATAACATAATTTTTATAATAAACACTCCAAATTACATCTTTATTTAAAAAATGTTTTCTTAAATAGGTTAAAGAAATCAGCAAGCTCTACATTCCCTATATTTACAGTATTAAAAAAAAACTTACATAGCCATCCATATACACTATGTGTGCATGTGTGTGTGTGTGTGTGTGTGTGTGTGTGTACTTCAACTTGTCCCAAGCTAAATGATCTTTGAAATAATAAAATGACAATGTCTAGCTTGAAAAAGTTTCTATATGGCATTTCCCTAGAGGAATAAAGAAAGAAATATTATATAGAAAATAGAACTCAGTCAAGCAGAACTTAGTGACTCTTGTTTTAATAAAATCCAAAGAAAACAAACTTTTGGAATAAAGGGTATGATACTGTCATCTCAGTACTCTGTCTCTATGTTTTTTAAAATCACTTTAGAAATGTAGATCCATTAAAGAAAAACCTCAATACTTCATTTAATAAATCAAATGGTTATTATTTTCTTTCAGATTCTCCATATTAACACTAATACCAAAGAAGATTACAATGTTGACTTCAGCCAAAGTTCTGTTGATTTCAATTTTGTCTAGTTTACTACTTTTTGGAAGCCATGGGGAAGAAGGTCAAAAAACAAACACAACAGAAAGCACTGCAGAAGACTTAAAAACAAGGGAAAATCAATCTGTTCCTTTAGAAAGCAAAGCAAATTTAACCTCAGATAAAGAAAATAGAGAAACCTCCAATCCCAAGGCAAGTAATTTCTCTTTTGAGGATCCATCAAGTAAAACACATGAAGCGAGTTTCTACAGTAATCTGTCAACAGACAGCTCTTCCAGGAGTCCGAGACTCATGCCTACACTTTCCCCAAGACCTCCCTCAATCCACAGCTTTGTTTCTAAACTGCCTTGGAACTCATCCATAGCAGATAACAGTCTTCTGCCAGTTTCAGCCTCTCCCAATACCACAGTTCCTGTGTCTTCAGAAAACTTTACCCGGTCTTCCATCAATGATACCTTGAAAGCTCCTGACAACAGTTCCATTACAGTTAGCAACCTCCCTTCAGGACCAAACACCATATCTGTGACCCCCATGGTAACAGATGGATGGCCTACCACAACCAGAGAGAGCATGGAGGGGTTTACCATCTATCAAGAAACAACTTTACATCCCACCCTGAAATTCACCAATAATTCAAAAATCTTTCCAAATACGTCAGACCCCCAAGAAGGTAAATATAAATGGATTTAATTTTCCTTTTGTGTGAAATTGAATATCCAAGTAAGTTATTACACCTAAGGAATGCACCACTCTAAAAGAAAAAGGAGGCTGCAATAGTACAAGTGGTTCTCATTTTACAATAGCAGCCATGATATTCACAGTCAATAGTGAAGGGACTTTTGGACTTAAGTCAATAGACACTAGTCATTACTGTATGGGAATGTGATGAAACAGTGGGCCAAAATAAGAAATAGGTTAAGCTGAAAAGAAACTGAAGCTGATGTAATAGTACAGTTTTAAGATACTGTAACAATATTACTGTATCTCAGAAAGACTATATGAAATTTCCCAGGCTTTTAGGAATACAACTCAATGGAAGTTTAAAAATATATGTATGTGGGATTTGAAAAGAGAATGAAATGAATAAATTTGGTAATTACCTGAAACCATACAGCAATCACAGGAGACTCGAACACTGATATTTTAAAAGTGTAAATTCAACAGGATACCCTTCTTGATTTTTAGTTTGGTACCTACTGAATACCATAAAAATAAAATTTAGCTGTGAGTATCACAAGGAAATTGTATTATGGGGACATTTATGTTTTCATCTGAGGATTAGTCAAGTTTTAAAACATAAAGCAGAAAATATTTCTAATACATAATGAAGAGTCTTTATATACCATGGTTTTGTTTCCTGAATTAAAAAAAAAAAATACTCTTTTTTTCCCTCCATGAACTAATTGATTTCCATACAACCTATCTACAGATGTTAGTGATATAACAACAAATTATATATACAAATTCCTATTTGAAAGCTGTTGTTAGTGTACAAGAAAAGTTTTAAAATTTGAAATCCAAGATTAGTATAGCACCGCAACCAATATATTATGTGTACACATATTTTCATAATTTTAAGACATCCTTCCATTCGGACATATAAAACTATGCTCTGTTTTGCCTTTCTAACACTATATATATATATATATATATATATATATAGAGAGAGAGAGAGAGAGAGAGAGAATATTGAGTACTTAATCCTACCGTTGTTCTTTAATCAAAAGAAATTTTAGTTAACTTTGCCTCACTTTCAGCTTAGTAAAAAAATGTGCTGCTGTTGTAAAAAATTTCAACATGTTTCTTGGTGTATAAATGGAGTCTGATATAGAATTAGAGACCCTATAAGAACTCTTGCCTACCTAATTAATAAGCTTCTTGAGAAATTATTTTTTAAAGCTGAAAATAAATTGCACTAAGCATGAATTCAGGGAGTATTATGTGATTTATTGATGACAGCCTTCAAATAATGTGCTTGTTAAAGGGGATGATAGAATGAAACTCTGGATTCCTTGAAACTCAGACCTACACATTTGTTTGAAATGTACAAAGCACAGCAAACATCCTGTTTTGTTTGGTATTTTTCCTGTATTAGAAAATATTCTATATCAGAATATATTTATTTTTCTCATAATGCCTTTTCATTGGGGTGAATTCATTTCTATCACCTACTTACTCCCATTTGCTTTTTAATTCTGAATAGAAACAAACTCACAGCCTATCTCATCATTAAAGTTCATCAGTGATTCAGAGTTGATTAAAAACAATACAGAATTCAACATAGAAGTTAGATCTTAATGGAGAACGCACATGGCATTTCAGTACTATTAGTGTTAATACGTAATGAGACAGTTACAAAACTAAGGCTTAGGAATGTTTCAAGATAATTTAAATTTTGAAGTACTGTTTTATCAGGAAGTATATATTTCTGATATATCCCCAAAACTCACTACTTTATAAAACACACACACACCCACTATATATACATACCCATTATCTTAAAAAAAAAGTGTTAAACTTTGCTTATACAAAGTCCACATGTATTTCTATTCCTTGAATAACTGTTTTCTACCTATGTGTAAATTATTTTTTCTTTGTCCTCTAGAGAACAGAAATACAGGAGTAGTATTTGGGGCCATTTTAGGTGCTATTCTGGGTGCTTCATTGCTTAGTCTTGTTGGCTACCTTTTATGTGGAAAAAGGAAAACAGATTCATTTTCCCATCGGCGACTTTATGACGACAGAAACGAACCAGGTAAACACAACTCTCAGAACTTCACCTGTACACACTGGTTTTAATTAAGTGAAGATGCTAATGTTCACTGCATTATCTAGACAGGATTTAGAGAGTCACATGACAGAATGAACTGAAGATTTATTCTGATCTACTCTCTTTCTCAAAGAACATAACCAAAATAACTATGGGCCCGTTAGTGAAGGTTTAAAACCGTTTGGAATTGTTGCTCATCACATCACAATTGGTTTTAAGTAATCCCAGAACCTAAAACATAGCATTATAAATAGTGTTAGTCACTCAGTTGTGTCTGATTCTTTGCAATCTTATAGACTGTGTGTAGCCCACCACACACACCTCTGTTCAGCAGGAGTGTGGCAAGAACACTGGAATAAGCTGCCATTTCCTCTCCAGGGTATCTTCCCAACCCCCTGGAAGGATCGAATCCAGGTCTCCTGCATAGCAGACAGTTTCTTTACCATCTGAACCATCAGAGAAGCCAATGAAAAACAACGGCATGATATTAAGAACAAAATTGCCAGTTTGTAAGCAAAAAACTGGAGCCATTCTCCATCATTGTTGGATCTCTTAGTAGCAGGATTTTGAACAATGATTTATTCTAATTGGATGCTCTTCCAAAGTTTACACATATACAACAAATTTATACATACACAGTAGCTCTCTATTAATTAACTTGATGAGGCTCTAAAAAAGAATTTCTGAAGAGCGGTATATTTGGATACATAAAGTCAGATATACCTTAATTCAGAAATTTCCCAATCACGTGATGGAAAAAAAAGCACAACATCTATGGATGAGAAATGTGTCTGCTAAGAATAAAGTACTTAGTTTGATCAGTATTAACTAGAATAGAAATGAAATCACTTCAAAAGCTTGACTCATCTCTTTTTAAAAAAAATATTTCAGGACAAAAAAAAAATCTGGTTTTTGGCTTACACAATAGACTCTTGCTACCATCAAAATATAGTTAAATGCCCCTGTTGAGTCCTATTGATAAAACCTTGTTATTTTTTATAATTTTGGATCATTACTGATATATTGCTGATTTTCAAAAGCAAACCCATTAGTTGTAAATTTAACTGAACTCTGTTCATCTACATCCTGGCCTTTCAAATCTGTTTATGGATTTCTAGCAATCCATAGAAAATAAAGAGTAGCACTTTTCCAAGTTGAAGGATAGGATTTCAAGCTTTGGGGGCTTCCAAACTTTTTTTTAACTTCATAATATTTTCTTTAAATGTTATCACATGTAAAAGGTCAATCTCTCAACTTTACACAATCTAAGACGTTGTGATTGAGGCATAATGGAATAATTCAATCACAACAGTTTTACTTTTTCAAGGTAACTTTGTGTCACCCCTTTCAAATCCATAAGACTCCTGGGAGCCCAGTTTGTAAACAGAAGGCTTAAGGACTAGGTAGGATCTGAGACTACCTAGCTGAATAATTAGATGACTAATATAGCTAGTAAATAGTCACTGTTTTAGTATTCAGAAGCCTAGAACATTCCAAGTTTTCTATAAAAATAAATTCAAGATCATTAAGGAAATAATAATTAGTTGTTTGTAGAAAGAAAAAAAAATCTAACCATGTTATTAGTTACAAAACCTTAAGTGTACGATAACCTGGATCTATCAGAAGCAAACAGAAGCTTTTACAACTTTTTTTTTTCATCTCCATTGCTCACCCATAAAGATATTAAGACACTTGATAAAATAATGACACTGATTTTAAAAGTAAAGCTCTTCACTTTTTAAAAATCACTTAACACTAGAAGTAAAAATTCTGAACATGTTGGGAATTCCCTGGTGGTTAGGACTCTATGCTTTCATTGCTGTGGGCCCAAGTTCTAGCCCTGGTCAGCAACTAGGATCCCACAAATGCACAACATGACCAAACTTAAAAAAAAGATTCTGAACTTGTTAACATGGTTCTGAATTCACAAGATTCAAAAGTCAATGAGACATGTTAGTACTTCCTTATACCAAATATTGCTAGACTTTTGTTGTGATCTCTCCCCTAGTTCCTTTATGTTTGGACCACCTGCAGTGAAATTTTGGAAATTAAACTGTTTTTAGTTTTAGAAAGAAAAATGTGGCTTGATAAATAACTACTTATTTAAATTCCAAACCAGTATCTGAAAATATCACATAAAAATGTAACTATTTACTCATCCAGAACAATTCCTATGGTCTAGCAGATGCGGGAGTATGCATTCCAGACTGTCACTATAAAACAATTTTGTTGTTGCTTTTTTAGTTCTGCGATTAGATAATGCACCGGAACCTTATGATGTGAGTTTTGGGAACTCTAGTTATTACAACCCAACTGCAAATGATTCATCTACTTCAGCAGGTGGAGAAAATGCGCATGATGGCATTCCTATGGATGACATACCTCCGCTTCGCACCTCAATGTAAAACTTAGGGGGGAAATGCTGCAGATGGCAAGTGTTCATCTACATCCTGGCTTTTTCAAATCCATCTTCCAAACACTGAAGCAAGGCCACTATCACGTGGCCTGTGTCAAGGAGAACTGTAAAAGCATGAGGCTACTAGCAAAAACATAAACAGAGGATAAATCATCCAAAAGGTTTCCTTTCTTACCAGCTTTGGCTATACTGATTCATCCATTGAGACACCTTCATTAGTATTTTGGCCTATTTTTTTCTTATTAGGAAATATCTATGGAATCAGGTAAAACTAAAAGACTTCACCATGATTGCCCTGCCTGATTAATTTAAAAATCCTTCAGTGAAAATAGGAACCCCAAATTACATTTTTACTTTTTGGGTGAGGGGGTAGACAAAAATCAATAGATTAACTTTTCATTGCTCCCTTTGTAGTCTTAATGAATTTTGCTGAAGGAAAATTGGAAGGGTGATTTTTTTTTTTTTAAATTTTGACTTAAAACTAGAAAAAGTATGGCACAGAGTTTGTGTTCCTGGGAAATTAAGGCAATGAGAGTGAAAGATTTGTATTCTAGTACATTTTATTTTTCTGTATCAGCAGGTTCATAGTAAAGTTCTTGAGTTGCCCAGTTGATGATAACTTTGCATTCAACAGACCATAATCAGAAAGTTGACCCTACCCAGGAAAGTAATCACTTCTTTTCAAATCATGGGAAATTCCCATCTGTAATTTACTTTAGGTCCCAATTAATTTGGTTCTTTAAAAACTCAATGAGAAACTTCACGAAAAAGTCAGCCAATACATATACCTAAACATAATTTTTACAGTTTTAAGATGTTAGATAGGGACAGGATTTATTTAGTATTAGACATTATTGCTCAATCATATACGGAATAGATTCTGAATCTCTAAGTGCATAAAATGTAAGGTTAAATAAAACAGATGACTAGAAGCCTTAAGCAAACAAAACATCTTCTGATCATCACTTTCACAAGTATGCTTCAGTTTGTTTTCAATTACTGGCTGCTCTGGCAGGAAAAATATGCTCTACAGTATAGGAAGGTTGAGGCTTTAGGGATTAGAAGATTAGATCAAGAGTTGAATTCCCAAAGAAGTGGTGAATGTATGAAGAAGGCATAGGAAGATAAGAGATTTTATTGTTGAATTGACACATGCTATGTGTGTTTGTGTATGGGTGTGGGTGTGCAGAAACACAGCAACAGCTTCAGAAAACAAGGGCTAGAAAGTTAAATAATGGAAGAACGTACTCACCCCATATTGCCATAAAAATAGCAAAGAAGACTGTCCCTCCATTATCAAACAGATATGTCACCTTAATGGAAAACAAACAAAAATATTAGCAACATTTTTGGTTATAATAATCCAGTGATTACTTTTTTACACTGAGGCACTATTGATTTTTTTTTTTCTCAATGGAATCACATTATTTTATCATTTGTAAATATAAGATATACAATCCTTTCATGGGTCCCGCAACTGTTTCATGTGACTTTCTCATGGAGAAAGTTGGGGAATCAGCATTTCCCCCCTTACTTTCTCTTTTCCTTTTGGACTCTACTTTTATGTCTGCTTTGAAGGGGTCCTAGCACTCTGAGGAAGTATTTGTGGACCAAATGGAAGCTATGCAGTGAGCTTTAAGAAGTTAGCTTTCCAGTGAAAGCACACACAGCTGCATTTCCTGTTAGCAAAACTTCCAGGGCTGGGGAAGTTACAGGATGCAGAATTCCATCAGTGATCCAGCATTTCCAAGGGAGAGGTATCAGAGTGCTAGCCCTGTTCTCTGATGTCTTTCAGAATGTGCCATGGGTCATTAAGAAATTTCATCAATCACTGGATATATATAGTCCAAGTGTTTTTTAATCAGACATGACCTGAAGTTTTATAAAGAACAATGTACAGTTACACAATGTTATTGAATATACATTTCAGAGTTGTAAGAATTGTTTGATTTTAATAAAGTATAAATTCAAGTTGCCTTTTTCTCTTTTCATTTGCATAATATCTTTACTATAGTTATAATTTAGTGAGGGAGATTAAACCAATACAGTCAAGGCATTATCTTTTTGTCAATCACTTAAATAACATAGAAATCATACAGAAAATAGGTGCATTATTCTCACAGGAGTAGAGGGTAATTAGGTATTTTCCTATAATATTGCATTAGTGAAAATTTCATTATATAAAATATAATGAAAAGTATTACTTTTGAAAGTTGGTAGATAGGTGCAAGATATTCTAGATGGTTCTAAACTTCTAAGACTGTTGATGTTAAGGCTTGGGCTTTTGAAAACTGCAATAAGAATAGTTTTTCACAATAATCATCAGTGTATATTCTGTACAGTAGAGAAAAGGACCACAAAGAAATTCTTCCACAGAGCTAAAAAATTCCACCCAGTGGGGGTATTTAGCTTTTTTTATGTCCAAAGATATCCTACAGAGACACTTGCGGCTGCCAAGCAGCTGAACAGCTGTTCGCTGTCCTTTATAAACAAGTTTAGTTCAGGAAACAGCCTCTTAAAAGTGTTAGAACAGAGGCTTCACACATGGAAACATAAAGGTGACCAAGAAATAATGGCTTCCCTGCTCCAGAAACGGCCCTGTTTTTAGAAAAGTGACATGTAAAAAACCATATTTAATAACAATTGTGTTGCATAGAAATTATTTTTTGAGCAATATTTTCCTTAAAAAAGCTTTTCATTTTTTTCTTGTTACTTTTGTTTATAAATCTTTCAGACACTTTTTTAACTAAGTAAATTTAAATATCAACTTTTACAAACACATCCACTAGACGTGGTAAGGTATACGTGTCATACTGATGTAATGTGAGATTATAAACTTGTAGTGAGAGATAAAGCTAGAATGGAAGTTAGGGAAGTCTTCAGAACTTGCCCTGAGGATGTGGGTAAAAGTGTAAGGTCATCATGTTACATCCACTAAACTATTACGTGAGGTGTGTGTTATGCGAGGGGAGACTTTGGAGATAAGAAGAGCACTTAGAAGCCTCTGCTTATATAACAGCTTCCCATGACAAGGCTTTTTAGGGTGCTAATGTGGGCTTCCTTTGTGGTTCAGTAGTAAAGAACCCATCTGACAATGCAGGAGACTCGAGTTTGATCCCTGAGTTGGGACGATCCCCTGGAGGAGGAAATGGCAACCCACTCCAGTCTTCATGCCTGGAAAATTCATGGACAGAGGAGCCTGGAGAGCTATAGTCCATGGGGTTGCAAGGAGTCAGACATGACTTACCAACTGAATAACAACAACAAGGGTCCTAATATAAGAGCTGCTAAATGAAAATGGAGGAGACAAAAAATGAAGAGTCAAGCACAGTGTGAATGGCTCAAGCTTAGAAAGTGAGCAGGAGAATAAAGGTGGGAGAAGCCTTCTGCCTAATAGGAAAAGAACACTTGCTGCATAAAAGAAAACTCCAGTTGAAATCTTAAGAAAAATCCCAAAGCAGCATAACAGAGCCAAAAAAAAAGAGCAAAAACGCTAAAAGTAAAAAATCTTGTCCAATCTACAAATGTATATTTGCAGTGAATTATTTTATTTACTTTAATAGCCTGCCTTTATGCATAGAGAACCTCTGGACAAGCATTTTATTTAACATTATGCATGTGAGTAGGGATAATTTAAGAAGACAGAAGCAAACTTCTTTAAGAAAACAAAGCTGTGTTTTAGCACAAATTCTCCATTTTCTTTGACATGTGATTTCTCTTGGAGAGCTGTGGCTGAAAATCAATAAATGTGAGGACTGCTTATGGAAATAAATTTCTTATTAGGTTGGAAGCTTAAAGTCTATTTCTTCTCCTCTACTGTAATTGATAGATAGCTCTCTCTAAAATTGTTTCTTGGTGAGAAATGGACTATTTTCTGCCGTATCAGTGCATCAGGATGTCATAGGCATCAACGATTCCAGCCCTCCAGGGCACTCAGAAAGAATACCTGTACCATCTGGCAGCCAGTAGACTGCAGCCACTCCCTACAATGAGAACTGAAAATGTCAGGATGTGAAATATTGCAGGATACTGGCCCCAGACAGCTGAGATGCATAGGAAAGGAATGATTTCAGTGAGCCCAGACTCACATCTTTCCATACATAGAAAAGTGCTAAATTTCTTAACTTGAGATATCTGGTTTTCTTTAATTCACAAAAATACTTTTGATGTTCAGACTACCTGCCCTTTGTTGAAAACTTGTATATAACCTGACTCCTTTCTGCCTCCTTGGAGCAGTTCTCTTGGGGTTACTTGAGTTGTCTCCTGGGCTTAAAGTCCTAAAACTTCCCACCAAATAAAACATAACTCTCAACTTTTAGGTTGTGACTATTTTTTAAATCAACAATGGGTTCAGAATAACTTAAGGCTCTGGAAACTGCCGTATATATTCCATTTAAGATTCTGTGGGCTAAGGAGAATAAGACTCTTCTTGAACAGATCCAACCCTGCAGGTCAGGTGATTTCAGGGAAGAGAGGCAGAGAGTTGGAATTTAGACTGAAGTTTAGCCTTCTCTCAGTTCCTCAGTTCCTAATTCTTCAATAGTGTAAAATCTGTACACCTATCCATGCCCACTGGACCGGGGCACAGGCTACATCAAACACGGCAGCTTCATGTATTCACCCTCACCCCAACTCAATACTTGTTTAGTGCAATAACTTTATAAATGTGGGCCTACAAATAAAAATCACCTGAGGAATCTGTTAACATGTAGATTCCTAAGCCTTGCCCTCGACCAGCTGATTCTGAATCTAACATGGGCCCAGGAATCTGTTTTTAATATCAGTTCTAGATGATTCTGTTGTAGTCTTCTGAGGATTCTTCTGTGAAATTTCTTAAAGAAGAAACATGTGCATGCATCTGAGTTAAGTCACTTTAGTCATGCCTGGACTCCTTGCAATCCTATGGACTATAGGCTGCCAGGCCCCTCTGTCCACGGGATTCTTCAGGCAGGAATATTGGAGTGGGTTGCCATTTCCTCTTTCAGAAGAAACATGATCTGTCCTGATTCTGTTGTAATCTTAATATTAGTATACAATCTGAGGCTCAATACGTTAGGGATTGAATAAATGTTTGCTGAACCAGTAAAAAAAATCACCGAATATTAATAACTATTATAAATAAGAGTAACTTCAAGTAAGAGTTGAGTCATTTTTAGAACTATATGAAAGAACAATGTAGGACTCTTGTACCTAATGATTTCACCTTAAATGAGAAATCCTAACAAAGTAGAAATTGACACCTGTGGTCACCTGTGTTTTGAAGAATATGCAGATATCACTGCAATGACTTAATTGCAAATATTTCTCAACCCCCATACTTTTAAGTATCAAAAATGAAAAAAATCACCAAAGAAAATGTTAATGTACTTATATATAATTTTTATTATATAACGGGACCACATTTTTCCTGAAACACATCCTTGACACTATTAAGGGAATGATTAAATGTGCACATGTATTTATTTATGCACAATAATTACATGTAAAATATGGCAAATTTAATGTCCTGCTACTTTTCACAAGTGGTGATTGATTCCATAAGGAATTTACCAGTTCCTAGATGAGGTGGCTCGAAGAAGGCAATGGCACCCCACTCCAGTATTCTTGCCTGGAAAATCCCATGGATGGAGGGGCCTGGTGGGCAGCAGTTGGACACGCTGAGAGTTGGACACGACTCAGTGACTTCACTTTCACTTTTCACTTTCATGCATTGGAGAATGAAATGGCAACCCACTCCAGTGTTCTTGCCTGGAGAATCCCAGGGACGGTGGAGCCTGGTGGACTGCCATCTATGGGGTCGCACAGAGTCAGATACGACTGAAGTGATTTGGCAGCAGCAGCAGATGAGGTGGCTAGGTGATCGAGTGACTAGGTGATTTTAGATTGGTGGGCTTGTTTCTTTGCTAAAAATTTCTTCTATTTCTGACACTGCCCATCTAGGAACCTCTAGGTGTTTAAATATATAAAATGATTTTAAAACAAGAGTAATTAGCCTCCAATTAAAATAAATAAATTTAATTTTTAAAAAATGAAAAAACATAAAAATTAGAAAAATAAAGCTAAAAGAAAATGTTTATTTCCATTCAATGAAGGAACAGTAGTTCTGATTTTTTAAATGTAAATCAAGTAACTATATTTTACCTTAAAAAGAGGATCAAATATGAGACATAATGAAGATTTCACCTGGTGGATTTTATTTCTTGCATTGCTCCTTAAGGCAATATTCTCTTCTGCAAGCTAACATTTCCACCTACCTGATAATAGTTATTAAGTGAGATCTTCCTGAGTCATACCTACCCTTACATATACTCTTTTCTTCAGGGTAACAGAGGAATGTAGATACCACATAATTACAATGGCTCCCTAGATTTAACATTTCTTTGGATAGCTTCTTCACTTTATCACTCTGCCACATATGATTCTTATCTTTAGTGTTTGGATTTGTTGGTGTCCCTAAGGCTGCCATATATCTTTGAAATGCATGGGCAAAGGGAGGGACATGTGTCTATACATCTAATGACTCTAATATACTTGGCTTTTATAAAAAAGTGTCAAGAAAATGCTTCCCAAAACAAGACATCTTTGGGGAACATTTGAGAGAATTCAATACTAAGCACATTTCAGAAATTAAATTATAAACAAAACAGATTTTTCACATACCATGCATTCAAGAAAAATAATTCAGAAGCTAATTTTAGTAAGTTTTGGTCTCCTAAAGGATCCTAAGTGGTTTTTGTTTTTATGTTCACCCTTGTCAAAAGTGATTATACACAAGCTTCTACTTCTGAACAGGGCTTCCCAGGTGGCCCTAGCGGTAAAGAACACGCCTGCCAAGGCAGGAGACATAGAGACGTGGTTTTGATCCCTGGGTCAGAAAGATCCCCTGGAGGAGGCCGTGGCAATCTACCCAGTATTCTTGCCTGTTAAATTCCATGGACAGAGGAGCCTGGTAGGCTACAGTCCATAGAGTTGGACACAGCTGAAGTGACCTAGCACAACATTTCTGAACAAGATGCAGTAACAGAGACTGACTCTACCCACATTCTGGAAATAACCGAATAATTCCCCAAATACATAAGGCAACCGATTTCAAGACTGGATGTGAGACAATGCAGGGCAGTGATCCCTAAGAAGTGGGTAACAATGGAGGCGAGCATTATGGTTGCCTGAAAGAGTCATAAGAGTGCAAAGAGGGGCAACCCAGACAGTGAGCACTCATGTGAGGAAACTGGCTGAGGATATAACCACCTGAAACTATTAGAGGAAAGAGTTTCAGGAGCTCAAAGTCAGGCAGGAGTAGGGCCTGTTCCCACCAGCCAGACTGGAAATCTTCAGTCTTCACGGTTCACTGGGGAGAGTGCACAGAAAGATTTGGTGGGAAAAATTAGTGCTAGAAAGAGCACTGATGTGAGGCTAACTCACAAATCCTAAAAGCAAGACCCGAAAGAATCAAATAATTTTCAGGTAACTAAACCACAATGAGCTCTCTCTAAAGATCTATTGGAATAGTTAGAATGAAAAAGACTGACTATCACGAGGACTAGTGAGTATACGGAAAACTAGAACTCTCATACATCGCTGGTAGAAGTGTAAAATGTCTAGGAATTCTGGGGAAAAGTTCTGCAGTGTCTCAGAAGGATAAAGATCTACCTATCATAAAATCTAGTCATTTTTATTCTAGGCATTTACCCAAGAGAAATAACAATACTTGTCCAAACAAACGTTTGTAGATGAATATTTACAGCACCTTTATTTAAAATTGTAACAACTTAACCTCCCCTCCAAATTATTAATATGAATGGATAACTATTAAGATTCTTATTAATAATGAAATGAAGGGATAATTGAATTCTGATATAGCCATATCACTCAATACTATTAATACTCAGCAATAAAGAGGGAGGATTTGCTGATAAATGTTATGACATGGATAAACTTCAAAATAATTATGTTGGGTGAAAGAAACTAGAAAAATTCACACACTGTATAACTCTATTTACATAACAGTCTGGAAAATACAAATGTATCTATAATGACAGAAAATGTTTGCCTGAGCCCAGGGGTGGGATTTGGAAGGCAGGGATTATAAGAAATCATGAGGAAACCGTTGGAAGTAATAGATATGTTCATTATCTTGACTGTGGCCATGGTTTCACAAAAGCATGTATGTATTTAAATGCATTCATTTATATACTTCAAATATGTACATTTTATTACACGTTAACTATACTTTAATAAAACCATTTTACAAATGAGTACTCATAATTATAAAATTGAAGTACACATTTCTCAAACTTGTATGCACCCTGAAATCAGCTGGGAGTTTTTAAATTATGTTGATGCCTAGGTTTTAAAACTAAAGATTCTAATTTAATTGTTCTGGGATGTGGCTTGGGTTTCAGAAATTTAAAAACTCTTCAGGTGATTCTAACAGGAAGAAATTTGATAACTTCAGTTATGTTAAGAAAACTTCATTTTCTCTGTCAAATTAGAAATATTTAGATCTCATGAGTCTTCATGGGAAGATACAAACTTTACCACTGAAGAAGAAATAATCTCCAAAAAAATAATCTGGATATCATTCCAAGTGGATGTTTTATGTCTGTGATGGCAATAAACACTTATAAAAACAGAGGAAGACAGAGATATTCTAATAAAATACATCCTTTTTATAACTGCCACAAAGGGATGTTTTATTCAGCTGTCAGTGATACTGTTTGTTGAAACTCCTGGGAACATTTAACTTTGGTAGAAAGCAGGGTTCTGGAGGACTTTTTACTGCCTAGATTCCTAGAAAAAGTAGAGGGCAGGGAGGGGAATGTGAGGGTCCACACTGACCTTGGCGTAGATACAGCTTTCGTTGAGTCTCTGCAGTGAGCAGTTCTTATCACAGAGAGGGCACATGAAGACTTCAGTGGCCTTGCAAATTTCTTGGCTTAAGAAATCAAAGAAGAAAAAGAAAGCATGAACCTCCACACTCAGGAAGCTGCTTAGCCCCTACAGCCAATCCTATGGAAAGTAGTAGGGTGGGGAGGAAAAGAAGAAACGGAAATACTGGAAGAGTGGTGGACAGGAGGGAGAACTTGAATGACTCCAGCCCAAATTTTTAGAATTTTTGTGATACTGAGTTTGTTTGCTTCTTTGTTTTAAGAAATCTCTGATCCAAGATATTTTAATGATAATAGGCCAATTTTATACTCAGGAGGCACTTGTGGGACACTGTTACAAGGGCAGTTTTCCACGTGATTTCATGGCTGTAGGACAATCTTGGGAGAAACACCTAAGAGTATTTTAACCCAGCTCACAGGCTTGGATGTGGCTGATTTTTCAGAGAAGGCAATGGCACCCCACTCCAGTATTCTTGCCTGGAAAATCCCATGGATGGAGGAGCCTGGTAGGCTGCAGTCCATAGGATCGCTAAGAGTTGGACATGACTGAGCGACTTCACTTTCACTTTTCACTTTCATGCATTGGAGAAGGAGATGGCAACCCACTCCAGTGTTCTTGCCTGGAGAATCCCAGGGGCAGGGGAGCCTGGTGGGCTGCCGTCTATGGAGTCACACAGAGTCCGACACGGCTGAAGCGACTTAGCAGCAGCAGCAGCAGCTGATTTTTCAGGTCTATAGATCTTTCCCCTGGTTCTCATCGCTTTACAGTCACCAAAATGAGTAGCACCCAGAATTCACATAATTTCACAACCCCTACTGCAGTCAGTCAATGCATTATGGATTACTAAAATATATATTATCCTGCAATAGAATGTAACCTTGTAACATTTGCTTCTTGAGTTTATTGCTATCTTTTAAAAATCTTAGCATACTTTATAGATGACATCATGACATGAGCAGGGCATCAGTAACAATTTCTCAAAAGACTCACAGTCTGAGCGTTCACAGAAACCTGTTATTAGGTGTTTTGTGTCTTTATCTGTCGTACCTGGCCCTTTCCCATTTGGTATCCCCTTAATAAATTGTCTTTAAGTAAATCTGCTCTAGAAATGTTGAAGGTAACATAAAGGCTTTTAAAACTATGCCTGGAAATACAACTGTTAATAAAAGTTTTGCTGTTTTGAAAATATATAAACTCAAGTGAAAAAAAAAAAGTAATGCATATCTGTTTCAAATGCTGGATGTGTACAATCTCAAGCCAAAGTGGAAATGACTAGTGAATAATAATACTATACTGTAATGCAACACGTTACAGTAACCAAAGATAGATACATGTCCATTAGGTTTAGTCCTCAACGCAATCTCCTGCAATTGTAATGTTCTCCACAACTGAGAGGAAACTGATGTTTAAGTGATTTGTTCAAGGTCATAAGCTTATAAGAGATACTTGAAGGAACTGAGTTTAGGTTTTCCTGATTCTAGGTCCAGTTCTCCATCAACTACAACTCATCTGAAAGAGGGATAAGTTATGATGATGATAGTATAATGAGTCTTATATATACTATACTTCTCCCACTTTCACATACATCTTATTGCTAATAATTATGATGTCCATATGAAGTAGGGGGAAGCAGGTAAAAGATACATTTTTAAAGCTCAGAAAAAAAGAGAGACGATTATACCTCCTCTTACTAATATTACTAATTTGTGGAAATAAAAAAAAGGAATTAACCTACCTCTTGAAGAAAATTCCTATTAAAATAAGCTTGCTATCATAATTCATTGTTTAAAAAATGTATAATGTGCCCCATATTGAAATCTCACACTAGAATGGTATAAAATTTGGTTTATACTACATCATCTTTCCCACCTTCCAAATAATCAAACAAAAGCAAAGATATATCAAAGCATTCAGTCTAGGATCCTAGTCATCAGACTGAGCCTTATTTTTATGTCCAGAATTATCAAACTCATTTTCTGTAAGCTGCTCAAAGTTCCACGGGACAGATAACACAAAAAACACTAAGCAAGTTTTGCAACATTTTTTAGCCTAAAATACGGAATTCGAGATGATTACAGCGTTCTTTGACTTAACCACTAGATGGAGAGAGAGTGCCCAAAGTGTTTCTTAATTTCTTCCTAATATACACCTGGCTTCTCTGGTAGCTCAGCAGGTAAAGAATCCACCTGCAATGCAGAAGACCCCAGTTAGATTCCTGGGTCGGAAGATCCCCTGGAGGAGAGATAGGCTACCCACTCCAGTATTCTTGGGCTTCTCTGGGGACTCAGATGTTAAAGAATCCACCTGCAGTGCGGGAGACAAGGGTTCGATTCTTGGATTGGAAAGATCCCCCGGAGGAGGGCATGACAACCCACTCCAGTATTCTTGCCTAGAGAATTCCCATAGACAGAGGAGTCTGGCAGACTATAGTCCATGGGGTCACAAAGCGTCAGACACGACTGAGCAACTAAACACAGAATGATACAAACCACTGCTTAAAATGTGGCTTTCTTTTGTCTTCTATCTGTTAGAAGTACACATCAAGGGCTAATTCAAAGGAAATAATAACTATCACCAATTCATCATAACTACCACCTCCATCCATAAGGGAGGCGGGAGAAATTTGTCCATTTGAGGGTGAATGCCTAGCCCTGCTCCAGGGTCTTGATGCTTCCTGTGATTCTGTTGACATGCAAAGTACAGAATAAGCAGTGTGGTAATGCCCATTTTGGGGAAATCTGATAATATGAAAGTAGGTTTAAAGGAAGGAAGTTTGGAAACATGAGTAAAACATGGATTTTAGAATAAGATACAATTATCAAGGAATAAGTAAATGAGAAGATGTTAAGCCACACCTGTTAGGATTGTTATCATCAAACAAAACAAACAAAGCAAAAACAACACATGTTGGCAAGGATGTAGAAAATTTAGAACACTTGAATATTGTTGATGGGACTGTAAATTGATGCTACCACTATGAAAAATAATATGAAGCTTCCTCAAAAACTTAAAAATAGAACTTCCATTTAATCCAGCAATCCCACTTCTTGGTATATATCTAAAAGAACTGAAATCAAGGTCTCAAAGAGATATCTGCACCTCATGGTTCACTTCAACATTATTTACATTAGCCAAGGTATGGAAATAACCCAAATATCCATCCACGGATGAATGGATAAAAAGGTGGAATAGACATATAACAGAATATTAGCCTTAAAAATAAGAAGGATAGTCTACCATGTGCAACAACTTGGATGAACTTGAAGGACATTATTTTAAGTGAAATAAACTAGTCACAGAATAATGAATACTGTGTAATTTCACTTATATTAAGTATCTTAAAAAGCACACTGTTAGATACAGAGTAGAACTGTGGTTGCCAGGGAGTGATGGAGCAGAAATGGAAAGCTGCTGTTCAGTAGGTATAAAGTGTCAGTCATGTGGGATGGGTAAACTCTAGAGATGTGCTGTCCAGCATTGTGCCTACAGTCAACAATACTGCGGTGTGCACTTGTGTGTGCGTTAGTCACTCAGTCGTGTCCAATTCTTTGCAACCCTATGGATTGTAGCCCACCAGGACCCTCTGTCCACGAGATTCTCCAGGCAAGAATACTGGACTGGGTTGCCATTTCCTTCTCCAGGGGATCTTCCCAATCCAGAAATCAAACCCACATCTCCTGCATTGAAGCAGACTCTTTACTGTCTGAGCCACCAGGGAAGCCGGTGCACTTAAGCATTCTTTTAAAATGTATATATTTATTTATTTATTTTTGGCTGTGCTGGGCCTTTTTTGCTGCATGTGCTTTTCTCTAGCTGTAATGAGCAGGGGCTACTCTTTAGTTGCAGTGCGCAGGCTTCTCATTGCAGCGGTTTCTCTTATGCAGAGCATGGGCTCTAGGGCGTGTGGGCTTCAGTGGTTGTGGCACATGGGATCAGTAGTTGTGGCTCCTGGGATCTGAGCACAGGTTCAATGGTTGCGATGCACGGGCTGAGTTGTTCCACTGCATGTGAGATCCTCCTGGACCAGGGATTGAACCCCTGTCTCCTGCACTGGCAGGCAGGTTCTTCACCAGAGCCACCAGGGAAGCCTCACTTAAGTGTTCTTATTGCAATTTTTGAAAATTAGATATTGATTTAACTTGCTAGTTATTCTCCCCTAAGTCATCTACCACTCTGAGGATTGATTCTTCATCTCTAGTTGGAGATAATAGCCAAGTGGGATACTACTTCAGGAATACTGATAATGTGCCTGGCACATCATAGGCACTTGATAAGCCGATGAAGCCCTTATTACTAAGGTGGTTGTCAGGAGAGGGTTTGAAATGTCCTTTAAGTCAGGGGACCAATCCTGGTCCAACAGCTTTTGAAAAGCTGGCCAGTACTGATATTTCTTGGTGAGTTCTAATGCCAAAGATGCAAGAAAGTTGTTTCTGCTCTTTGCCTTGGACCTGAAACCCAAAGCCTGAGAAGAAGGGACCATGTGTTCCTGCTTGTTCATTTTCATATTCCTATAATATGTGCTCTGCTGCTGCTGCTGCTAAGTCGCTTCAGTCATGTCCGACTCTGTGCGACCCCATCTGAGACAAATCTGATCACCTTTGATTGTGTAAGACCAATATACATAAAAATATATGCTTGTACATGCACATACAAGAAATAATCTGGACATGATTTTCACATAAACAATTAACTGCAGAGCAGTTAAGAAATATGACCTCAATTTACACAAACACAACTGGTAGAAACATAATACATGCAACCTAATCTTTAGCTTTTCAACATTTTGTTACCTTGCAATAAACAAGAAAGAGATTACTAAAATAAAACTGAAACAAAGCAACTCAAAAGTCGTATGTCCTCCACCCAATATGCCATGATAACACCTACAACTTAACCACGTCTGACACCTTGAATGGAAAAATTCAGTCCCATGAAATTTTGAAAGTCAAGATATTCAGTGATGCTTACCTTGATTTAGAATAGCAAGTCTGACAGGGTCTTAATTATAGTGTGACAGAAGTAGCAGTAATATAATACCATAAAGCACAGAAGAAAAAGAGTTTGCAAGTTTAAAACACTCCTTGTGCTAAAGGTTAAAGAATACTTATCTCATACAAAAGGAGTCTAATTTTCTTCACTGGTACATAAATCAATAGGAACAGAAAATCTATTCCTTTCGTTGCCTTTTGTTCATTCTCAGCTTCGAAAGTGTGGAGGAGGAAGTCTACACCATGTGGTAAAATTTTGTGAATATGTTCTCCATGGGACCAATTTGAACAGTAGCTAACTGCCTAAAAATCATTTTCTGCTCTTGTCAATTCATTTTAAAAGACTATTTCTCCAAAACCCTAAGTGAAGAGAAGTGATAGTCCCTCAGTCATGGCTGACTATTTGCAACTCCATAGACTTTACAGTCCATGGAATTCTCCTGGCCAGAATACTGGAGTAGGTTGCCATCTCCTTCTCCAGGGGATCTTCCCAACCCAGGGATCAAACGCAGGTCTCCCACATTGCAGGCGGATTCTTTACCAGCTGAGCCATCAGAGAAGCCCATTCTATCAAAAAACTATAACTAAAAAAAAAAAAAAACTATAACTAAAACATGAATTCAATAAATTTGCAGGATATAAAATCAGTACACAAATATCAGTTGTGTTTCTATATACTAACAAAAAAACTATCAATAAGAGAAATTTTTTTTAAAAGCCCACTTAAAATTACATCGAAAAGAAGAAAACACTTAGAAATAAATTTAACCAAGGAGGCGAAAGGTCTATACACTGAAAATTATGAGACGTTGGCAAAGGAAATTAAAGAAGATACAAATAAATGGAAAGATTTTCTGTACTTTTGAATTAGAAAATTTCACACTGTTTAATGTCCATACTACCTGAAGAGATCTACAGATTAAATGCAATATCTATCAGAAACTCAATGGTAATTTCGCAGAAACAGAAAAACCTACCCTAACATTTTTATGAAACCACAAAAATCCCAAACAGTCAAATCAATCTTGAGAAAGAACAAAACTGGAGGCATCACACCTTTGATAACAATATTATAAAGGTATGATAATCATAACAGCACATTACTGGCATAAAGACAGATACATAGATCAATGGAACACAATAGAGAAACTATAAATAAACCCATATATATGTGGCAAATTTTTGACAAAAAGCCAAGCATACTCAATGAGGAAAGGACAGTATCTTCAACAAATGGTGTTGGAAAAGAAGGATCCACACACAAATGAATGAAACCGCAGCTCTATCTTCCACCATATACAGAAATTAACCCGAAATAGATTAAAGATTTAACTTAAGAGCTGAACCTGTGAAACTACTAATAGAAAACTTAGGGGGTAAGTTCCTTGAAATCAGTTTTGGCAGTGATTTATAAGGTTTGACACCGAAAGTAAAGGCAATAAATGCAAAAATAGCATATAAAGAAACATCCAAAGGGGAATGAATGTCTTCAGCAGGCGCATGCTTATCCAGGAGGATGCTGCCTTCTAGACTGGTGCTGAGTTTGCAAAACTCTGAAATAAGACTGTTACTAGAAGAAAAGCTTTTGAACATTAGGTGTTTGTTTTCATGCTAATTACCATTTGGCCTTCCTGAAGAACAAGGGGATTTTGAGATACCAAATCAAGAAATTTGGCTACGGAATAGGCTTCAACTCTGAAACAATGAAAATATTTTGTTTTTAGGCAAAATTGTTACACAAATATATCTGCATTATATATAATGCAGTGTGTACATGTGTGTATGTGTGCACGTATACAAATATACAAAGAAAATTCAAGGAAATGCATTTTATGGTCCCATTAACTGTCACGATTGCTACCCAGTAGCACGGCCATGGTTAAAAGATGAACCAAAAGAGAAAAAAGTATTGAGCTCTTAAGGAGAGAAAAAGTGCTTTATCATATTTTGAATTATATCATACAAGGTTGAACTTGATGAAATCCCTTTGGCACAGTAAATAGAACACACTATTAAGAGGATTTTTTAATGCCAAGGTGACTCTCACTTCTGCTGAATAATATCTTTGTGTGTGTTGTGTACTCAATTGTGTCTGACTCTTTGTGACCCTCTGGACTGTAGCCTGTCAGTCTCCTCTGTCCATGGAATTTTCCAGGCAAGAATACTGGAATGGGTTGCCAGTTCCTATTCCTTGGGATCTTCCTGATCCAAGAATTGAACCACATCTCTTGCATCTCCTGCATTGGCAGGGAGACTCTTCACCACTGCACCACCTGGGAAGCCTGAATAATTTTATATTGTTTCTATATCCAAATGTTGAGTCATTTAAACTTTAACAGAAAAACTATCATTCTGATAAACACTTGTCATTTCTCAAAATCTTATTTACTACCATTTTGATACTTTAAGTTGATACTAAAATCTTTTATAAATTTTATTCACATAGAGAATAAAAAGAAAATAGAAAGTGATTTTATGTTGTCATGACAGGAGACCACTTAGGATAGGATTTACATGGTACAAATTCACCTGCAATACAGGAGCCTGGGAGACTCAGGTTCGATCCCTAGGTAAGGAAGAGCCCCTGAAGGAGGAAGTGGCAACCCACTCCAATATTCTTGCCTTAGAAATCCCATGGAGAGAGGATCCTGGTGGGCTACAGTCCATGGAATCACAAAAGAGTCGGACATGACTAAGCAATAAACAACAACAGCAACAACATTTTGTTCAGATATCTTGAGCTATGTAAGGTTCTCTCAAGTGCCGAAAGGAAAACTCATCTCCAAGGATGGTAGTGAAAGTTGTATAAAATGAAACAGTGTGTTTGGAAGGTCTTTGTATATCTTAAGTGTTTAAAGAATTGTATTTATTGCAATTATTTGAATTATTATATTGAGAGAGTATTTCAGGCTACCAAAGACTATATGCAAATTTAAATTACATAGAATGGTCTATTGCATTGTTGAATTATTATTAGTTATAGACTAGAAAGAGAAATTTGACATAAAGAGAAACAGTCTTAGAACTTATCCAAGATAATCTGCATATAAAAAATAGGAATGGCCTTTTTATGGTGCCTCTCCCCTGCAAAAATAAAAACAAACAAAATTGTAGTACCATCATTTATTTTTTAATCAGCATTATTGTAAAGTTTTGATCCAATCAGAAGGCCAAGCTTTTTAGTAAGTCTGTTAATAGCTTACCTTACTTGACTTGCATTCATTGTTAATATTCCATAGAAGAACACACACAAGCCAACAATGGCTGCGGGAATCAGCATTCCAGTATACCACCCCAGCCAAGCAAAGTATAAGCCAATCTTCTCACCAAAGTACAGCCTGTGTGGGAAAGCAAATTCTTAGCTTATGGCAACCTAAGGAATACTACAAATATTAATGCCACACCTAATATGACTTTCAGATAGACAGTTCAGGTTCTGGCTCAGTTCCTCCTCAGCTCCATCTGGGATATCATAATAGTCTTGCTTAATAAATCCAATGATGGTACTAGTTTGTTTTGAATGTTGCCTTTATGGGAGCAATTTTGCAAAATCTATTTATTTCTGTGTCAAACTTCTTAACATGGCTCATAAAGCTTTTCATAAGCCAGTTCTTGCTTTTCTTCATCCCTTAGTAGAATCCTATTTGTTTCCCCCACACAGAGCTGTGCTAAACCATACTGCTTTGGCATAATTTAGAAAAGTGTCTCCCTCTGGGTAGTTGCTGAAAGCAGACTGGAATTCAGGCTCCGTCTGCACTCTTGGCCAGATTCCCTCCCGCCAGACACAATCTGCACGATTTTGTCACACATCTTCCTCGACAAAATTCAACTCTGCCGTTCCGGGAGCACATGACTCTTTTCTTGGTTAAGGCTGTTTCCTCCCTTTGCTGCTGCTGCTGCGGCTAAGTCGCTTCAGCCGTGTCCGACTCTGTGTGACCCGATAGACGGCAGCCCAACAGGCTCCCCCGTCCCTGGGATTCTCCAGGCAAGAATACTGGAGTGGGTTGCCATTTCCTTCTCCAATGCATGAAAGTGAAAAGTCAAAGTGAAGTCGCTCAGTTGTGTCCAACTCTTAGCGATCCTATGGACTGCAGCCCACCAGGCTCCTCCGTCCATGGGATTTTCCAGGCAAGAGTACTGGAGTGGGGTGCCTTTGCCTTTCACCCTCTTCTCCCATCTGGCTTATACTTATCCTGTCCTTTATATCACTTCTTCCAGGAAGCCTGCCCTGACTTCACTTCAAACCTGGGTTAGATGTCCCTGGTCTTTCTCCCACACTCCCTTCACCCACGTTTCAGTATCCTAAACTCATGAAACTTCATGACAATTACCTGTCATGCCCCCATTCCTTACCCTCCCGCTATGATTACAAGCTACTTGGAAATGGACCTCTATCTTGTTTCACTAGCACCCACCACAGGAAGTATTTTGCTGAATGAAACAAAGGGAATGATGTATTTTATTTCCCTTCACGTGGTTAACATTTCATATGGACACAGCAGATGAATAAGACGGTTCCAACAGCTTCTCAGTTGCTCTTCACTATGTCACTGCCAGTATTAACCATCACAATTTACAAGGTGCCAGTAAGAAATGACAATTTCTTGAATTCTGCACTGGTGTTTGGTCTCCATCTTCTAAAAATGATTACTTAACACAGTTTTGTCCCAGTACTAGTTTTAGAGATTAGTGTTTTATAGTTCATTTGGGAATACCTCTCTGGGCAAAAATTCTTACTGGAAAGAAAATTCTCTTGTTATTTTTTTCCTTCTTCAGTAAGACTTCCCTCTCAAAAATCATTCTCTTTCTACTCCATTCTCTGTGTCGTGCCAACTAAAATGTGTGTGTATTCTATCTAGTGTAGACATGAAATCATCCTCTACTGAGCATCATTTATCTAAGTTTTTGCTTTTTTCATTGATTTCTCGTAGGAGACATAGATCAAAAGTCTATTTATTTCTTTTATAATGGAAGTATTCTACTCTGAAATGAAGCTTATGATATTAGCAGGTATTCTCGCAAAGCTACTTGTCCTTCAAACAAGTGTTCTGTGGGGTGGAGTATGGTTCTGGCACATATTACTAACATTTTTATGATGATGATTATAGAGGACTGCACAGACAGAAACCCTTATATACACAGAGTATTATACCAAGATTTTTAATTATACATTATTGAAGGTTAGGAGGAGCAATGACGTTATTTGACAAGAGTACAATTAACCTAAGTTATAGCATATTTCAGATCTGTTTCAAGAGAAGAAACTAGGTCCAAGCAAAGAAGGCTAATGAAAATATCCTTAATCTAGAACATGGGTAGTCACAATCTCTTAGGAGCTCTATTCAATATCTTTAAAACCACAACAGGGCAAGGAGGAACAGGGGCTTGCTACTGGTGTTACCCCATCACACTTCAACTGGAGTCACTCTCTTTTTCTGTTGTATATAGTGGTAACCTATGTTATGGGGTTTCCCATGTGGTGTTAACCTGCCTTCAAGTGCAGGAGACCTAAGAGATGCAGGTTTGATCCCTGGGTTGGGAAGATCCCCTGGAGAAGGGAATGGAAACCCCCTCCAGTGTTTTTACCTGGGGAATCCCGTGGACAAAGGAACCTGGCAGGCTACAATCCATAGCATCACAAAAAGTCAGACATGACTGAAGCAATTTAGCACAGCACATTCTATGTTACGTTTCATTTGACGATAGGATTCCGCTGTTGAAATAACTTCTATCATAAAAATGAATGTTTAATTGAACTCTTTTTAGAGTGAATTATTTCATTTAGCTTTTACACTTAAATCCTTCCAGTGTCTATTGAAAGACATTAGGAAAAATGTCACACAGCTATCTTAAGCAGGTTTTGTAGCAGACCATTTTTTTTAATGTATTTTTTTCCAGATTTCAATATTTTATTTGGAAAAAATAGGCTGAAAAGGCTTTAGCTACTAAAATGTTAGAGTTCATTCTTAAAATGAAAACAAAACACAAACACATGCTTAGAAATGGTTGTTTATAAAAAAAGAAAATGAATTGATACTCCCTCACTTTTAACCTGGGATTCTCTGGTGGCTCAGTGGTAAAGAATATGCCTGTCAACGGAAGAAGACACAGGAAACACAGGTTCAGTCCCTGGGTCGGGAAGATCCCCTTGGAGAAGGAAATCACAACCTACTCCTGTATTCTTGCCAGGACAGTCCCATGGACAGAGGAACCTGGTGGGCTGCATTCCATGGAGTCGCAAAGAGTCGGACACGATTGAGCCACTGAGCACATGTGCACACCAGTACGCAGAGGCTTCATCATCATCTCACGGCTCTCTTGATCCTATTTACACTTCTGTATATTGAATTCTTTCATTAAATTAATTTCAAACACTCCCTTTATTCTCTCCATTCTATCCGTTTCCTATTAGGACAATGACTGATAGTTTTGAGTTATTCTTGATATTTATAATTCATGAACATTTCATCAACACATATAATATTATAATATGGATGCTATTTTAAAATTTTTATCCTATAAATATTTCTAGGTAGCTGGGGATGTAAGTCTCTTTAATATATATTTCCTGATGTTTTAAAATAAGAACAAATCATTCTCCATCAAAATAAAATAAATTGTGAATATAATACTATTTCAAGACTAATTCAAGTTGTGAGCAGTTACTCACTAGGCTATAAATCTTGGAATAAAATAGACACTCATTAAATCTTCGTTGAAAGATAAATATATGCAGAGATGCTATGTTGGCCACCTTTCTATTTGTTCTCGGATCTATTTTCTGCCTGCCCTTTCACTGGGAAATAGATCATACAGATTCCCTTGTAAATTGCTGCTAAGTTACACTAGGAGGTACTGAAAGTCTCAGAGGTGGAAGGAGGGGAAGAGCCTGTATCTTTTCTCCCCTCCTGGCCATTCTCAGGGCTCTCCCCAGAGCAGCCATAATTTGTTGTGAATTGTGTGTGCGCTCAGTCGTGTCCGACTCTTTATGAGTTGGTGGACTACAGCCCATCAGGTTCCTCTGTCCATAGGATTTTCCTGCAAGAACACTGGAGGTGTTGCCACGCCCTCCTCCCTCGGATCTTCCCGACCTAGGGATCGTACCGTGTCTCCGGTGTCTCCTGCGTTGGCAGGCAGATTCTTTACCGCTGAGCCACCTGTAATTCTCTGTGGCTTGACTCTCAACACTTTACATCTCTGCAGACAGTCCTAATCATCAATAGCAAAGCTCCTACCAAAGGGTTCAGGTATTAACCTCTGAAATACACTTCATCCCATTTTTCCTCCAGCATTAACGGTCGTTAGCATTTGTCTGCTGTTGTTAATTTTGGGTTTTACATGCCTCACATTCCTGTTTAGTTCTTACTTTTCCCATCCCTTGAGAAACTAATTCCCTAAATTGTTTCTTTTATTGAAAAGATGTATAGTGGCCTTTTTTTTTTTCTTGTTCAACCCTGAATGATACAGATGATTTGGTGGGTAAAGAAAATTATTCCAAATTTAAGACAATGCTGAGAAAACAGCATAATATGTATTCCATTATTGATCTATCCCCAGGACCTACCTGATTAAATCCAGGGGCTGATGCTTGTACCACATTCCCCAGCGTGCCCAGCGTTCATATAATAGATGTCTGTTATTCTGAGGTCCATGGGTTTTGATGGGTTGGTTACTCTTATAGGCTCCCTGAAACAAATAAAATAAAATGAGTTGATACACATTCTTTTAGTGAAATGTGAATTAGTAGGAATTGCTTTTGCTTTTTTTTTCTTACAGAATAATTTTAAAACTTATTGGAAGCTTCAGGATTGTAAACATAAGCCCATCACTGGAGTGATGTAGTAAATGCATTTATATATCTATCTTTTATTGAAAATATTCTGATAGTTCTTTAAAACTTTTCTTAAATTCCTTTTTTAACCCAATGAAATCCCTTTTACTTAAATTAGACTTTAGGTTTGTTTGAATCTTAGTGTCTTTTAATAAACACAATGTCTTCATCATCATTGAGAGAAATTGCTATAATCTTTAGTTCAAAAATTGAATCTTATTCTGCTTTGATAAGCCATCCAGTCCCAGAAAATATTTACTTCATTTATAGAAGCTAATGAAAAGAGTAAATGTTCATTAAATAAGTGCTCCCCATCTAAAAGAATCACTACCCTGTACACATGAAATTAATATAATATTATAAATCAACTGTATTTTAATTAAAAGTGTTTAAAGTATAAGAGATATAAGTCACCAGTTTGGGCCATGTTTTTAAATTCTAGAATTTGTAAAACTTACTTCAGACAAGATATTCCAAAAATGGAATTGTGTTTTAAAATTCTTTATATCGCCTCTCAAAAATCTGTCATATGCAGTTTCAGAAACATAGAATATATCTTTTAAAAGAAAGTATTCTCTGAAGGCTGAACTGCTCTGCTTCTATAATAAAATAGGACAATAGATACAATAATTTTATTTTCTGAATTAAAACTTAGACACAGAACTTAATGAAGTTCCTCTGCTCACTTCGATGTGTGATTCTACTTTTATGACATGATTGATGAAAATTTAAAGCAAGTCAAGTTATGTTTCAGTTACCTCACTTAGATTATGGGGATAAGAATAAATATTGATGATATATCAATATAGAAGAGGTTTTGTGAAGACCCATTTGGCGTATAGCTATAAAATGTCAGGCACATCAGAAGTACAAAATCACTGTTAGTTAATTTTATAGATGTTTGCTATACTGTGGCAGTTGAACAGTGCCAAACTAACATCTCCTTCTAGACAATCAGGCCTGTGAGATTCTATGAAGGAAAAATGGCAGGTGCCTCAAGACTGAAATGAGAGGTTCATATAGATTTTGCTTCTGTTTTTCTCACTTCTGGGTTTTCCTGATAGCTCAGTTGGTAAAGAATCTGTCTGCAGTACGGGAGACCTGGGTTCGATTCCTGGGTTAGGGAGATCCCCTGGAGAAGGAAACAGCTACTCACTCCAGTGGTCTGGCCTAGAGAATTCCCTGGACTGTATAGTCCATGGGGTCGCAAAGAGTCAGACACGACTGAGCTACTTTCACTTTTCACTTCTAACAAAATTAATTAATCAGGTAAAAGCAGAAGTACAGTTAGTGTGCAGTCTCAGAGTTTCCTTTCCTAAGGGAACCCGAGGTGCTTAAAGATTGGAAGCTAAGGAGACGGGAGGAAAGATCAAGATGCTTAAGACATCCGCTTGAGAAAAGTTTGTTTTCTTTTGAAATTGGCCTCCCTGTTAAGATAGCTTGCCCTGAGGCTGGGAAGGTAAATCAAAATCTCAGGTTTCTTTAAATCATTCCTGATAATCCTTCTAAAATACATAACTTTGCTTGCCAGCCTCAATGTAGGCATTTCCTGGATTTAAGATGCTAACCTTCAGAATCTCTAGTACATCATTGTCTGACTTCAACTCATTAATCTCAATGAACCACAAAGTTCTGGGATGACAGTGACATGATGCACTGCAAGAGGAAACTGACCAAAGTGCAGACTCCGGCTCAACCATGCATTTTCATCCCTTTTCACAGGACTATGCACACTCCTTGATCCCTACCTTTTCCACGATCAGCCCCCTCGTCCAGCCAACACACTTTTCTGTCCTCACTACTCATAATTGGTGGGATTATCAATTCTACCTATAATTTAGTCAGTCTTTCTCATATATATTCTCCTCTCCTTCCCTTTCTTCATGGTCGTGCCAAATTTCCCTGAAAATGTCTCTTTCTCCCCTCTTGCTATTGTCTTTTTTGTAAGCAAAAGATAAATCTCAACTGTGGTGAAAAGTATAAGACTGATATTAATAACACTCTTGCATGAAGGAAAAAGGAGGTCTAAAACTGTGAGTGACCTTATTCAAATTACGGAGTCCATTGACTCTATTTTCCTCTAAATAAGCTTTGTTTTTCTTTCTTCAAGTAGTAGCCTTCAAAATAAATAGGAAATTCCTTAGTCTATTTTATAGACTTGCCGCTTTATTTTCATTGCCTGTATTTCAACAATATTGTTTTCTGTCATTTTGTATATGTGTACCATATATTAGTTTTTCTACAAAATTACAAGAATAAATGGAAAAATGGCTATTATTTACAACGTATTCCTGCTGCTGCTGCTGCTGCTGCTGCTAAGTCGCTTCAGTCGTGTCCGACTCTGTGCGACCCCATAGACAGCAGCCCACCAGGCTTCCCTGTCCATGGGATTCTCTAGGCAAGAATACTGGAGTGTGTTGCCATTTTCTTCTCCAACTTATTCCTAATAGGTTCCAAATTTCACATAAGAAATTGTCACAAAAAAAAAAAACCTGTCAGAACACAGACTAGTTAGGTAGACAAAGTATTTAAAATAATAAAACAAACAATGTGCTATAGTAGCTCTTGTGGGGACTCACACTCCAAACACTTTACCACTTACTGACTAGGTCGTATTGGACATGGTTTTTAATTTCTGAGCCATGTTTCTGTCTGTCTGCAAGGGCAAAATAATATCTCCTCTCCAGGGTTACTGTCAGGTGAATGGGAGTGTTCACACACAGGACCTGTTGTGTGAAACACTCTAACACATTATCTGATATCATTATTTCTATTCCTAATATCAGTAGGTATACCATAATGAATAGCAGCATTGAAGTCTGGATGCCTAGGTTCAAAACTGGGCCTTAATACTTAACTTTTCTCAGACTCAATTATCTATCTATAAAATAGGGTCAATATTATTGCCCATCTCAAAGGGTTGTTTGCAAGGATTAAATGAGAGAGTCCATATAAATAACAGCTCAGTACCAAACAAGAAGGGCTCAATACATTTTACCTTTTATGAGTTATACTAGACTGTGAATTCCTCTGGTATAGCGATTAGGTTCTGAGTCCTCAGCCTTTAAAAACAGAAGACTGCTGGGCTTTGGAAATACACATATTAAACCCCTAAATACTTTGTTATTTTAAAATGCAAAACTGCCTTAAAAAAGAATATTATGTGTGTGTGTTGGGGGACGGAGTTTAAAACTGATTCTTGTGTCGTTTATGACTCAACAGGCAGAGTCTACCACAACATGACGTACTGAAAACTGGAAGAGGTAATAATCTGGCAGAAAATCAAGTAAATAATGGGGTGTAGGGTTGGGGTTGGGGTTTTCCTTGGGCTTTCAGGTATCCCAAGGCAGTAGGCACAGACCAGAATCTGCCCTGTTTCACAGCTGTGTGAATTCCAAGCTGCGTCAAGCCCGGAGCTCTGTGCTGGAACAGTCTGGTCAGAGTGGCTGAGTCACATCCACAAGTTCCCTCCGAGGCTGGGATTCCTGGTACAGGGCAAACTGCAGAAGGAATATAGAGCCAGTGTGCAGGCACAGACTATAATGGGGGTCTCAGAAAGGTCCAAGGCCACTCACTTAATGAACCCTCCTGGAACAAGGCAGCTAGACTTAACTGAAAAAAAATGAGACCAAGCATTGAACAGGAGAAACTTTTTTTTTTTAATGGAAATTGTTTTTTAAAATTACCTCATGGGGGGGAAAAGCTGCTATATATGAGCCATTGTTTATAAGTTTACAGATACCTGGAAAGAGAAGAATAGAACAGCAGCTGAGTTAGTTTCATTGAAGAATTCCCTCTGAGGCAACATACATAATACTCGGATCAATAAACTAATTTTAAAACAAAATATCCCAAATGACTTCCACAGCGATACCACCTACAAGGACAGTGACACTATGAAATAGACTGAATCTAAGAGTCTAATTGTGTCCTTATAACAATAATAAATGGAGCTTTGCAAGGTGCTAACAGATGGCACTTTGCCATATCATGAAATGTGGGCATTTTAATACCAACTTATTTGGAGGCAGATGAACCTGGAACAACTTGTTTTTCCTCAAGAAAAAATGTCTCAAAAGGAGATTGCATATCAAGAAATGTTTAATTCTTTAATGCTGATCCAAAGAGAATAAATATCAATATGTGACTCTTTAAAATTTCTTCTGACCCAATGAGACTGTAGTGAAATGGACTCTCTCATATCGTTTTGGGAAGACTAGATATTGATAAAACTTTTCTGAAGAGAAATTTTTATTGCAATATCATTTACATTAGTAAAGAATTAGAAATAATTATACATCAAAATTGGGGAATTGCTTCATTATTAGGGTTCAAACAATTATATTAGGGCTTGATAAATGACTGCAGTTTGATGAATGCTTATAACAGAGTATTTATAGCTATTTACAATAATGTTTTCAGGCATACTAAGGGCTTGAGAAAATATACATAATGGTAATTTTGAAAAGGACAGAAAATTGTAAACATTGGATGATTCTAATTATGAGATATATATGTATGTACATAAATTTAGCACTATTTTGTAACAGTGCCAATTTTTAAATTTTATTTTTATACCCTTCTGTGTTTATTGCATGTTTGACAAAGTGCATGAATCATTTAAATGTCAATTTTATCTTTAAAGACTACATAAGCACATAGCGCTATCATTTAGACACATTTGTAGTTTACATTCTGGATTTCTCTATATTTTTTATTTAGAAAACATCTGAGTAACTGTAAAATTTTTAATAAAGATTTAGTGCTTAAATTAATTATTTTGACTGCTTGATAATAAATTATTAATCAGAAGAGAACCAAAGTTTGAACATTCCTCTTTGGATGACTTGAAATACAGTTCATTTTACTAATGTGCCATTCTATTTGAATGCAAATTAGTAGATATTAGTACACGTTTCCATTGGCTATCAACTCTTTATTTTAAAAAGTTTTTAGAATGTGACTAACACTCTATTTCTTAAGCCATCTTTTTCACCCTAACAAATGGCCAGCTCATCTGATACCTGTTATTTTCTGCTTTGCTCTGTGTAAACTTTGCAATTTTACTTAATTTTCCCTGGTGATACTTTCTCAATTTTCTGTTGCATCAGACATGTTGTAGCACAGTGCTAAACATTCAAACAACACAGATATTTAGAAAGCTAAAGTTAGGTATAATCTCACCTTTCAGAGATAATCTCTAAAATATTTCATATATCGTCTAGATTTTTTTCATCTGTGCTTAGGAAATGGAATTATATTAGACTTATAGTTTTGTAATAATTTGTTCAACTTAATAATTGCTTTCAGATATCTTTCAAAGTCAACAAATAGAGAACTAATACTAATTCTCAATCTCCATCAGTAAAGGGCCTATGTCATATACTTTTTATAATATGTAGAGTATAACAGATGCTAAACACATTTGAGTTGAGTGAATCAAATCACATCATTTTTAATGGATACATTATGTGGATATAACCTAGTGGACAAAGTATCTCCAGTATTACTCTACTGGAGTAGAGTACTCTATTCTATTTTCTGTTTACAAAGCCACAGTGGACAAATATCTACATATATCATTATTCAAGAGTCAGATTTTTTTTCTTTGGAATACATTTCAAGAAATAAAGTCTATGTTCCAAAGTTTTTGAACATTTCACATTTGAATACATGTTGCCATATGCCCTTAAAAAAGCTTTGTTTTATTTTGTTTTCTTTCATTAAAGACTGAAAAGAAGAGGGTTGAAAATTTGTTCACTGCATTATATCCTCATATCTAATGCAAGAAGGCAAAGCTTCATTAGTCAAAAAATACTTCTGAGTGTAATTAGTAGAAGTAAATACCATATTGCATTTTGAATTAGTGTTCTTACCCACTTTTGATATTCCATTTTCATATTTGGTGTGCTGCAGCATGTGATAGACTATTCTGCTTCGAGTAGCATTGCTGAAGAAGGTGTCCTTATTGTTAATTATGAAGCTGGGAAGATTAAGGAGATTGGTTTTAATATTCAAAGCAGACCACAGAATCCAGCAACAGTTATAAGGTCCTGGGTAGTTATCCATGCATTTTCCCCTTAAAATGAATGCATGTAAAGTATAGTAAATCAGAAGAGAAACCCTCTTCTTAAAGGAAAATCATTTGACTATAGTTATAAATAATACAGGGCATTATCAAATATTCATTTTAACATCTTTCAGTTTATAAGGAAGTCTAGATATCCTCATATTTCTTGTTGAGCATGAAACAAGAAGAGATTGTCTTTTGCCTCCCATAAATTTTGTACTACCTTAAGCAATGTGGTTCCAAATAGAACACATTAACAACTGATGTCATTCCCCTACACTGCACTTTCCAAGCGAGGAGCTAGCTTATTTTGTTTTCAGTACTTTAGCGATAAGGAATGTTTCTCCCTTTCCCTTCATGTCCTACTCTCCCAATGCAGAAAGAGTTACATGAAATAAATGTGAGAGCCAATTATGTAAAGAGCAAAAGGGTGATTTCAAGACATGCTGGGAGAAAAGGTCTGGGAACTCACTGGTGAATCCGTGCACGGCTGAAGGGGCCAGTATAGCAGTCTGACTCCTCCAGGTCTGGGAAAGCTGACTTGTCGAGAACCATTGGGTTTTGGGACATCCATTTTTTTATTCTCCTAAAATATTTTTGCACCCTGGAACAAGGTCATATTTTTAAAATGAATTAGGTTGCATTCCAGAGTCATGAATGTCTACCTTTCACTACCATTCTGAAAGAGTGTCCCAAAGACATACATACATCCACACTCATACTCACACACATGTATTATTTCTGTGCTCACACAAAAGAAATATATTCCAAAACAAACCAAATCTTGCATTTATTTAAATTCTTTCAGGGCAACTAGGTTATCCTTATGAGAAAAGTCTTGTGGAAAAATATTAGAAACTGATCATGTATAAAGATGGGGTAGGGAAAAGCATAAAGAATAAAACCAGTAAGATTATTTATTAAAGTTGTTTGTATACATGTATATATATGTGTGTGTGTGTGTGTGTGGCTACAGATCACTTTACAGCAATGTGGCTCCACAAACATGGAAACTGAAGAAAGAAATGGCTCCAACATACTCAACACATTCAGTTTTAGGAGGCACAGGTCCTATGGGACCAGCAAGGGTTTTGGAATCAAGAAAAATTGCGTTCAAAGGCAGTTCTGCATTATGGGCGCTGTAGGGACAAGTTATTTAACTTCTTGCCTTGGTTTCCTCACCCATAAAAGTAATCATACTGACATTGCTAGACAGTTGTGAGTTTGTGTTTTACTTTAAACTTGATTATTAACAACAAGTAAAGTTGAGTCAGGAGAAGGCAATGGCACCCCACTCCAGTACTCTTGCCTGGAAAATCCCATGAACGGAGGAGCCTGGTAGGCTGCAGTCCATACTAAGTGTTGGACACGACTGAACGACTTCACTTTCAATTTTCACTTTCATGCTTTGGAGAAGGAAATGGCAACCCACTCCAGTGTTCTTGCCTGGAGAACCCCAGGGACAGGGGAGCCTGATGGGCTGCCGTCTATGGGGTCACACAGAGTTGGACACAACTGAAGTGACTTAGCAGCAAAGTTGAGTCAAGGAGCCTTTGTGGTACTTTCAGGACTTTAATGGACAGTTAAATCACCTGAATATCTTGTTAAAATGCAGATGCTAATTCAACAGGCTTGCGTTCTGAGACCCTGCATTTCTAACTAGCTTCTGTGGTGCTCATCCTGCTATCCATGAACTCAGCTATGTTATACTTATAAAAATATGCTATATTTACACACTATGAGGTCTATCTTTGGATAATTTTGGCTTCTTCTGTAATAGTAAGTCAAAGTGGCAGGAAATCACTATCTCCAGTGATTTTGGAGCCCCAAAAAGTAAAGTCAGCCAGTGTTTCCACTGTTTCCCCATCTATGTGCCATGAAGTGATGGGACTGGATGGCATGATCTTCATTTTCTGAATGTTGAGCTTTAAGCCAACTTTTTCACTCTCCTCTTTCACTTTCACCAAGAGGTTCTTTAGTTCTTCTTCACTTTCTGCCATAAGGGTGGTGTCATCTGCATATCTGAGGTTATTGATATTTCTCCTGGCAATCTTGATTCCAGCTTGTGCTTCCTCCAGCCCAGTGTTTCTCATGATGTACTCTGTATATAAGTTAAATAACAATATACAACCTTGATGTACTCTTTTTCCTATTTGGAACCAGTCTGTTGTTCCATGTCCAGTTCTAACTGTTGCTTCCTGACCTGCATACAGGTTTCTCAAGAAGCAGGTCAGGTGGTCTGGTATTCCCATCTCTTTAAGAATTTTCCTCAGTTTATTGTGATTCACACAGTCAAAGGCTTTGGCATAGTTAATAAAGCAGAAATAGATGTTTCTCTGGAACTCTCTTGCTTTTTCAATGATCCAGCAGATGTTGGCAATTTGATCTCTGGTTCCTCTGCCTTTTCTAAAACCAGCTTGAACATCTATCTGGGAGTTCATGGTTCACGTATTGCTGAAGGCTGACTGGGAGAATTCTGAACGTTACTTTACTAGCATATGAGAAGAGTGCACTTGTGCAGTAGTTTGAGTATTCTTTGGCATAGCCTTTCTTTGGGATTGGAATGAAAACTGACCTTTTCCAGTCCTGTGGCCACTGCTGAGTTTTCCAAATTTGCTGGCATATTGAGTGCAGCACTTTCACAGCATCATCTTTCAGGATTTGAAATAGCTCAACTGGAATTCCACCACCTCCACTAGCTTCGTTCATAGTGATACTTCCTAAGGCCCACTTGACTTCACATTCCAGGATGTCTGGCTCTAGGTGAGCCATCACACCATCATGATCATCTGGGTCGTGAAGATCTTTTTTGTACAGTTCTTCTGTGTATTCTTGCCACCTCTTCTTAATATATTCTGCTTCTGTTAGGTCCATACCACTTCTGTCCTTTATTGAGCACATCTTTGCATGAAATGTTCCCTTGGCATCTCTAATTTTCTTGAAGAGATCTCTAGTCTTTCCTATTCTATTGTTTTCCTCTATTTCTTTGCACTGATCTCCAAGGAAAGTTTTCTTATCTCTCCTTGCTAGTCTTTGGAATTCTGCATTCAAATAAGTATATCTTTCCTTTTCTCCTTTGCTTTTCCCTTCTCTTCTTTTCACAGCTATTTGTAAGGCCTCCTCAGACTGCCACTTTGCATTTTTTTTCTTGGGGATGGTCTTGATTCTTGTCTCCTGTACAATGTCATGAAACTCCATCCATAGTTCTTCAGGCACTCTGTTAGATCTAGTCCCTTAAACCTATTTCTCACTTCCACTGTATAATCATATTTGATTTTATTTACATCATACCTGAATAGTCTAGTGGTTTTCCCCACTTTCTTCAATTTAAGTCTGAATTTGGCAATAAGGAGTTCATGATCTGAGCCACAGTCAGCTCTGGGTCTTGTTTTTGCTGACTGTATAGAGCTTTTCCATCTTTGGCTGCAAAAATATAGCAAATCCAATTTCGGTGTTGACCATCTGGTGATGTCCATGTGTCAGGACATGTCCAATGCAGTCATGGTTGGATCTGAATCACATAATGTGAAGATCTAGCTTATTACTTAATTTCTTTGATTCTCATTCTGTTTCCTCATCTCTAAAATGAAGGGATATCCTGATAACTAAATAGGTAAAGCCTGACCCTACAGTGCAAAGTGAAGAGTCAATAAAATTTATGGCATTAATAAGGAAAAGGAATATCATTGCTACTTCTACAACGAACACAACCACCCCCAGGCCGTCAATGCAATCTAGTGTATTATCGACACTCTACCAAACCAGATAATCATGATGGTGTGATCACTCACCTAGAGCCAGTCATCCTGGAATGCAAAGTCAAGTGGGCTTTTGGAAGTATCACTACGAACAAAGCTAGGAAAGGTGATGTAATTCCAGTTGAGCTATTTCAAATCCTAAAAGATGATGCTGTGAAACGGTTGCAGTCAATATGCCAGCAAATTTGGAAAACTCAGCAGTGGCCACAGGACTGGAAAAGGTCAGTTTTCATTCCAATCCCAAAGAAAGGCAATGACAAGGAATGCTCGAACTACTGCACAATTGCACTCATGTCACACACCCACTAGCAAATAATGCTCAAAATTATCCAAGCCAGGCTTCAACGGTACATGAACCATGAAATTCCAGATGTTCAAATTGGATTTAGAAAAAGCAGAGGAACCAGAGGTCAAATTGCCAGCATCTGTTGGATTATGGAAAAAGCAAGAGAGTTCCAGAAAAACTTCTGCTTTATTGACTACACCAAAGCCTTTGACTGTGTGGATCACAACAAACTGTGGAAAATTCTTAAAAAGATGGGAATACCAGACCACCTGACCTGCCTCCTGAGGAATCTGTATGCAGGTCAACAAGCAACAGTTAGAACTGGACATGGAACAACATACTAGTTCCAAATCGGGAAAGGAGTACATCAAGGCTATATATTGTCACTTTGCCTATTTAACTTATATGTAGAGTACATCATGCAAAATGCCAGGCTCAATGAAGCACAAGCTGGTATCAAGACTTCCATGAGAAATATCAGTAACCTCACAAATGCCAATGATACTGCCCTTATGGCAGAAAGCGAAGAACTAAACAGCCTCTTGATGAAAGAGGAGAGTGAAAAAATTGGCTTAAAACTCAACATTCAGAAAACTAAGATGATGGCATCTTGTCCCATCACTTCATGGCAAATAGATGGGGAAACAGTGGAAACAGTGAGAGACTTTATTTTAGGGGGCTCCAAAATTACTGCAGATGGTGACTGCAGCCACCAAATTAAAAGATGCTTGCTCCTTGGAAGAAAAGTTATGATCAAACTAAACAGCATATTATAAAGCAGAGATATTACTTTGTCAACAAAGGTCCAATTAGTCAAAGCTTTGCTTTTTCCAGTAGTCATGTATGGATATGAGAGTTGGACTATAAAGAAAGCTGAGTACTGAAGAATTGATGCTTTTGAACTGTGGTGTTGGAGAAGACTCTTGAGAGTCCCTTGGACTGCAAGGAAATCCAACCAGTCCATCCTAAAGAAGATCAGTCCTGAGTGTTCATTGGAAGGACTGATGCTGAAGCTGAAACTCTAATACTTTGGCCCCTGATGTGAAGAACTGACTCATTTAAAGACCCTGATGGGTGGGAGGAGAAGGGGACAACGGAGGATGAGATGGTTGGATGGTATCAATGACTCAGTGTAGACGACTCTGAGTAAGCTCTGGGAGTGGTGAGGGACAGGGAAGCCTGGCATGCTGCAGTTCATGTGGTCGCAAAGAGTCGCGCACAACTGAGCGACTGAGCTAAAACTGAACCAAACCTTTATCACAGTAGCCATTTTGCAAACTCAAGATTTTATGGCAAAATGTGAAGATGGCTTCTAACAGAGCTTTAAGTTTCTTTGCTAAAATCAGTGCAAAGCAGGGAATTTAAGAGAACTTGAAAAGAAATCTGGATTAAAGGGTCAAAAGAACTTGTCAGAGCACACCAGCTATAAAAGTTAGGGCATGAGATGCAGGGTTGGTGAAAAGGAGTGATAATGAAATTATTCTTTTTCCCTGATCTGCAAAACTGGTTATGCTTTGTTCTGTCTCCCTAAAGGGTTGTTTTGAAACTGCTTTGATAATTCAGTATTAAAGTGCTTTGTAAACTAATTATAGATAGCAGCAATGCTTGAACTGTATTTTTATACACATTTTCTAGCGATCTGCCTGGAGAAACAATGATCTTCAAAGCCTGGATAACTGCCTGTACCTATTTATCCCCTAATGTTTATTGGCCAAATTACCCATGCACAAAACATTTCTCCCACATCAGAAAAGGGAAAGCACAGTGCCATCTAAGTGCACACATCTGACTTTTGCTTCCCTCTTTCCAAATGTCTACAAATTGGGTTTTATAATTCTATACCAATGATGACCCCCGCACACACACACACACAAACATTTAAGTTTACTTTTCCAAAGGTCAAGTTTTAAGAAAAATCAAAATCAATCATTTCCTTAATTGAAAGTGTAAATGCAAGCAAATACCAAGACAATCATTTTTTTCAGTTTAATATTATGTATTTTATAAATTTCGCCTTTCCTATTTATTTGTTACCCTCTTCATATGCATCCACTAACTCAAGAACAAAGAAAACTATTTGTAACATGTAAATTGTACATCAGTAAAGTAGAGTACTACTTAAGATAAATTAACAATCATTTGGAATAACTGATAACCTTATTTTAATTTCATAAAATGAAAGAAAAAATAATAAACACAAAAGAAAATAAAACATATTATGACACATAATATAGTGTTCATTTTTCTAGTTTACTTCTGTTTGACCAAAATAGAAAACAAAAGCCTTTTTCTACTATTAAAAATGTTAAAGAAACCAAATTTAGAATACACATTTATCAGGAATTCTAAACACAAGTACTCTAAAACTAAATTATGACAGCATTACATAGACATTTGTTCCCAATTTAATATACAGGATTTTATCCTTCTGTAAGTCTCTGAAAGGAATATACCTGTATAGCAGAAAATCCACCACTTACATAGTGGCAAAAATCCCACTAATTCTATACTGCACCCAGAAGTAAACCCAAATATGTTTTCTCAGCAGAATCCAGTATTGAACAGGCATGTGTAGAGAAAAACCTGCAGTTGTATAATTATATAAAATCCCAATGAATTTGTCCTTGTTATGCAAAAATAACTTTGGAAATTTGCTATATAGACCAGGAACAAATGAACACAAGGGAAATGATGACCACTCACAGTAACTCTGAATATGTCAACCTGACAAACAGAAACATCTGACTGGCTAAGGAACATCATTAATTTTATTAAAAGCCATTTAAGTACTAATTTCTTTTAACATTCATTCAAATTTCAAGTTTTCTTCCCATGATTTACTTTTCTTGTCACCTATTCCAACCACACTCAAATTTAGTGTTTAAAGGAGTATACACTTCTACTCTTGAATTCAAAAATTTCCTATTTTAAAGTTCTAAATTATATTTAGATATTTCTTTGGTAAAAGAACTAGATTTATTAAATTCTTTCCTTAAATGGTCAGATATTTACACTGTATTTTTCTAGTTTTTGTGTCATTCTGATTTGCAACGTCCTCAGTATCATTCACGAGAGCCTACGACATGACATTCACATTCTGCTTTGGTTAATTGATTTTTTTGCAAGGAGCAGAGCAGTCAAATATCATAAGCCTTTTGTTTGTAGAGCTCATTAAATGAAAGCTCATTTCCTCCAGTGAAAAGGGGCCAAGGCAGTTCAGGTGGGAGGGTATCTTGTGTCTCAGAGTTATGTTTTAATTCATTCCTTTGCCATAGCTACTGTTACCACAATACATATGGAGATGTTGTTTTGAGATAAAGCTTTTAAAAAGAAGTTTGCTTTCAATGCCAGGACTGAAAGAGAATCAGCTTCAGCTGATGGAATAAAAGTAGGTATGTGATACAAAAGATGCTGTACGGCCTTGGGAAACCACTTCATCATTCCAGATGCTAATCTTTCTTTTACCATCTCATCAATAAGAGGCTTGGATTAGATGATCCAGAAGGTCTCTACTGTGTCTATTACTTTAGTGGGTTATCATTTACCTATTAATCCTGGCTTTATAACTATTTTTAAAATTAAAATCTCCTAAAACACTAACTAGCAATTAAAATCCTTTTTCTATAATATTATATAAAAGGAGGATTATAGGAATGGCAATGGTAAATAGAAAAAATAGATCATGATTTTAAGCATTATTAAATTTGGCGTAATCATTTTGGAAACCTCTTGAATAAATAATAAAGTTTCCCTTTCTAAAATCTACAACCACTGTTACAGATAATCAAATGCATTTTTAATTTTTTTTTTGCCTGAATGACAAATTGGTTGTAAACAAATTACATATCACCCACCAACCTGCCCATTGATTTGCTCCTCCGGTCAGTGTAATAGGATTTTTTCCTAAAAAAGAAAGAAAGAAAGAAATCAGCTGAGGAAAGTCACATGAAAATGGTGAAGTCAGGGAGTGACAACATTCAATTATACTGAGCATTTCAATACTCTCATTTTCACATGCTAAAGAAAGACATGAAATAAACCAGTGTAACAGGAAGAACATTTCCCAGGTGTCTCAGTGGGTAAAGAATCAGCCTGTAATGCAGGAGATGCAGAAGACGTGTTGTTCGATCCCCTGGATTGGAAAGATTGCCTGGAGGAGGACATGGCAACTCACTCCAGTACTCTTGCCTGGATAATCCCATGGACAGAGGAGCCTGGTCGGCTACAGACCATTCGGTTGCAAAGAGTCAGACACGACTAAAGCGACTGAGAACACATACAAATAGGAAGAACGGTGAATTTGCATTGTTTTAACTTCAGAATCTAAGTTACTAATAACAGAGACACTTCATAAATCAATAGATGATTTTTGAATATTTGATTTTTATTTTTTTTAAGTTTTAAAAAATATTTATTTATTTGGCTGTTCTGGGTCTTAGTTGCAGCATGTGGGATCTAGTTCCCCAACCAGGGATCAAATTCAGGTGCCCTGCAATGGGAGTTCAGAGTCTTAGCCACTAGGCAACCAGGGAAGTCCCTTAATTCTCTTTTGAAAGACTGTCTTCTGCTACACAATGCATATTAATCAGAGCATATGCTTGTTTGTTATACGAAGTCATCTATCCATCTAAACACATATGTACAGAATATTTCTGATATTGCAGAGAATTATATTATAACCTTAATATTATAATTAGAATTAAATTAAATTATAATCATTAAAAATTTAGAGAAAAAAGAGGGTCTTTACCCTCAAAAAGCTACTTTACAGTTGAGGAGACAAGTGATAGTTATAATAATGTGTGATAACACAGTAAAACAGAGAGGGGTATAGAAGCACCTAGGAAGGGATCTCATTTAGCTTTTGTAGATGTAGGAGAAAGGAGACAGGGAAGTCTTCTTCACTATGTGTTATCTGTGTTGAGTCTTAAATTCAACCTTGTTGAATGACAGGAGTCTTCTAAACGGAGTACTTAGGACACAGCATTTTAGCCTGATGTAGCAGCATATGTAATCGTTATTAGAGCAAGTGAACCATTGTAATATTCAGGGAATTTTTACTAATTTGAAACTGCCAGCATATAAATTGCAAGTTGAAGATCATAAAGAGGTGAGGGGATAATGAACAAGGCATATATAATGAAGAATCTTAACCACTGATGCTAAGGTTTGGGGCTGAAAGATATTGAGTGTATTAAGTAAATGTGTACAATTCTGATTTTTGAGAAACTAAATATTTTAATGACAGAGGTTAATTCACACTCTAGAAGATTCTCACTAAATCCACATCTTGAAGCTCAAGAATCTCATTCAGGATCTTCTAAAATGCCTCTTTACCCCCACCCACCAAAACCCATTCCAGAGAATCAGAAGATTCCTCTGCAGTGCGTGTGGTTTCTAGAAAGCATGGCTGAGAGTCAATACAATTGATATTTAGTCCTGTATTATTAACTACTTAGAAAACCTGAAAACATTCTGAACCACTGTATTTCATAGCAATCACCAGTCACAATCCTAGAAAAGAATTTTAACTTGTCCCTGACATACTCTAACACTGACTTTAAGTATGGAGTTTGAACGCTTGCTCTGCTTATCCTAAACTCACATTTTAAATATCACTTCCTTCATTTTTTTCAAATACACACAAGTTTGTGTGCATATGTCATTCACTCCCTACTGGGCTATAAACCCATCTTCACTCTAAAACTCTCACATATTTACCCCATTATTATATAACTGTTCACTGACTATCTTCTATAAGAGACTGGGCTTCTTAAAGATGGAAGTTTCAGTTCATCTGACTTTGTGTATATGGTATCAGTTCAGTCCAGTTCATTTGCTCAGTTGTGTACGACTCTCTGCGACCCCATGAATCGCAGCACGCCAGGCTTCCCTGACCATCACCAACTCCTGGAGTTCCCTCAGACCCACGTCCATCGAGTCAGTGATGCCATCCAGCCATCTCATCCTCTGTCGTCCCCTTCTCCTCCTGCCCCCAATCCCTCCCAGCATCAGAGTCTTTTCCAGTGAATCAACTCTTCACATGAGGTGGCCAAAGTCCTGGAGTTTCAGCTTCAGTATCATTCCCTCCAAAGAAATCCCAGGACTGATCTCCTTCAGAATGGACTGGTTGGATCTCCTTGCAGTCCAAGGGACTCTCAAGAGTCTTCTCCAACACCACAGTTCAAAAGCATCAATTCTTCGGCGCTCAGCCTTCTTCACAGTCCAACTTTCACATGATCATTGGGAAAACCATAGCCTTGACTAGACGGACCTTTGTTGGCAAAGCAATGTCTCTGCTTTTTAATATGCTATCTAGGTTGGTCATAACTTTTCTTCCAAGGAGTAAGCGTCTTTTAACTTCATGGCTGCAGTCACCATCTGCAGTGATTTTGGAGCCCAAAAAAATAAAGTCTGATACTGTTTCCACTGTTTCCCCATCTATTTGCCATGAAGTGATGGGACCAGATGCCATGATCTTCATTTCCTGAATGTTGAGCTTTAAGCCAACATTTTCACTCTCCTCTTTCACTTTCATCAAGAGGCTCTTTAGTTCTTCTTCACTTTCTGCCATAAGGGTGGTGTCATTTGCATATCTGAAGTTATTGATATTTCTCCCGGCAATCTTGATTCAAGCTTGTGCTTCTTCCAGCCCAGAGTTTCTCATGATGTACTCTGCATATAAATTAAATAAGCAGGGTGACAATATACAGCCTTGACGTGCTCCTTTTGGAACCAGTTTGTTGTTCCATGTCCAGTTCTAACTGTTGCTTCCTGACCTGCACATAGGTTTCTCAAGAGGCAGGTCAGGTGGTTTGGTATTCCCATCTCTTTCAGAATTTTCCAGTTTATTGTGATCCACACAGTCAAAGGCTTTGGCATAGTCAATCAAGCAGAAATAGATGTTTTTCTGGAACTCTCTTGCTTTTTCCATGATCCAGCGGATGTTGGCAATTTGATCTCTGGTTCCTTTGCCTTTTCTAAAACCAGCTTGAACATCTGGTAGTTCACAGTTCACATATTGCTGAAGCCTGGCTTGGAGAATTTTGAGCATTACTTTACTAGCATGTGAGATGAGTGCACTTGTACAGTAGTTTGAGCATTCTTTGGCATTGCCTTTCTTTGGGATTGGAATGAAAACTGACCTTTTCCAGTCCTGTGGCCACTGCTGAGTTTTCCAAATTTGCTGGCATATTGAGTGCAGCACTTTCACAGTATCATTTTTTAGGATTTGAAATAGCTCAACTGGAATTACATCACCTCCACTAGCTTTGTTCATAGTGATGCTTTCTAAGGCCCACTTGACTTCACATTCCAGGATGTCTGGCTCTAGATGAGTGATCACACCATCGTGATTATCTTGGTCGTGAAGATCTTTTTTGTATAGTTCTTCTGTGTATATAGTATATTCTTTGGTAAATAGTAATGAGGATTCCCATGACTGATGAATAAATGAATGAGCTTTTAACTCACAGCTGCATTTATTTCCTTCAGTGCCTGAAGGTACTTTCAATTTAATAAACATTTACTTCACTCCGTATAATCGGCTCCAGTTTCATCCATCTCATTAGAACTGATTCAAATGTATTCTTTTTAATGGCTGAGTAATACTCCATTGTGATTATACAGAGTGAAGTAAGCCAGAAAGAAAAACACCAATACAGTATACTGACACATATATACAGAATTTAGAAAGATGGTAATGATGACCCTTTATGCAAGACAGCAAAAGAGACACAAATATATAGAACGGACTTTTGGACTCTGAGGGAAAGGGAGAGGGTGGGATAATTTGGGAGAATGGCTTTGAAACGTGTATACTATCATGTAAGAAACGAATCACCAGTCTATGTTCAATACAGGATACAGGATGCTTGGGGCTGGTGCATGGGGATGATCCAGAGAGATGATATGGGGTGGGAGGTGGGAGGGGGATTCAGGATTGGGAGCTTGTATACACCCATGGTGGATTCATGTCAAAGTATGGCAAAACCAATACAGTATCGTAAAGTAAAATAAAGTAAAAATAAAATATTAAAAAACAAAAAAACAAAACAAAAAATATATTTATGTAAGTATTTTATGTGCTGTATCCTTTATTTGATACTGTAGTGCTCAAATCTATAGCTATGCTATCACAAGTACATTTTTGCTTTATAATGATATACTTTTATACAGAGTGAAGTAAGCCAGAAAGAAAAACACCAATACAGTATACTAACACATATATACGGAATTTAGAAAGATGGTAACAATAACCCTGTATGCGGGACAGCAAAAGAGACACAGATGTATAGAACAGTCTTTTGGACTCTGTGGGAGAGGGAGAGGGTGGGATGATTTGGGAGAATGGCATTGAAACATGTATAATATCATATAAGAAATGAATCGCTAGTCCAGGTTTGATGCAGGATACAGGATGCTTGGGGCTGGTGCACTGGGATGACCCAGAGGGATGGTACGGGGAGGGAGGTGGGAGGGGGGTTCAGGATGGGGAATATTTGTATACCCGTGGCAGATTCATGTTTATGTATGGCAAAACCAATACAATATTGTAAAGTAATTAGCCTCCAATTAAAATAAATAAATTTAAATTTAAAAAATAAATAAATAAACATTTACTAAATAAGGTATATCTTTAAAAGACTACAAATGTAGAAATTGGTTTAAAATAATTGTCAGCATCAAAAAAATCTAGGAATGTGATTAAGAGATGATAAGGATTATGATCATAATTATCAGTTGTGGATATGTTAAGGAATAACATAAAAAGACAAGGGAACATTGAGACTAAATGTTATCCTCTTTTTATTGTTACTATTTTGAAGCATTTTTAAAAATTTTGAAATGTTTTTGGAGAAATAAAATACAAATGAAGGAAAAAAATCATACAAGATGAATACACATGGGTTTTAGACCATAAAAACAAATAAAATTAAGAGACTCACTTTTCCCAGTTAACTAAAATTCTAATATCAGTCAAATCTAGGATGAACTATGTGTGACAATTAATGCTGTCAAGTCCTCTTATTTGAGGATTGGTTACTGTATATCTTGAGGACATGCCCATATGGCTTGTATCTGCACGGCTGTATAAAAAGGGGAGCTTTCTTTCTGTCTTTGCAATCTCAGTGAATTTCCTGTGACGCAAGCCACATTTGGTTTAATGCTTATTTATGATAAAAGGGGTGATCTTTCTCTTTGTGGAGAAATTTCTTTGCTTGGGGAAGATTTAATTTTTATCTCATCTCACACGCTAGTAAAATAATGCTCAAAATTCTTCAAGCCAGGCTTCAACAATATGTGAATCGTGAACTTCCTGATGTTCAAGCTGGTTTTAGAAAAGGCAGAGGAACCAGAGATCAAATTGCCAACATCCGCTGGATCATTGAAAAAGCAAGAGAGTTCCAGAAAAACATCTATTTCTGCTTTATTGACTATGCCAAAGCCTTTGACTGTGTGGATCACAAGAAACTATGGAAAATTCTGAAAGAGATGGGAATACCAGACCACCTGACCTGCCTCTTGAGAAATCTGTATGCAGGTCAGGAAGCAACAGTTAGAACTGGACATGGAACAACAGACTGGTTCCAAATAGGAAAAGGAGTGCATCAAGGCTGTATATGGTCACCCTGCTTATTTAACTTATATGCAGAGTACATCATGAGAAACGCTGGACTGGAAGAAACACAAGCTGGAATCAAATTTCCAGGAGAAATAAACCTCAGATATGCTGATGACACCACCATTACCACCATTATGGCAGAAAGTGAAGAGGAACTAAAAAGCCTCTTGATGAAAGTGAAAGAGGAGAGTGAAAATGTTGGCTTAAAGCTCAACATTCAGTAAACGAAGATCATGGCATCTGGTCCCATCACTTCATGGGAAATAGATGGGGAAACAGTGGAAACAGTGTCAGACTTTATTTTGGGGGGCTCCAAAATCACTGCAGATGGTGACTGCAGCCATGAAATTAAAAGACGCTTACTCCTTGGAAGAAAAGTTATGACCAACCTAGAAAGCATATTAAAAAGCAGAGACATTACTTTGCCAACAAAGGTCCGTCTAGTGAAGGCTATGGTTTTTCCAGTAGTCATGTATGGATGTGAGAGTTGGACTAGGTTGAGCGCCGAAGAATTGATGCTTTTGAACTGTGGTGTTGGAGAAGACTCTTGAGAGTCCCTTGGACTGCAAGGAGATCCAACCGGTCCATTCTGAAGGAGATCAACCCTGGGATTTCTTTGGAAGGAATGATGCTAAAGCTGAAACTCCAATACTTCGGCCACCTCATGAGAAGAGTTGACTCACTGGAAAAGACTCTGATGCTGGGAGGCATTGGGGACAGGAGGAGAAGGGGACAACAGAGGATGAGATGGCTGGATGGCATCACTGACTCGATGGATGTGAGTTTGAGTGAACTCCAGGAGTTGGTGATGGACAGGGAGACCTGGTGTGCTGCAATTCATGGGGTCGCAAAAAGTTGGACACGACTGAGCGGCTGACTGAACTGAACTGAACTGCACTTATACAAGTGAACCTTTAACCCACTCAGTCAATAGTAGCCTGCAATTCTCCTTAGTCTTTCTGCATAAATGAACCTGCAGGACCAAATTATTTCCACATACAATCATCATCACATAACTTATTAACTGCATATTGTCCATTGACAGAGATTTCTTTATTTCCCCTTATTTTTTCATTTGAAAGATCCTTCTATTTTACACCTTGTATCAAGACAGCATTTATCTACCTACCTACCCACCCACTTATCACAACAGTCACTCAAAATTATAAGTAAATCATTATCTCAATCACTGTTTCCAACCAGTGTTTCACATAGCCAGTGGCCTCATGTGAAGATGTTTGAAGGTCCAAATGAGAAGGACTGTCATATGAGAGGAACCCTGTTCCCTACTCCTTGTTAAGCGAAGCTCCTGTACTTTTATCTATTTTATACACTGGGGTCTCTGCAGGTTATTACATCATTTTATTTTTGAGTGAGTTATCCTTTGCATACAAAGGTGATCTAAGTTTATTCCCAACAATAATAAAATGTTGTTCTTAGCTGCTTTAAACAATTATCCCAAATTTGCTATGATTAAAACACTTGTCGGAATAAAAGCTTGAGGAAAGGTGGAAGGTTGACCCATATTGAACTCAGTCTGAGAAGCTACAGGATGACTGAATCATCTTAAGTGGGCTTTCCCATTTTAATGTGAGAAGGGTAAGAATGAATATGATTCACCTTGATTAAAAAGAAAAATGAGGAAAGTGGGAATTGATATTTATGGAATATAGAAGACACACAAAGTCATTCCTAATAGAATAAAAGAGAGAAAATATGGGATATTTTAATTCTCAGATTTTTTTTTGGTTAGTTATGAAACCCCAAGTCCAGTATGCAGGCCATTTTAATCAAGAAAAGAAATTGCTAGAAAATTTAGATATATAAAATTCTATATATGCAGAATATTCAAGCATAGGCTCTAGATAAAATGTTGAAGTTTCGTGTTCAAACAGTAAGTTAGCAGAAAACTTTTGTAGGAAGGGTTATAACTCTAATAATTTTTTCTGAATAAATTTGCAGCTTTTCTTTATGGAATGCAATATAGGTTTCAACACTGAATATGGAATAGTCAAGCATGTGTATGTCCCTCTTGCATAAATCTTTTAAAAAATCTTGTCTTGAAAAGAGATATGTATTTTTCCTATTTAAGTTCTTTGATGTCTATCCATTTCTTAATTTTAAGACAATATGTATGTCTATATATGTCCCTAAATATGATAACAATTGACATTTGGAAATTGAGCTGATAATCATGAAAATACTTTGCCACTTACTCTATACTTAAATAATATTCCTCTTCATGAGCTGACTGCTATCCCAAATTTTAGGCATACCTTATAAATAAATCAGAAGTTAGTTACTAAGAAGTTGGTTAATGCTACATCTATTATTAAAGTAATATGGAAAGATGTTGCAAAAGAACTCATTCTAGAATTCCTCAGAATGTTTTCTCAAGAACATCATCATATTATGATTTAAAAAATCCATCATCAGATGAAAATTAAGGAAAGGTTGCTCTGTGTAACTGTCTGTTTAAATTTATGAACATTATAAGAATTATAAAAATAATAAAATCTTCAAGATAATGTTTCTCTACCAATTATAACAAAATCACTTGGGATGCTTGTTAAAAATGTGTATACTCTATCTTATCCTCTGGGTATAAGTTCTAGAAAACTTCACTTTTGCTGAGTTTCCCAGGTAATTTTGAGGTATTCTGAAGACTTAGAATCACTTCTCTAAAAATTCCTACAGTAAATAAACTTATTGTTTAACTTTGAATTTCAAGAATGTATTTGGTCACAGGATATTTTTCTTTTACTTTCTCTTGAACCAGTGTTCTTTCGGTATACTTTGGGAAAGCTATATATTTTCTAATATTTATATTATTAAATCAAAAGAATCACAATTGCATTTTTCAAAGTTTCAGTAATGTGGAAATTGTAAACATTATCTTGAAAAACATAAAGAAGAAACTTCAGTCACAACATCAATTAAAAGAGACAGTAACTATATATATTTCATATTTCTTTCTTTTGATGTATCATAACTCTTCTTTCAAATGCAATCTTATCGGAAAATAAAAATGAATATCATTTATAACAGCAAAATGGTTTTAAAGAACTTCTAAGGAAAAGACACAAAGAAATAATTTTGATATAGATTTTTTAAAAATTATGAGAATATTAATTATTCTTTAAAGTAGAGTTCCTCAATATTTATCTGAAAAGTCAAGAGTAAGGGAAATGAGAGGAAAAAGGCCAATATGCTCTAACAGATTTTCAATTTTTAAATTTAATACAATCCAACCAAGATGGTGGACTGAGTTATATGAAATTTGTGACACTAGATTCTTTTGCCATTGTCTTTGTAAGACTTTTTCCTGATACACTACAGCAGAGTGGACACACTTGGATAGTACTGTTAGGGGAAGCACACTGGTTGAAACTGCCTATACTGGCCAGGCACCATAGTAACCATCTGCATGAGTTGTTTTATGACAGGAGGTCCTGGTAAGGAACACGGAACTAATAAGCCTCCATCAACCAGAAGAGTTCGGGAAAGGTCAAAAGGAGACACCACATGTCTGACCACCTCCCAGAATCCTTCTCTCTGGAATCCATCTTGGCTGAACAAGGCATGCACCACCAAGAAGGACTCTGAGTCAGACGATTGGCTAAAGACAACCCGAAAACTAATCCTATCACCATAAAACCGGACTGAAGCCAGAGCTGTTCTCCGGGGTTCCCTTACCCTACTGCTCTCCACCCAGGCGCCCTTTCCCAATAAAATCTCTTGCTTTGTCAGCACATGTGTCTCCTTGGACAATTCATTTCCGAGTGTTAGACAAAAGCCCAGTTTCGGGCCCTGGAAGGGGTTCCCCTTCCTGCAACAGTACTGATAAAGAAAGAAAAACCATCTCTGAAATTATGAATGTCAAATATTTGGTACAAAGTGAACATGCTAACCAACATTTATTTTTCACTGAAGGAAAGTATAACTTCAAATTAATAATAAGTGTCTTGGCCAGGAACTAAGAATCAGATGATGCCAAACTCCCCCTTGGATAGCAAAAAAGGATTCAGTCTTTTGGACCTCTAGCAGACATGTGTTTTGTACAAAGTTCAGAGGAGGTAATGGAAGCTATGAACCTTTTTGAATGAGATATTTAAACATAATATTCAGTTAACCTGAACAGCATTCGAATACTAAAATCTACTGAAATGGCATGCTTGTGACAGTTTCTAAGGGTTTCCTCCTTTTGGATCTCTACAAGGCAATTAGTTTGTGCATAACCTCAACTATAACTCCTCTTAGAAACAATGGTGAAATCACAGGAATAGGGGCAGGATGAAGGCATATGAAAATTAATTTGGAATTTTTTTTTAGAAATTTCACCCTGATATCAGAAAGTAGGTTATTGTCTTGGGTGTTACACTTCTTTTGCATCTTTGTTTATATCCTGCAAGCAAATTAGAACTTGCTAAAAATAATTTTGTAAGAAAGTAAAATAAATAAGGACCCACAAAATAATAAGGACTTCACCCCCACCCATGACTGCTTCTGCAATCATGTTTTAGCATATTATATTCTTTTCCATTTTTTTCTATTCATTTTACATTGTTGAAATCTCATTGTATAAATAAAAGCATATCCTATACATATTTTACTACTTATTATTTAACTACAGTCATTAAGAAATCCTTGTACCCATTCACTTTATAAATGAATTATTGTGCATTACAAGGGTATATCTAATTTATTTGAATCCTCTACCATTGAACATATTCACATTTTTCACAATTATAAAAAAATTGCAGGGAATGTTTTTACATATTTTTCAATTTTCTTCTTAAGATAAAATATGAAGCTTATGAAAAGTTTTAAGTCTCACAGAAAATACTTTTAAATTGTTTCAGAATATTTTATGAAGCTTGAGTCTCACCACATATCAACAGATGTGATTATTCACCATATCTGTGCTAGGTTTGAAGAGTACTACCTGCGAAAGTGTTTGATAATTTTGTAAGTTAAAACGAATCTTATTGTTTTAATTCTGCATGATTCTGTGTAGCATGTATACATACAGACCAAACAAGAAGAAACCAGATAGAGCAAAAGGCAAATATTCTCCCATTGTCAGCCTGAAATAAGTTACAGGCATGTATTTCAAAAGACTTTTTTAAGATGGAGACATGGTGTCAGGAGGAAAAAATTCCTCAGAAGTCAAGAGACATAGAGTAGCACAGTGTTTACTTACCCATTTGTACTCTCAAGATTGGTTCAGTAGAATGACCTGAATTGAAAGAAGTCTTCTGGAGACTTCAAACTATCTAATCACAACACAAATAATATTTCATATGTCCTTGTTTGCTTCTTTCAGGGATCAAGTTTCATAAAAATGTACAAACTTCAGGTTCTTATAGATATCATATTAATAATTTATATAAGGTGCTAAAGAATTCTAAGGAATTTTCTTTCCTGTGTTCATCTTCTTTTGTTCTTTATTTTGTTACTATTATTATTTTTGCCAAGCTCTTCAAGATATTATTTACCTATCTTGTAATTATCTATATAGAGGATTTTGAAACTATTTCTCAAACAGGTTGTTCAGTTGCCCAGTCATGTCCGACTGTTTGCAACCCCATGTACTGCAGCGCCCCAGGCCTCTCTGTCCCTCACCATCTCCCAAAGTTTGCCCAAGTTCATGTCCATTGCATCAGTGATGCCATCTAGCCACCTCATCCTCTGATAGCCTCTTCTCCTTCTACCCTCAATCTTTCCCAGCACCAGTGACTTTTCCAATGAGTCGATTTTCCCATCAGATGACCAAAATACTGGAGCTTCAGCTTCAGCATCAGTCCTTTCAATGAGTATTCAGGGTCAATTTCCCTTAAGACTGACTGGATTGATTTCCCTTGAGATTGACCTAAATGGGAATGAGAGTCAATTTAGGTATCTAATTCTAATATTGTCACTGTGAAATTCCTCAGTAGTTGCCAGTGCTTAATCAATTTCTGCTTTGTGGGCAATGACTTGTGGGTGCAACTTCCAAAGCCTGAGGAATTTCAGATGACTAAAAAGACAAGACTCTTGAGGCTTGTCCTGCGACCCGAGGCTGGCGGCCCTCTCACAAATCTGGTCTCTTCCATGCTACCAGGTCTGATAAATTTCTTCACAGTTTTGAATCGCCCTCTTACTGTTCATGCAAATTCATTATCTAGAGGCTCTTTTCCTTGGCATCTTATTACCCTGAACCTTTTAAAACCTTTTTTAGCAGTTGATGAAGCATACTGAGCTTCAGTGCCAGTTCACGCATAGTAGAAACACTTGAATTTCACTGTGAGAGGTCAGGAAGGACAGTGATACATTCTGCATATAACACAAAACACACAATATGGGGAAATAGGTCTATTCAATTTTTGACTTTCCTGTAGTCTTGCCTATAGGAAAGACTGAAACATCTTTGAACTGAGAAGATCTTTCATTACCATTTATCCTTTGGCACTGAGGACAGAGTTAAGAAACTATCTGGTTGATCTGCACCTGAGGAAAGATTCCTGATAACTGTTATACAGAGAAGAACGCCGAATCTGTATACATAAGAATGCTACACACTTACTTCTGTCACAAAAATAAGAGTTCCATCTACCTATATTAAATAAATGAGACTGATCTTGGGAATAGTAAGTAAAATTAGAAAACAACTATCTTTCCCTCCTTCCAGTCTAGTCCAGCTAGAAATGATATAAAGCATCCAGGGAACCTGGAAGCTTACATTAGGCAAGGAAATTAGAAGGTAAGATAAATGGCCCAAATTAACTAAACTTGGGGGAGGGGAAGCATTTCTTCTGCAGAAAGAATTACATTTATTACTCTCTGGTTTTGCAAGAAACAGGCTCATCTTAATATATGCTGAGATAGAATGAAATAAAACCTGAAAATACCTGAAGGGCATCCTAATATTCAGTCTCTCTGCATACTTGCACAGTGTGTCCCATGGAATGTGAATTTTAATAAACATGATATCCGGGTTTGCAACAGCTGGCTGTAAAGGGCAACAGAACAGGTGCCAATTAGAATCAGAGCTGATAATATCATGTCACAATTTGACCTGACAGGGAAGAACACTGTCCCCTTTATATATACAGGAATCATTATCACTGATTTAAAAGGAATTTATATGAATAAAATTTCTTAACACAGAATTATCTTAAGAAAAATGTAATAACGCCATTGTATGCAAGAAATAATCACCCATGTGAGTTAGCACGCTTTCTTCCTTGACCATTATTAAGATCCAGAGCCACCAACCAGAATAATCATGAGCCAATTAGGACTCTGAAGTTATTCTGGTTGTAACCTTTCTCATGACCCTTTCTTTCCTGCTCAAGGTGGGTAGACAACACTGACAGTTATACCAGTTATTCATTCATTTATTATCCTAGCATATTTTATTGAGCAATTACTATTATACTTGTGAGAGCCTATGAAAATTCTGGGGATAAACAGAGTATAAGACCTACAAGTCCATGCCCTTGCAGAGTTGTCAAATTTGCATACTTACTTGAATCTTAAAAGGTTAGTATAATGTTTCCTGCAAGAGATCATAATAATTTGTGTCTTTGATCTAGACAAGAGGTTTTTAAGCAAAATAAAGTGGGCATTGGGATTATCTAAGGAGCTTTTATCAAACTTGAGTACTCTGGTCAATTTCTTTGACCCTAAATGCCTACTTGGAAGAAATGACACGGTATGGAAGAAAAAACACAGGGTTTAGAATCACAAAAAGGTAAGTAAAAATTCCATTTCTATCATTTATTAATAGTAGGACCTTGGGAAAATTACCTAATTTCTCTGATCCTCAGTTTTCTCGCTTGGGAAATGGAGAGAATGGTCTTACCTTATAGAGTTGTCATGAATCTTATGAGAGACTAGACCATAAGGAGTTCAAGTACAAGAGGTTTACCAGAATGTTCATTCCCAATGAAAACATGCTTCTAGAATCAGACCGCGGCCAAAGTAATGGCTATTTTCAAAGCTTCATTAGAATAGTTCTTTTTTTTTTTCTTTTTCTCAGTAAATAGCTACTTGATTCATCTTTGGTGGAGCAGTGCCTTGGTTTTTAGGCCTTCTATAATAGGCTTTGAATTATACAAGTAAAAAGCCAGTAACACATATGATTGGGGAAAACTCTGAAGTTGAGGACTTGAATCAAATGATTGAAAAGTTAAATTTTCTTTGAAATAAAACTCAGTGTAAATTGTAATAAAACTGTATTTCTAAAGACTATAGTTTCTTTGGGAAATTTATCTTTCTTCCTTATGTATTCAAAGTGCCTTATGCTTTTACGTCATTGCTCAGTTCCTGGGGAGGTGTGGGTTCCTTTCCAGCAGTTAGTCAAAGACAGAGAAAATGGGACCCTCAGGATTAAAGAAAACATATTTAGTGCTCATTTCATCCCAGAATCTGGAAGTGAGACTTCTATGAAAACTAATCCAGACTTAGACAAAATCAGTCTCTACCAGAATGACACATTCTACAGGTGGGATGATTTAAGATAACAACCAATCCCTTGAGAAGTGCACTAATGTTAGATCATTACATTCTCTTCAATGGTTTCTCAGAAGTTTGAGAGTGGGGATTTCTTTTGAGGAATAAGCAGATGTTGTGACAAAAAAAAAAAAAATCATTTCTCAGGAGCTAAGCCTTATTCTGGTGTGAATGGAGATCACACTCTCCCACAGAGCATCACGGTTCTTAAAACCTAGGCATGTTGGCTGCCAGAATATATTAGCAGCATGAAGAAGGAATAACTATTACATGCATGGGTGTTGGGAGAGATCTGGGAAGGCTTAACCTCCACCACAGGAGAGCTTGGGTTTCATACTATCAGTTGGTTCCTAGCTTGTTTTTCTTCACAGCATGTACAGCTAGAACTGGTCGCTCCACACTTCTCCCACAGCTACTGCTCTGGGCTATCACCACCATCTCTGATTTAGAGTCTTACAATGTTTTCTAATAGAGCCTTTGCTCATATTCTTGCCCCCCAATGGTCCATTCATAGCACAATGGCCAGAGTTATTTTTTAAAATATAACTCAGATCATATACTTTCTCAGAACCTCATTTGAATTAGAGTGAAAACCAAAGTTTTTCCAATGACCTACACAGCCTTTTACAACCTCACCCTGGATATCTTGTTAAACCTTTCTCCTACTAATCTCCCTCTCATTCACTCTACTTCCATCATTTGCTCACTTGCTATTACTTGCCTGCTTCACTTCATCATCCTTACCTCACTCCATTTTTTTTTCTATAGTGTTTATTATCTTCTAATGAATGAGTCTGTTTATGTAAGTGCTGTGAGAGGAGGGGTATTTGCTTTGTTCATTTATGTCTACTGAGCACCTAGTTCTACACCAGGCACACAGTGGTCATTCACTAAGCATTCATTGAATGGATGAATGAATGAATGAGTTCACTTACTTTGAGTACACATTCTTTGTAACTTGTACCTAAGCAAGAGACAATGAAGATAAGAAAGCAAATAAGCCCGAATTATTTTGGAAGAGGTACTATGTCAGATTCAAATTAGCATCATGAATAGCTGGCTTAGCACTGATAATTAATTCAGTCTGGTCAACTCTTAAGATGTGAAAAAAATCTAATACACCCAAATAAAGTAGATGCTTCAGAAGGATGTTACTGCATTATTTCTACCACCAGTGAAACATCAAGTTAAGGGCACATACAGCTAGAACATTTCTAATTTTGTATGTCTAAAATATATTAATATATACATACATATATATGTATATATATTTTCCAAGCAGCATGAATTGTCTTATAACTTCTTCAACTTAATTTCTCTTTTGTTATACCTCTACTTAAAAAAAAAAACCAAAAATAGTTTTATTTCCTTGCAGCAGGGGGTTGATGAAGGGATGGTGTTGGCAGAAAGCAAGATTACTTTCTCCCTTGGAATCAGAAGCTCCCAATCTGGCACTATTCTGTTTAGCTCTGATGCAGGCAGGCTTTTCCAGGGGAACAAAACACCCACAGCCTTCACACTTCACATTATTATTTAATTATTCCATCCAAAATTTTCAAGAGGTAGAAGATTCATTCTTGAGAAAAAAAAGGAAGTTTTAAAAATGTGTTTTTACAATGTCACTCTGCAAGTTGGTGGCAGGGAGCTGAAAAAAATACAGAATATGGTAGCTTGCTATACTAAGTATAAGATAATGGTAAAATGCTGATATAATCTGGAAATACACTTAGATAACAAAGAACATATCTTGACAGAGATCATCTACCTATTTATCTGCACAGTCTTCAAACATGAATCATTATCTGTTGCTGATGTGATCATCTAGAAACTATCCACATCAACATGCAATTTAATGAGGATTTGAGATATACTCTGTGCCAGGCTCAGTGCTTAACTCTGTTGAATATAAATTTTTTAAATGGGAACTTTTTTCCTAGGGAATACTCCCATTTTTTTCTGCTAAAAATCCAATACTTGCTGACATTTTCACAATTTCATTTTCCTTTTCCACCTGTGACAAGACCTAAATATTTTCAATTTAATACTTATTAAAATTAAGTTGCAAATAAAGCACACATACTATAATACTAAAAATTTTAAGAAGAAATAAAAGTTCATGATAATGCAAAACACTGGATTTGATAGTTCATATAGGTATAACTGTTTAGATGCCATTTAGTCATCAGTTAACATAAGGTTTAAACCAAAAACATATCTATGTTCTATATTACAATCATAGCGTTGTTTCTTTCTACGCCTACTTGCTTAAAAAGGCAATAATAAGATATTGAATTTTTTAATAATGTGGTTGGCAGAATTCTAAGAAATCCCCTTACATCTTCATGCCTTGTCTTCATCTTGAACAATCTACAGGACCTGTGAATATGATGGCATATTCAGTCTCATGATTAAGTTCTTTATATGGTACATTTGCTTTTAAAACAGAGAGATTATTCTCCATGGCAGATGATTCCCTGAAAGGGACTCTTCTTGGCAAAAGAGATTCAAAACAGCAGAGGTACACATAGGAGAGTCTCTGTTGCTGGTTTTGGACATGGGTGGGGAGCATGCAGCAAAGAATCAGAATGGCCTCTAGGAACTGAGAGAGGTACCTGGCTTATAGCTAGCAAGGAGATGTGGATTTCAGTCCTACAACCACAAGGAACTGAATTCTATCACAACCACATAAGCTTGAAAGAATACCCTAAGTTCCAGGTGTGAATGCAAGCTTATTCAACACACTGATTTAAATCTTGCAAGAAACAGAGCCAAGAGGTCACCATACCCAAACTTCTGATTTGCAGAACTGTGGGCTAACAAATGGGTTTTATTTTAAGCTGCTGAATATGTGGTGATGTGTTAAGCAACAATAGAAAATTAATGAAAATAGTACTGAACAATTTCTTGATTAGAAATTTTAAGACAATTTTTTCATATATAAAAATAACATGCTTACTTCATATATAAAGTTAGCATGCCTATTACATAAATATGTTTTGTTCACTTAAACTGTTTTTTGTTGATTTTACACATTAAAATTATGATAATTAATCTAGTCCTAATTCACTCAACCATTTAAACCAATGTTAATACTCTTAGAATTAAGAATATAAGTAAACATATCTTTGACAACCAAAATAAATGATTGCAGAAAATGAACTTTAAAATACAATTAAGGAATCATAATTTTCCCTGATATTACACTTGATATTCTAACTGTATACTGGATCCCACCCTTAATTTTCACCTAAAGGCTTTTCAATTTTTTTTACTCATCTGTCTTCTGTTTCCTCAATCTTTCTCTTCTATTTCTTTCTTTCCCTGCCTCTCTCCATTCACCCTTCCTTCCTCCTCATTATTTAAACATCACATACAAGAAAAAAAGAAAACAGAAAGAAAGAAGGAAAACCTCATGAGACCTCGTTTCCATCTCGGGCTACCATTCTTCGTCCTTCCATTCACAGATGAGCAAACAGACGACATTTACCACAGCCTCTATTTTTCCATTATCCAGTCACTCTTCAACCCGTCCCAGTCTATCTCCTCAGAGAAAAGATTCTCACTGATTTTACCAAAGGTCCATATTCTCCAATTAACTGGGCCTCTTTCTTGTCTCACTTGACTTCTGAGCAGCATTTAACCCTGGTAACCACTCTTCTCTGTGACTCCTCATCTCTTCTACTTCCACCTACATCCAACACCTTCAACCATTTATTCCCCCCCCCCACTTTTTATAGGCTCACTTTTAGGCTCTTTTTTTAAATCATTCTCTCCAATGATCTCATACTAAAACACAGCATATATTACCATCTATGTTCTAAAGATTAAAGCATTCACCTTCAGTTTAGATTCCTCATTTGAGCTCTAGGCACAAATTTCAAACATGCTTACTAAAATATTAAAACCTAGATATTAACGGCAGACTCATTTCTTTCAACATTTTGGTTTTCTTTTCATAGAGTTTTGTACTTTATACAGGATCACTCCTTCTTTAATTTTAAAAAATGTAAAAAACAGCTATGCCCTTTGCAAAATATTTAAATTTACAGAAATGTATAGAGTAAAAAAGAAAAATATTTTAAAATATGACTATACATATGCATTTCTTTTACATGTGGGAGAAAATTGCTATATGTTTTTAAAAGCCATATGTTATACCTTTTATACTGAAATGTAAAATATCATATCTCTTCCAGCACATTGTATCATATAGCTAATATTATTAAAGCACCTACCTCCTTTTCTAACATTAAGCCTTCTGCTCTGAGGTTCTTTTCAAATGTGTTTCTTTTGTCATATTGTATATTTGACTTTCTATAAACCAAGATGTAATCAATCCGCTTTTTGCCATCTTTGAATAGAAGTCCACTGGATGCTATGTAATTCATGTCATTCTGCAAATAAAGCAATGGTTGTTAATAGTGTAGGTTGGCTAAGCACACACATTCAGCTTTCAGACACTTCTGTTCAAATATTGGCAATCCAATGTAAAAATGTATTTTTTACATCCAATTATGAGACATGAAAAGATAATTTTTAAAGTTTTTATTTTTAATATAAATTTATTTAATTGGAGGTTAATTACTTTACAATATTGTATCGGTTTTGCCATACATCAGCATGAATCTGCCACAGGTATACACGTGTTCCCCATCCTGAACTCCTCTCCCTCCTTCCTCCCCACCTTACAGTGGGAAAAAAGCTACCAGTGATGTTCTAGGATTTGAAATTAGTCTGACACCAGAACATGGATTCTCTGATGTTAGCATCTAAAGGTCTATGTTTTATTCAATAAAACCCTATAAAAATAATAACAGCCAATATACACTGAACATTTGCTCAAAATCAGGCCCAGACATAGATGTTTTACATGTTTTATCTTACTCAAAACTCAAACTTGCCTTTCAAAAATAAAGACAACAAAGCTTAAACAACATAAGTGCTGAGAACTGAAATTAACATAATTTCCTCCATGAAATAATACTCAGATGAGGCATTATTTCCCTAAACCTATGTTCAACAACACCAAACAATAATTTCTGAACTACTTGTTCCAAGAAATACTTCCCCCCAGAGTATAAGACTATGATGTGATGACAACCACCTACTTACTAAGACTAATCATGTGCTTATTAAGACTTCTTTAAGGTACTCACCTTGCTCTGTCTACCTATCCCAGCTGCTTTTCACAGATACTGCCCAATTTTCAACCAACTGCCTGCCTTGCAAGATTTACCTTAATATCTACCAGCCCAGGTCCTAGAACCCTCTGAAAACTCTTTCCCAACTTCATCTTTGTAAAACATTACTAAGACTACCCAGATGATATCCTTACTTGCTGTAACTTTAATAAAATTAATTTCAGCAATCATTTGATTTTTGTAATGGCCTTTTTTGGGAAGTTGGCCCTTTGTCAGTAAACAGCTCAATATTACTTTAATTCAATTTTTATTCCTGGTCCATGTTTTTAACTATTAGATACATTATCCTTCTTTTTCCATGTTTCCTGTCAAGCTATTTGATTATCTGTACCAAATCTCTGTCCCATTTTTCCCACACAGGCATTCTTGAGCTTAAAAAATGTCCTAACATTTTGAGAGTTAACTGATAATTTCAAAAAAAGGCATCTCAGACTACTTTGGGGGAGCCTGCTTAGGACATATATGCAGCTTAAGGTTTAAAAAAGTGAGGACCAGAGTAACCTAGTGGCCAACAAGTCAGCCAAGTGAAGCAACAAAAACTGATATCTGAGCGATTGTAATCCTACAGGAACAGATGAGGTGGCTTAGGAGCTGTCTTCTTGGAGAAAATAGGCTCAAGTGTGTGAATTCAGGGGTACTAGAGACTCCAGTATTCTTGCCTGGAGAATTCCAGGGACAGAGGAGCCTGGTGGGCTGCCGTCTATGCGGTCGCAGAGTCGGACACAACTGAAATGACTTAGCAGCAGCAGAGACTTCCAGGCTCAAGGACAAGAAGACTTTACACATTCTTTTCTCCAGTGAATAAAAAGGTCTTGAGAGTTCCAGGATTACTTTATTGGATACTACAAAGTGACTAAGTAACAACTCAAGCAGAGTCACCACTGCCTTGTAGTTGCATAACGTGTGCTGCCTTTAGTCGCTCAGTCGTGTCCGACTCTGCAACCCCATGGGTTGTAGCCCACCAGGCTCCTCTGTCCATGGAGATTCTCTAGACAAGAATACTGGAGTGGGTTGCCATGCTCTTCTCCAGGGGATCTTCCCAACACAGGGACCAAACCCAGGTCTCCTGCATTGCAGGTGGATTCTTTATCATCTGAGCCACCAGAAAAGCCCATAATAATGAAGCCCATAATAACAATAGCCCATAATAGCTATCACTAACTGACCTCTTACTATGATGCCAGACAATGTGCCAAGTGATTTATTCTTATAATTCTTTAAGGTAGATATTGACATGAGTACATAGAAGCCAAAAAGTTTAAGTAACATCCCAGATGGCATGGAAAAGGAAATAGTGAAACTAGAACTCTTATAGTGGTCTTGACAACTATATTGAAAAAGACAAGCATATGTAGGTACACATTACTAGGTCTGGGGTTTGGCAGTAATAGACGGCTAACCCCTCAAAAGGCCTATGATTTATAGTTCCTATAGGGTAGAGATACTGAGGATTCATAGCTGGAGAAGACATAATTAACTTCAGACTTTAGAATTCTTTTGCCTCCACCACTCCAGAGATTTCACCTGGATGTCTAATGGACATATCAAAGCTGACTGTCCAAAATGGAATTCCTTATTTTATCTAAGCAAATGTTCCCCCAAACCCTTGTTATTTTGATTGGCTGCAAACTTATTCTTTAAATTGCTCAGATCAAAAATCTCAAGTCATCTTTGTTTCCTCTATTTTCACCCATCTAACATGCAAATCGTTGGAACATTCTTCAAAATATATTTAGAATCTGATCACTTTCTAACATCCTCAACACTACTCTGTTCTAAGGTATGTCATCTATTGACGACATTATCACAATAGTCTGACTCATCTCCTAGCTTCTACCTTTGCTTCTCTAAAATCTATTCTCAGCATGACAGTTAAGACACTTGAGTGATCCTCTACATTATAAATTACATTATGTAACTCCTCTCTTCGATACCCTTCAGCTGTTTTCCATGATACTCCACTCTTGATCCTACTTTCCTTAACCTATTTTTCTTAACGATTGTTAAATTCCAACATGTTCAGTTCAGTTCAGTCGCTCAGTCGTGTCCGACTCTTTGCAACCCCATGGACTGCAGCACATCGGGCTTCCCTGTCCATCACCAACACACAGAGCTTGCTCAAACTCATGTCCATTAAGTCAGTGATACCATCCAATCATCTCATCTTCTGTTGTCCCCTTTTCCTCCTGCCTTCAATCTTTCCCAGGGTCTGAACTCCAATAAGTCTGTTCTTCATATCAGGTGGCCAAAGTATGGTAGCTTCAGCTTCATCATCAGTCCTTCCAATGAATAATCAAGACTGATTTCCTTTAGGACTGACTGGTTTATCTCCATGCAGTCCAAGGGAATCTCAAGAGTCTTCTCCAACACCACAGTTCAAAAGCATAAATTCTTCAGCATTCAGCTTTCTTTATAGTCCAACTCTCACATCCAAAGACTACTGGAAAAAGCATAGCTTTGACTAGATGGACTTTTGTTGGCAAAGTATTGTCTCTCTCTCTACTTTCTAATATGCTCTTTAGGTTGGTCATAGCTTAGCTTCCAACATGTTATATAACACCAAATTATTTAATTGTTATCTTTTTATTGTCTAGCTTATTCTATTAGGATATAAATTTTACAAAGGTAAATAATTTCTTACTGTTTTGTTCACAGAGTATTTCAAACATCTAACTCAGAGCCAGACACATAGTACGCACCAATAGATCTTTATGGGAAGAAGGAAGAAATGATAGAAGAAAAGAAGGGAATAGAAAGAATGGAATAATCCATAGTAATGTGTATCCAGGCAGGAATTACCTCAAAAACATAATGCCATTAAAAGCTCATGTAATCATTTCTCATCCTCTTTCCTCCAACATTAACACAAATCAAATTAGAATAAGATGATTGATCACAAAATTATAGCAGAACTGCAAAGTCCCTGGCTTGCACTTTGTTTTATACATATGACCCACTGCCTCCAGGAATCCCCATGATAATATAAACAAAGACAGAGTTAAAATAAGGTTATATAAAATTTTCCCTCTGCATTTTATTTTGCCTAAAGTATACCATCCTCTTAATACTAGTCTAGTATTAAGTATCACCTGATCTTAAATTAATAATAACATACTTAGTCCAGGTGAAGGTAAAATCTTTCAATGAGGTGATCTAGAAATCAAATGATTGGTTGGTAGGAAAATAATGAGACAGTAAGATAGCTTTTAAAATATTTTATGTGCTTTACCAATTTTAAGAAAGTGGAACTCTGATAGTTATTATTCATTACTCTAAGATTAAGCAAAATAAATGTTAAACTCTTCCAGATAATCAACTGCCTTACAATTTGAAAATTTAAAAAAAACTACATCTTTTACATTTTTATAATAAGTGACCTTAGGTAATATTAACAGTTCTTGTATCTTTGTAAACATGTTCACAATCAAACTCTATTAACTAGGATTCTAGTTTAGTATCTAACTATTCTATGATATAAATTATGAATAAAAAGTTTGACCAATTGATCAGGCAAAAAGAAAAGTAGTTTTCAAAGTGATGATAAAGAAATATGGCAAGCAAACTCATTCTATGAGGCCACCATCACCCTAATACCAAAACCAGACAAAGATGCCACAAAAAAAGAAAACCACAGGCCAATATCACTGATGAACATAGATGCAAAAATCCTTAACAAAATTCTAGCAAACAGAATCCAACAATATATTTAAAAAGATCATACATCACGAATAAGTGGGCTTTATCCCAGGGATGCAAGGATTCTTCAATATTTGCAAATCAAACAATATGATATACCACATTAACAAATTGAAAAATAAAAACCATATGATTATCTCAATAGATGCAGAGACAGCTTTTGACAGAATTCAACATCCATTTATAATTAAAAACCCTCCAGAAAGCAGGCATAGAAGGAACATACCTCAACACAATAAAAGCCATATATGATAAACGCACAGCAAACATTATCCTCGATGGTGAAAAATTGAAAGCATTTCCTCTAAAGTCAGGAACAAGACAAGGATGTCCACTCTCACCACTACTATTCAACATAGTTTTGGAAGTTTTAGCCACAGCAGTCAGAGAAGAAAAAGAAATAAAAGGAATTCAGATTGGAAAAGAAGAAGCAAAACTCTCAATGGTTGCAAATGACATGATCCTCTACATAGGAAACCCTAAAGATACCACCAGATAATTACTAGAGTTAATCAATGAATATAATAAAGTTGCAGGATATAAAATTAACACACAGAAATTCCTTGCATTCCTATACACTAACAATGAGAAAATAGAAAGAAATTAAGGAAATAATTCCATTCACCATTGCAACGAAAAGAATAAAATACTTAGGAATAAATAAATCTACCTAAAGAAGCAAAAGACCTATATATAGAAAACTATAAAACACTGATGAAAGAAATCAAAGATGACACAAATAGATGGAGAAACATACCATGTTCATGGATCCAAAGAATCAATATAGTGAAAATGAGTATACTACCCAGAGCAATCTATAGATTCATTGCAATCCCTATCAAGCTACCAACGGTATTTTTCACAGAGCTAGAACAAATAATTTCACAATTTGTATGGAAATACAAACAACCTAGAATAGCCAAAGCAATCTTGAGGAAGAAGAATGGAACTGGAGGAATCAACCTGCCTGATTTCAGGCTCTACTACAAAGCCACAGTCATCAAGACAGTAAGGTATTGGCACAAAGACAGAAATATAGATCAAGGGAACAAAATAAGAAAACCCAGAGATAAATCCACACACCTATGGACACCTTATCTTTGACAAAGGAGTCAAGAATATACAATGGAGAAAAGACAATCTCTTTAACAAGTGGTGCTGGGAAAACTGGTCAACCATTTGTAAAAGAATGAAACTAGAACACTTTCTAACACCATACACAAAAATAAACTCAAAATGGATTAAAGATCTAAATGTAAGACCAGAAACTATAAAACTACTAGAGGAAAACATAGGCAAAACACTCTCTGACATAAATCACAGCAGGATCCTCTATGACTCACCTCCCAGAGTAATGGAAATAAAAGCAAAAATAAACAAATGGGACCTAATTAACTTAAAAGTTTCTGCACAACGAAGGAAACTATAAGCAAGGTGAAAAGACAGCCTTCAGAATGGAAGAAAAATAATAGCAAATGAAGCAACTGACAAAGAATTAATCTCAAAAATACACAAGCAACTCCTGCAACTCAATTCCAAAAAAAATAAACGACCCAATCAAAAAACAAGCCAAAGAACTAAACAGACATTTCTCCAAAGAAGACATACTAATGGCTAACAAATGCATGAAAAGATGCTCAACATCGCTCATTATCTGAGAAATGCAAATCAAAACCACAATGAGGTACCATCTCACATTGGTCAGAATGGCTGCTATCAAAAAGTCTACAAACAATAAATGCTGGGGAAAGTATGGAGAAAAGGGAAACCTCTTACACTGTTGGTGGGAATGCAAACTAGTACAGCCACTATAGAGAACAGTGTGGAGATTCCTTTAAAAACTAGAAGTAGAACTGCCATCAGTTCAGTTCAGTTGCTCAATCGTGTCCAATTCTTTGCGACCTTGTGAATCACAGCACACCAGGCTTCCCTGTCCATCACCAACTCCCAGAGTTCACTCAGACTCACGTCCATCGAGTCAGTGATGCCATCCAGCCATCTCATCCTCTGTCGTCCCCTTCTCCTCCTGCCCCCAATCCCTGCCAGCATCAGAGTCTTTTCCAATGAGTCAACTCTTCGCATGAGGTGGCCAAAGTACTGGAGTTTCAGCTTAGCATCATTCTTTCCAAAGAAATCCCAGGGTTGATCTCCTTCAGAATGGCCTGGTTGGATCTCCTTGCAGTCCAAGGGACTCTCAAGAGTCTTCTCCAACACCACAGTTCAAAAGCATCAATTCTTCCATATGACCCAGCAATCCCACTGCTGGGCATACACACCAAGGAAACCAGAATTGAAAGAGACACATGTACCCTAATGTTCATCCCAGTACTGTTTACAATAGCCAGGACATGGAAGCAACCTAGATATCAATTGGCAGATGAATGTATAAGAAAGCTGTGGTACATACACACAATGGAATATTACTCAGCTATTAAAAAGAATGCATTTGAATCAATTCTAATGAGGTGGATGAAATTGGAGCCTATTATACAGAGTGAAGTAAGTCAGAATGAAAAACACCAATATAGTATATTAATGCATATATATGGAATTTAGAAAGATGATAACGATGACCCTATATGCGAGACAGCAAAAGGGACACAGAGGTAAAAACAGACTTTTGGACTCTGTGGGAGAATGTAAGGGTGGGATAATTTGAAATATGCATTGAAATATGCATATTATCATATGTGAAATAGATCACCAGTCCAGGTTTGATGCGTGAGACAAGGTGTTCAGGGCTGGTGTACTGGATTGACCCTGAGGGATGGGATAGGGAGGGAGGTGGGAGGGGGGTTCAGGATGGGGAACACATGTATACTCATAGATGATTCTTGCCAATGTATGACAAAAACCACTACAATATTGTAAAGTAATTAGCCTCCAATTAAAATAAATAAATTAATTTTTTTAAAAGAAAGAAAAAAGAAATATGATAAGATTTGGAAACCTCTTCTTGATTATGTATCAAGAACACAACATAGGTTCTACATAATTTAAGCTTAGAGTATTATATTTTGCACTTCCTGGTGGCTCAGTGGTAAAGAATCCACTTGCCAGTGCAGAGATGGAAGAGATGCAAGTTCGGTCCCTGGGTTTGGAAGATCTCCTGGAGAAGGAAATGGCAATCCACTCCAGTATTTTTGCCTGAAAAATTCCATGGATAGAAGTGCATGATAGACTACAGTCCACAGGGTCACAAAGAGTCAGACACAACTGAGCAACTGAGTATGCACACACGTATTATATTTTAATACATACATGTCAACCATTAACCCAGATGTTTATTAACCCATGTTCAAATATGTTGCCTAAAAGCAGAATTGACAGAAAAATTTTTAGATATATCATTGTATTTACACACCAAAATCAAGACTTATTTAGAACAGTGAAATGCTTTCCAATTACAACGTGGAATGCATTCAATTTAACACCAAATTTTTCATGTTTATTTTTCCCAGAAGACAGAATAAAATCAGCTTCTCTCACAGAAGCTGGGATGCAGATCATCTATCAGGTACCTAATCATTCAACAGTTTTGAAAACCACTTAATTATTTAAGGCATTGCAAACCATGAAGCACAGGGACTTTCAAAAAAGCTCAACTTCCTAAAGAAGATCTTAAGAATATGCAAGTTATGACTCAGGTTTGCAAAGATTTTAGCCCATTTGCCAAATAGCAATAAAGCCTGCTTATTTGCATGAGAATGCATTTTAGGGTAGTCTTCAAATAAAATTATGGCAGCAACTGCTTGTGAAATGTATATTTTTCCTAACATTAATTCTTCTTGATCTAACAAGAATTTATTGAACACCTAATGTGTGCTGGTGCTGTGCTAAACTCAGGAATAAAAATAAGAAGACATTGAATATTTTCTGATTTTAGCATACATATTGGCTTCTCCAGTGGCTCAGTGGGTAAAGAATCTGCCTGCAATGTAGAAGACACAAGAGACGCGGGTTCGATCCCTGGGTTGGGAAGATCCTCTGGAGAAGGAAATGGCAATCCACTACAGTATTTTTGACTAGGAAATCCCATGGATAGAGAAGCCTGGCAGGCTACAGTCCATGGGGTCACAAAGAGTCAGACACAACTGAGAGACTAACACTTTCACATTTTCACATGGAGTGATAGGCAAGATGTTTAGTTACAATGCTATCTAACATGTGCAGTGGGAGAGATCTGAGCTACAGAGGAAAAATGTCAATGTATAGCCAGAGGAAACTGGATTAATGGGTATCAGAAGCCATTAAGGGTCATATTATCTCAGTGGATTTACTACAGTCCTTTCTCAGACCATTGCAAAATTAGATCTTGTCACTAATCAGTAAGTGATGGCTGATTATCTGTTAACCATACCCTTGAGTTAGTAAAATGCAGTATGACATATTGCTTAATGTATTGAGATCCAGATCAGACAGAGATGGGTTTTGATTTACTGTGTTCTTAGACATGTAATTTAATTTCATTGTTTAGCCTCAATTCCTACAGGCTTGAAGTTAAGATAAAAATATCAACCTTGTAAGACTGTTGTTATGACTAAATGAGGCATCGCATACAGAGTACTCTCAACATAATCTGACTCACTTTATAAAGTTTTTAAAACTGTTAGTGATTATCACAAGAAAACAAGATAAAAATGCAGGCAATATATTAATTCTTGTTAGAATGTTTCTTGTTTTTTAATGAGTCAGATGAACCCTTTCACATTTTGGAATGTTATCTTTCTCAGGACAAAGATAGACAGAAACAGATAAATATGCCAAAGGATGTTATTGTGAATAGGAACTAGAGCAAAGGAAAGCAGATATCCCTCACAAGTACTTATGAAACACGATTTGCTATGAAATAAAGAGAGCAATAAAAATGCATAATAAGTATTATAAGACAAACCTCTTTATAACTACTCCAAGAAACAATAAATACCCCCGTTAATCTTCTCTCTCAATCATTATGCCCTCCACATCCTGCTCCTCTAAAATAATCATAATCCTGTTATTTGTGGTATTATTATCTCACTTTCTCTTAGCTTTATCTTCAAAGGGTACATCGTTTAAGTTTTTTAAACTTTATGTAAATGTATAATGAGCAATCTATTGTGTCTGGCTTCTTTCATGTAATATTATGGGTGTGAAATTTATCCCTGATTTTCATATACATTAGTAGTCATTTTTTCACTGTCATATTACCATATGAACACAACAAAAATTAATTATTTATGCTCTCTTCTAATAATGGATATTTGGGCTGTTTCCAGTATTGCCTATTACAAATAAGGCTATAATAGACATTCACGTGTATACCTTAAAATACACCTGTGCATGCATTTCTAGTATGTACCTAGGAGAAAAACTGGTGAGTCACAAAGAATGCTCATTTTCAACTTTAGCAGATAATGCCAAACTACCTTCTAAATCAGTTTAAATCTCTACCAATAGTAAAGTTACCCCTTTAGAAGTGTTTCTTCTAATCTTTTAGAAATAATAATTACTACGATTGTTTCTTAACGACATCCTAGTCTATGAAAAAATAAACTCTCCCCAGTATACAGGGATCTCAGGTGCTACTAGTTTCTGTCCTCCCTGCCCCCAACACTTCTTTTTATCAAAATTTTGGTATTTCGAATTCAACAATTACGGCCATGCCCATTTCCTAGGTATTTGTTTTCTTTGAAGTTAGCGACTGGGACACAGATAGGGAAGGCCAGAGGTGGGAGAGCATGACTCTGGCCCACTCAGAAGACTGCGCCTGTTGAGACAGGGAGCCAGTGTTAAGTTTCTTAGACTCTGTGATCCCTGAAGCCCAAAACTAAGGCTACATCATGGACCAAGTTAGCTCAACTCCCTTCTGCAATTTCGGGGCCATTAGGCAGGTTAGTTAATAAGGCCAAGTGTCTGTTCCAGGCTTAATCATATCCTGCAAATCTTCAAATAATGAAAATCTTTCCAATTAGGTTCCAGTGGTGGGGTTTGTTTTTGTGTTTCTGTATTATTTTTTGGCTATCTTTAATACAAAACTAGAAGACAGCAGTCCAGATGCTATCTGATCCCATGTTTTCCTCAGAAGTTCTAGCTTTACACTCCTTAATTAGAGAAACAGCCAAGGAGCCTTGGTATGTAACTATAATTTATTTCAGAGTAAAACCATTTTTCATAATAGCTCTTGTTATTGGCCATACTTTTTATAGAGGAAAAATGATTTTTAATATTTTTTTTCCATTTTAGACAAATAAGTAGTTTTGTCAAAAAAAAAAAAAAAAACTCAAAATTTAAAAGAATAGAAACAATCCCTATGAAGAAAAACAAATCAACAGAACAAACATCATACACTATGATTCACAAGAAATTCCACACATAGGTGGAATTTTAGTAAACGGTACTGGACTAATTAAAATTCAGATTTTTCTATCACAGAAAATTTACTTTTTAAAATTGTACTTATAGAATAAAAATGTTTTAATTTTCTCTACATACATATTTCAATCATTTCAGTCACTCAGTCATATCTAACTCTTTATGACCCCAAGGACTGCAGCACGTCAGTCTTCCCTGTCCATCACCAACTCCCAGAGCTTGCTCAAACTCAAGTCCATCATTTCAGTGATGCCATCCAACCATCTCATTCTCTGTTATTCCCTTCTCTTCTTGCCTTCAATCTTTCCCAGCATCAGGGTCTTTTCCAATGAGTCAGTTCTCTGCACCAGGTGGCCAAAGTATTGGAGCTTTAGCTACAGCATCAGTCCTTCCAATGAATATTCAGGGTTGATTTCCTTTAGGATTGACTGAATTGATCTTCTTGCTGTCCAAGAAACTCTCAAGGGTCTTCTCCAACACCACAGTTCAACACCATCAATTCTTCAGCTCTCAGCCTTTATGGTTCAACTCACATCCATACACGACCACTGGAAAACCATAGCTTTGATTCAATGGACCTTTGTCGACAAAGTAATGTCTCTATTTTTTAATATGCTGTCTAGGTTGGCCATAGCTTTTCTTCCAAGGAGCAAGTGTCTTTTAACTTATTAACTGCAGTTACCATCTTCAGTTATTTTGGAGCCCAAGAAAAGAAAGTCTCTCACTGTTTCCATTGTTTCCCCATCTATTTCCCTTGAAATGATGGGACCAGATGCCATGATCTTAACTTTCTGAATGTTGAGTTTTAGCCAGCTTTTTCACTCTCCTCTTTCACTTTCCTCAAGAGGCTCTTTAGTTCCTCTTTCCTTTCTGCGATAAGGGTGGTATCATCTGCATATGAGATTATTGATATTTCTCCCAGCAATCTTGATTTTAGTTTGTGCTTCATCCAGCCCGGCATTTCACATGATGGACTCTGCATATAAGTTAAATAAGCAGGGTGACAATATACAGCCTTGATATATTCCTTTTCCAACTTAGAACCAGTCTGTTGTTCCATGTCCAGTTCTAACTGTTGCCTCTTGACCTGCATACAGATTTCTCAGGAGGCAAGTACGGTGGTCTGGTATTCCCATTTCTTGAAGAATTTTCTACAGTTGGTTGTGATCCATACAAAGGCTTTAGCATAGTCAGTGGAACAGAAGTAGATGTTTTTTTTTCTGGAATTCTCTTGCTTTTTCTATAATCCAGTGGATGTTGGCAATTTGATCTCTGGTTCCTCTGCCTTTTCTAAAACCAGCTTGAACAACAGGAAGTTCACAGTTCATGTACTGTTGAAGCCTGGCTTGGAAAATTTTGAGCATTACTTTGCTAGAGTGTGAGATGAGTGCAGTTGTGTGGTAGTTTGAACATTTTTGGCATTGCATTTCTTTGGGATTGGAATGAAAACTGACCTTTTCCAGTCCTATGGCCACAGCTGGGTTTTCCAAATTTGCTGACATATTGAGTTTAGCATTTTCACAACATCATCTTTTATGATTTGAAATACCTCAACTGGAATTCCATCACCTCCACTAGCTTTGTTTGTAGTGATGCTTCCTAAGGCCCACTTGACTTCACATTCCAGGATGTCTGGCTCTAGGTGAGTGATCACACCATCGTGGTTATCTGGGTCATGAAGATCTTTTTAGTATAGTTCTGTGTATTCTTGTCACCTCTTCTTAATGTCTTCTGCTTCTGTTAGGTTCATACCATTTCTGTCCTTTATTGTGCCCATCTTTGCATGAAATGTTCCCTTTGTATCTCTAATTTTCTTGAAGATATCTCTAGTCTTTTGTTTTCCTCTATTTCTTTGCATTGATCACTTAGGAAGGCTTTCTTATCTCTCCTTGATATTCTTTGGAACTGTCCATTCAGATGGCTGTACTTTCATTTTCTCCTTTGCCTTTCACTTTTCTTCTTTTTCAGTTATTTGTAAGACCTCCTAAAACAACCGTTTTGCCTTTTTGCCTTTCTTCTTCTTGGTGATGGTTTTGATCACCATCTCCTGTACAATGTTCTGAATCTCCTCCATAGCTCTTCAGGTACTCATCTATCAGATCTAATCCTTTGAATCTATTTGTCACTTCCACTGTATTAATGAAAGGGATTTGACAGGTCATAAGTGAATGGTCTGACAGATTTTAATGCACCTACCTTAAAATATACAAGAGATGTTATTACTATTCAAATTTTTCTATGCAAATAATCTCTAAATATACTTCTGAGGAATCTCAAAAAAATCTGACACAGCCTGACTTCACTGCTGATTAAGGCTTATCACTTCCTTACAGAAAGTCAACTCCACCTCTAGCATGTAGTCATCAGAAATAAAAATCTTCCCTAAACTAGTAACTCTGAAGTACTGTTTATTAGATGGCAGAATCTCTAACTGATTGTATTCCAGCTCCTATTACAATCTAGCAGGTATAACTGCTATTGGAAAATAATAACCAATATCTAAAGAAATACTAAGTGGGCCTTAGAAAGCATCACTATGAACAAAGCTAGTGGAGGTCATAGAATTCCAGTTGAGCTATTTCAAATCCTGAAAGATGATGCTGTGAAAGTGCTGCACTCAATATGCCAGCAAATTTGGAAAACTCAGCAGTGGCCAAAGGACTGGAAAAGGTCAGTTTTCAATCCAATTCCAAAGAAGGGCAATGCCAAAGAATGCTCAAACTACCACACAGTTGCACTCATCTCACACGCTGGTAAAGTAATGCTCAAAATTCTCCAAGCCAGGCTTTAGCAATACATGAACTGTGAACTTCGAGATGTTCAAGCTGGTTTTAGAAAAGGCAGAGGAACCAGAGATCAAATTGCCAACATCGGATAGATCATGGAAAAAGCAAGAGAGTTCCAGAAAAAACATCTATTTCTGCTTTATTGACTATGCCAAAGCCTTTGACTGTGTGGATCACAATAAACTGTGGAAAATTCTTCAAGAGATGGGAATACCAGACCACCCGACCTGCCTCTTGAGAAATCTGTATGCAGGTCAGGAAGCAACAGTTAGAACTGGACATGGAACAACAGACTGGTTCCAAATAGGAAAAGGGGTACATCAAGGCTGTATATTGTCACCCTGCTTATTTAACTTATATGCAGAGTACATCATGAGAAGTGCTGGGCTGGAAGAAACACAAGCTGGAATCAAGATTGCCGGGAGAAATATCAATAACCTCAGATATGCAGATGATAACACCCTTATGGCAGAAAGTGAAGAGGAGCTAAAAAGCCTCCTGATGAAAGTGAAAGAGGAGAGTGAAAATGTTGGCTTAAAGCTCAACAGTCAGAAAACAGAGATCATGGCATCTGGTCCCATCACTTCATGGGAAATAGATGGGGGAACAGTGGAAACAGTGTCAGACTTTATTTTCTTGGGCTCCAAAATCACTGCAGATGGTGACTGCAGGCATGAAGCTTACTCCTTGGAAGAAAAGTTATGACCAACCTAGATAGCATATTGAATAGCAGAGACATTACTTTGCCAACAAAGGTCCATTTAGTCAAAGCTATGGTTTTTCCAGTGGTCATGTATGGATGCGAGAGTTGGACTGTGAAGAAAGCTAGCGCTGATGAATTGATGCTTTTGAACTGTGGTGTTGAAGAAGACTCTTGAAAGTCCCTTGGACTGCAAGGAGATCCAACCAGTCCATTCTGAAGGAGATCAGCCCTGGGATTTCTTTGGAAGGAATGATGCTAAAGCTGAAACTCCAGTACTTTGGCCACCTCATGCGAAGATTTGACTCATTGGAAAAGACTCTGATGCTGGGAGGGATTGGGGGCAGGAGGAAAAGGGGACAACAGAGGATGAGATGGCTGGATGGCATCACTAACTCGGAGGTGAGTTTGAGTGAACTCCAGGAGATGGTGATGGATAGGGAGGCCTGGCATGCTGGAATTCATGGAGTCGCAAAGAGTCAGACACGACTGAGCGACTGAACTGAACTGAACTGAACACTAATACAAGCTAGACAGAAAACAAGTACTCCTCCACACAGTCTGCATATATTGACACATTTCACGGTCACAAAACTGAGAGGTAAGTGCTATTTTTCCCATATCACTGATGTTGATATTGAGGCAGACTTTAAAAAACTAATGGAAAGATCTTTGTATTCTCTATATTCTCAACTATTACTAAGCTAGGAAACCAAGGGCCCCGGAAAGCACAATATATTTTAATCACTGTTTTAATTACCACTGATGGCGATGCATATGAAAATAGAGAATTTTTAATAATTTTAATTAAAGAAGTATAAGAATAAATCATGATCTGAATTAGCTTCTAACATTGTACTACTGGGCATTGATATCTATATCTGATGATAGATTGATTCAATATTCATAACTACAGCTAACATTTATTAAAGCTTTTCTATATGCCAAGCATTTAGTCAAGCACATATATATATATACAGATATAGATATAAATACAGATATACACTACAAATTTAACCTGAATAGGAACCCAATATAGCATTTTATCATTAGCTCAGTTCAGGCAACAGTGTCGAAGGTCAGCCAGTCTGTCAGCCATAGTGTGAATTAGAATTCAGGCAGGCTGGGACGAAGCACTAGCTCTTAAGCACTGCATTTTATAAACCCTCTGAGCTCAGTGAGGTGTTATTCCTATTTTCCTTTATCTCTCTTCACCCAGACTCGTGCATGTGTATGTCACGTAATTATGGCTTCCTACATATTAAAAATCACTACTAACTATGGAATTCAATCAGTTTACAACTAATAAATACTGATGGTGGCTCAGACGGTAAAAGTATCTGTCTACAATGCGGGAGACCTGGGTTCGATCCCTGGGTTGGGAAGATCCACTGGAGAAGGAAATGGCAATCCACTCTAGTTCTATTGCCTGGAAAATCCCATGGACGGAGGAGCCTGGTAGGCTACAGTCTATGGGGTCGCAAAGAGTAGGACACGACTGAGCGACTTCACCTCATTTCACTTCTTCATTAATGCCCAGAGATAGCTTATGACATCTTGGCAGCAGGCGATGCCACATGGACTTTGAAAAAAAAAATGTTTTAAGATTCACAAAATAGTACATCAGTCACGGAACCCAGAGGTTGCCTTGTTACCCAACCACAGAATGCTACCTCTGAGGCCTGACAGATAATGATATAGAGTTTAGGACATAGAAGAGAGGGACTTCACTGATTCACTCCTCTTTCAGCTAGGGCAACTAGGGAAGCTGAAAGCAGAATCCAGGAATCAGTCATAAGCTTCTTCCCCAGTGGCAGTCTAAGACCTCGTTGTCCCATCTGGACTTTCCAAGAAGAGATTCTCTTCACCTCCCTTTCACCTGAGACTTAGTGGATGTACACATACTGTGTGGCTCTGTGTAAACCCCAGATTAGGGAATAAGGTTTGGGAGAAGGAGTTACTGCCTCTCTTTTCTCACTGCTTATGCTTCTTGGGAATGTATGAAAGGAAGCAAGCCACTGTGCCTCCTATCTTGACCTAGAGCCAGGTACAACAGATTCATCAGCCCTATCTGCCTACAGGCTATGCAACTGGTTGGACAAAGAGGTTTCCTCCAAATGGTAGCTCTAACATATTATGTGATACAACAAAAGCACCCTAGACATTCTGGACCTTACTCTAATCTTGACCAAGATCTAATTCTTGAGTTTCTTTCTCTCTGGGAGAGGACTTTTAGAGGAAGAGTCACTTGGGAAAAGGGTAGGACTAAAGGATGCCTTTTCTTCCTGTGCTTGGTATCTTCAGAAGGTTCAGAATTTCAGGATTTGTTTTTAAATCATACCAACTTTTTTAGCTTTAGAAATGACTGAGTTGTCAAGTGAAAGTAGCCAGTTCAAAAGGCTACATATTATTCCAATTATATGATATCCTGGAAAAGGGAAAACTATGGGGACAATAAAAAGATCAGGGGTTTCTAGGGGCTAGGAGAATTTTAGGGCAGTGAAACTACACTGAATGATACTATAATGATGGATATATTCCATCATAAACTTTTCTTAACCTAGAAATTGTACAACATCAAGAGTGAACACTAACATCAACTATAGACTTTCGGTGATATGTTAATGTTGCTATGTCAATTGTAACAAACACACACTCTCATGGTGGGGGGGGGGTTGATCTTGGGAGAGAGGTTGCATGTGTTGAGGCAGAGTATACAGGAAGTCTCTGACTTTCACTCAATTTTTCTATGAACCCAAAACCGCTTTGAAAAAGAAAGTCCTTTTTTTTTAATTTATTTTTTGTTTTACTTTACAATTCTGTATTGGTTTTGCCATACATTGACATGAATCCACCACGGGTGTACATGCGTTCCCAAACATGAACCCCCCTCCCACCCCCCTCCCCACAACATCTCTCTGGGTCATCCCCACGTACCAGCCCCAAGCGTGCCATATCCTGCATCGGACATAGACTGGAAATTCGATTCTTACATGATATTATACATGTTTCAATGCCATTCTCCCAAATCATCTCACCCTCTCCCTCTCATATAAAATCAACACACAGAAATCCCTTGCATTCCTATACACTAATAATGAGAAAGTAGAAAAAGAAATTAAGGAAACAATTCCATTCACCATTGCAACAAAAAGAATAAAATACTTAGGAATATATCTACCTAAAGAAACTAAAGACCTATATATAGAAAACTATAAAACATTGATGAAAGAAATCAAAGAGGACACTAATAGATGGAGAAATATACCATGCTCATGTATCGGAAGAATCAATATAGTGAAAATGAGTACACTACCCAAAGCAATTTACAAATTCAATGCAATCCCTATCAAGCTTCCAGCGATATTTTTCACAGAACTAGAACAAATAATTTCAAGATTTGTATGGAAATACAAAAAAACACGAATAGCCAAAGCAATCTTGAGAAAGAAGAATGGAACTGGAGGAATCAACTTGCCTGACTTCAGGCTCTACTACAAAGCCACAGTCATCAAGACAGTATGGTATTGGCACAAAGACAGAAATATAGATCAATGGAACAAAATAGAAAGCCCAGAGATAAATCCACACACCTATGGACACCTTATCTTTGACAAAGGAGGCAAGAATATACAATGGAGTAAAGACAATCTTTTTAACAAGTGGTGCTGGGAAAACTGGTCAACCACTTGTAAAAGAATGAAACTAGATCACTTTCTAACACCACACACAAAGATAAACTCAAAATGGATTAAAGATCTAAATGTAAGACCAGAAACTACAAAACTCCTAGAGGAGAACATAGGCAAAACACTCTCCGACATAAACCACAGCAGGATCCTCTATGATCCACCTCCCAGAATTCTGGAAATAAAAGCAAAAATAAACAAATGGGATCTAATTAAAATTAAAAGCTTCTGCACAACAAAGGAAAATATAAGCAAGGTGAAAATACAGCCTTCCAAATGGGAGAAAATAATAGCAAATGAAGCAACTGACAAACAACTAATCTCAAAAATATACAAGCAACTTATGCAGCTCAATTCCAGAAAAATAAATGACCCAATCAAAAAATGGGCCAAAGAACTAAATAGACATTTCTCCAAAGAAGACATACGGATGGCTAACAAACACATGAAAAGATGCTCAACATCACTCATTATTAGAGAAATGCAAATCAAAACCACAATGAGGTACCACTTCACACCAGTCAGAATGTCTGCGACCCAAAAATTTGCAAGCAATAAATGCTGGAGAGGGTGTCGAGAGAAGGGAACCCTCCTACACTGTTGGTGGGAATGCAAACTAGTACAGCCACTATGGAGAACAGTGTGGAGATTCCTTAAAAAATTGCAGATAGAACTGCCTTATGACCCAGCAATCCCACTGCTGGGCATACACACTGAGGAAACGAGAATTGAAAGAGACACATGTACCCCAATGTTCGTCGCAGCACTGTTTATAATAGCCAGGACATGGAAACAACCTAGATGTCCATCAGCAGATGAATATAGTTATATTTTCCACTCATTTATCTTTGTTAGTAAAATAATCGTCTCCTTGAAGGTACACACACATAAAAATGCTCAACCTGTTATTTCAGGCTGTATCTGCAAGGATTGTTTAGATATTTTTACTGAAAGCTGGATGATATTTTATTTTATATATTTTATAAGAAAGCTGTGGTACATATACACAATGGAGTATTACTCAGCCGTTAAAAAGGATACATTTGAATCAGTTCTGATGAGATGGATGAAACTGGAGCCGATTATACAGAGTGAAGTAAGCCAGAAAGAAAAACACCAATACAGTATACTAACACATACATATGGAATTTAGAAAGATGGCAATGATGACCCTGTATGCAGGACAGCAAAAAAAGACACAGATGTGTATAGAAGTCCTTTTTTAAAGTTTCTTTAAAAGACTAAATGAAATGTCATATACCTTACAAGATACTTTGTGTCTCTTATTGCCACTTTTCTAGCAATACTAAATTTACCTCTTGGGAGAAAAAAGGAGACATCTTCAAGTAAAAGTGAAAAACAAAGGACTTTTCATCTTGCTGTACAACCCCTTATCTCTAACAAGGCAATGTATCTGTTCAAGAAATATTTATTTTATATATAAAATTTTTTTATATATATTTATCTACTCTTGCCTGGAAAATCCCATGGATGGAGGAGCCTGGAAGGCTGCAGTCCATGGGGTCGCTAAGTCGGGCATGACTGAGCAACTTCACTTTCACTTTTCACTTTCATGCATTGGAGAAGGAAATGGCAACCCACTCCAGTGTTCTTGCCTGGAGGATCCCAGGGATGGGGGAGCCTGGTTGCTGCCGTCTATGGGGTCGCAAAGAGTCGGACATGACTGAAGTGACTTAGCAATTTATCTACTATGTTTTTGGAATGTTTGTAGACTCTGAGAAATCAGCAATGAACAAAGCAAAACAAGGTATTTCCTCCTGTAAGGCAGATATAGCAAAGAAATAATTACATGGTATAATCCAGATGGTGACAAGCACTACACAAAAATAAGTCTGGTGGTTTGGACGATTGTCAGTAAAGACCATTTTAATGGGTAGAAATAAAGATGCGGGGTTTCCAGCTGGGACAATAAGATTCAACTTGCAGATAGCAATCACATTTCTTTTTTTTGTTTTCTTTTTCTGTAAGAGGAATAGTTCAATAGTTCATATAATTATTGTGAAAGGTGAATTAAGGCAACACATATAAGTAAGATGGTCTCTTATTTTAATATCCTATCCTTATACATGTGCATGCAAGCTTAGTCATGTCCAACTCTTTACAACCCCAAGGACTAGTCCGTCAGCCTCATCTCTCCATGGGATTTCCCAGGCAAGAATACTGGAATGGGTTGCCATTACCTCCTCCAGGAGATCTTCCTGACCCTGGGATCAAACCCAAGTCCCTTGTCTCCTGAATTGGCAGGTGGATTCTTTACCACTGAGTCACCTGGGAAGCATCTTTATACACATATGCTAAGTGAGATAATGCTTGAATGACAGGAGTAAGAACTATGTAAAATATTATAAATGTGCTTCTTATTATTGCCATTACTATTACAGCTATGTGATGCTATTAAATAGAAATCTAGAGAATAGGGAGAACATTCTGAAAATGTGGTCTTTTGTGTAGCCAGGAAATAAATAAGTACAAAAGAAGTGTGTTTTTTTTTTTTTAATATTGCTTCTTAAGGTAAAGAGATTCATGAAATTAGGCCATCATATTTTTCTCAGATTGAATACTCAGAATTGTGCTAATAGAGCATCTTGTTGACAAAATTTTATTGAATTAATTCAATGAATGTTTAGAAGTTATACAAAATTAATTTACTCAAAATTTCAAATCTGTGTCAGTGAGTCAGACAAAGCATATTGCTGATTGTATTCCCTGGCCTGCTGACAAGCTGGTATATTTCAGTTAGATTAAGAAATTTCAGTTTGGTTCATTAATGGTATACCAAAAATTCATTGGTAAGACTCCATTTACTATATCAGGATAGCATATTTTATGGTAAGTGTATGAGTTATCTATTCTTGGATTAAAAATTTAATACAAACTTAAGAACTAAAAATCATGTAGATATCTTATATTTCTGTGGGTCAGGAGTTTAGGCAAAGCTTAGTGGGTCAGGGCCACATAAGCTGCAATCAATTTGTCTGCAGGGCTGTAGTCTCATTTATAGATCTGACTAGGGAGAATCCCCTTCTAAGAGAATTCAGGTTCTTGGTAGAATTCATTTCCTTGTAGCTAAGGAATGAGTATTTGACTTCTTTTTGGCTGTTAGCTGGAGGTCATTCTCAGCTTCTAGAAGCATTTTACTGTTTCCTGATATGTGGACATTTTCAATACAGCAGTTTACTTCATCAAACCAATAAGAAGAGTCTCCAGAGTGAGACAGATAGCAAAGTAGACTCATGTAATGGAACAAAGTCACAGAAGGGACAACGCATCTCTTCAGCCTTATTCTAGTGTTTAGAAGCAAGTCTAGGGGTGGTCCTAAGATGGCAGAGGAATAGGATGGGGAGACCACTTTCTCTCCCACAAATTCATCAAAAGAACATTTCAACGCTGAGTAAATTCTACAAAACAACTTCTGAATGCTGGCAGAGGACATCAGGCACCCAGAAAAGCAGATCATTGTCTTAAAAAACAGGTAGAAAAAATATAAAAGATGAAAAAAGAAACAAAGGAGGTAGGGAGGGAGCTCCATCCTGGGAAGGGAGCCCTGTCCTGGGAAGGGAGTCTTAAAAAGAGAGAAGTTTCCAAACACCAGGAAACACTCTCACTGCCAAGTCTGTGGCGAGCCTTGGAAGCACAGAGGGCAACATAACAGGGAAGAAAAATAAATAAATAATTAAAACCAACAGATTACAAGCCCAACGGTAACTCCCCCAGCAGAGAAGCAGTGTGGATGCCTGCATCCGCCACTAGCAAGTGGGGTCTGGGCAGGGAGGCGTGGGCTGCAGTGCTTTTTAAGAATCGGGCCAGAATGCAAACTAACTTGGGCTAGCATACCTGACTGTGGGATAGCTACCACACGAAAAGCTCTAACATAAGACACTGCCAGGACCGCGCACAGAACAAAGGACAAAACAGAAATAGCCAGCTGCAGACCATCCTCCGCTGGTGATAGGCAGCCAGAGCCATAAGGGTTGGAAGCAGGCAGTCGCAGCCCTGGAGAGACTTTACCTACCAAACTGCAAGCAGGCTTCTTTGCTAACTAAGACTTCTTGGGGTTCTGGACAGTCGCCATCTGCCTGACAAGGCACACCAGTGGTACACCCAGAAAACTGAGCAACAGGGAAAGGCGATAAGTCCCAGCAACCGCGCTCGCCAAACACCTGAGCTAATCGGTCCTGGGAAGGGCACAAAATGCAGGCCCAACTGAATCTGCACCTCTGAGGGCTACCTGAGAGCCGAGCCTGAGAGGCTTAGACCGGGGAGGTGCATGCAGCCTAGGGCCGGCCTCAGACGGTTCCCAGTGGAGCAATGTAGAGCCTGAGTGGTGTGCACCGTGTGCAGGGGCATGCCCAGCATGGCTGAGATACTGCGAGCACACGCCAGTGTTATTTGTTTGCAGCATCCCTCCCTCCCCACAGCATGACTGAACAAGTGAGCCTAAAAAAAAAAGTGTCCACCACCGCCCCCCTTGTGTCAGGGCGGGAATCAGACACTGAAGAGACCAGCAAACAGAAGAAGCTAAACAGAGGGAACCACCTTGGAAGTGACCCCACACTGCCCACAACACCAGAGAAAGTCCCAGAAATATCTTTACTATTTTTACAACCATTCTCTTTTTGTTGTTGTTGTTGATGTTGTTGTTTGACTGTTTTTTCTTCTTTTTTTTCTTCTCCTTTTTTTTTAAACTTTTTAAAATTTGTAGGTCCTCTATTTCTCCTTTAGTTTTAATTTTTATAACCTACTATCACTTTTCAAAAAAAAAAAGACCCTATTTTTAAAGCAAACGCTGTGTGTATATATATATATTTGTGTGTGTGTGGTTGTTGTTGTTTTAAAATAATTCTCGTGACTTTGTTGGTTTTTTTTTCTTTCTTCTTGTTCTTCTTTTCTTTAATATTGTATTTTTGAAAATCCAACCTCTATTCTAGATTTTTAATCTTTGCTTTTTGGTATTTGTTGTCAATTTTGTACATTTAAAAACCCAATCTTCAGTACCCATTTTTACCTGAGAGCGAGATTACTGGCTTGACCACTCTCTCCTCCTTTGGACTCTCCTTTTTCTCCATCAGGTTGTCTCTGTCTCCTCCCTCCCCCTTCTCTTCTCTACCCAATTCTGTGAATCTCTGTGTGTTCCAGATGATGGAGAACACTTAGGGAACTGCCTACTGGCTGGATCTGTCTCTCTCCTTTTCATTTCCCTCTTTTATCCTCCTGGCCACCTCTGTCTACTTCCTCCCTCTCCTCTTCCCTGTATAACTCCGTGAACATCTCTGAGTGGTCCAGACTAAGGAGCACACATAAGGAAGTGATTACTGGCTAGCTTGCTCTCTCCTCTTTTGATCCCACCTCATCTCATTCCAGTCACCTCTAACTACCCCCTCCCTCTTCTCTTCTCCATGTAACTCAGTGAACTTTTCTGGGTGTCCCTCAATGTGGGGAAACTTTTCATCTTTAACCTAGATGTTTTATCATCAGTGCTGTATAGATGGAGAAGTCTTGAGGCTACTGTAAAAATATAACTGACAACTAGAAGCAGGAGGCTTAAATCCTGAGAATATCAGAGAACTCCTGAATCCAGGGAACATTAATCGATAGGAGCTCATCAAATGCCTCCATACCTACACTGAAACCAAGCACCACCCAAGGGCCAACAAGTTCCAGAGCAAGACATACCCGCAAATTCTCCAGCAACATAGGAACACACACCTGAGCTTCAACATACAGGCAGCTCAAGTTACTCCAAAACCATAGACGTCTCATAACTTATTACTGGACACTTCATTGCACTCCAGAGAGAAGAAATCCAGCTCTACCCACCAGAACTCCGACACAAGCTTCCCTAACCAAGAAACCTTGACAAGCCACTGATACAACCCCATCCACAGCAAGGAAACTCCATAATAAAGAGAACTCCACAAACTGCCAGAATACAGAAAGGCCACCCCAAATGCAGCAATATAACCAAGATGAAGAGACAGAGGAATACTCAGCAGGTAAAGGAACAGGATAAATGCCCACCAAACCAAACAAAGGAGGAAGAGATAGGGAATCTACCTGAGAAAGAATTCTGAATAATGATAGTGAAAATGATCCAAAATCTTGAAATCAAAATGGAATCACAGATAAATAGCCTGGAGACAGGATTGAGAAGATGCAAGAAAGGTTTAACAAGGACCTACAAGAAATAAAAAAAGAGTCAATATATAATGAATAATGCAATAAATGAGATCAGAAACACTCTGGAGGCAACAAATAGTAGAATATCGGAGGCAGAAGATAGGATTAGTGAAATAGAAGATAGAATGGTAGAAATAAATGAATCAGAGAGGAAAAAAGAAAAACTAATTAAAAGAAATGAGGACAATCTCAGAGACCTCCAGGACAATATGAAACGCTTCAACATTCAAATTATAGGAGTCCCAGAATAAGAAGACAAAAAGAAAGACCATGAGAAAATACTTGAGGAGATAATAGTTGAAAACTTCCCTAAAATGGGGAAGGAAATAATCACCCAAGTCCAAGAAACCCAGAGAGTTCCAAATAGGATAAACCCAAGGCGAAACACCCCAAGACACATATTAATCAAATTAACAAAGATCAAACACAAAGAACAAATATTAAAAGCAGCAAGGGAAAAACAACAAATAACACACAAGAGGATTCCCATAAGGATAACTGCAGATCTTTCAATAGAAACACTTCAGGCCAGGAGGGAATGGCAAGACATACTTAAAGTGATGAAAGAAAATAACCTACAGCCCAGATTACTGTACCCAGCAAGGATCTCATTCAAATATGAAGGAGAAATCAAAAACTTTACAGACACGTAAAAGCTGAGAGAATTCAGCACCACCAAACCAGCTCTCCAACAAATGCTAAAGGATATTCTCTAGACATGAAACACAAAAGGGGCATATAAACCTGAACCCAAAACAATAAAGTAAATGGCAACGGGATCATACTTATTAATAATTACCTTAAACGTAAATGGGTTGAATGCTCCAACCAAAAGGCAAAGACTGGCTGAATGGATACGAAAACAAGACCCCTATATATGCTGCCTACAAGAGACCCACCTCAAAACAAGGGACACATACAGACTGAAAGTGAAGGGCTGAAAAAGATATTCCACGCAAATAGAGACCAAAAGAAAGCAGGAGTAGCAATACTCATATCCGATAAATTAGACTTTAAAACAAAGGCTGTGAAAAGAGACAAAGAAGGCCACTACATAATGATTAAAGGATCAATCCAAGAAGATATAGCAATTATAAATATATATGCACCCAACATAGGAGCACTGCAATATGTAAGACAAATGCTAACAAGTATGAAAGGGGAAATTAACAATAACACAATAATAGTGGGAGACTTTAATACCCCACTCACATCTATGGACAGATGAACTAAACAGAAAATTAACAAAGAAACGCAAACTTTAAATGATACAATAGACCAGTTAGACCTAATTGATATCTATAGGACATTTGATCCCAAAACAATGAATTTCACCTTTTTCTCAAGTGCTCACAGAACCTTCTCCAGGATAGATCACATCCTGGGCCATAAATCTAACCTTGATAAATTCAAAAAAATTGAAATCATTCCAAGCATCTTTTCTGACCACAATGCATTAAGATTAGATCTCAATTACAGGATAAAAACTATTAAAAATCCCAACATATGGAGGCTGAACAACACGCTTCTGAATAACCAACAAATCACAGAAGAAATCAAAAAAGAAATTAAAATATGCATAGAAATGAATGAAAATGAAAACACAACAACCCAAAACCTGTGGGACACTATAAAAACAGTGCTAAGAGGAAAGTTCATAGCAATACAGGCATACCTCAAGAAACAAGGAAAAAGTCAAATAAATAATCTAACTCTACACCTAAAGCAACTAGAAAAGGAAGAATCGGAGAACCCCAGAGTTAGTAGAAGAAAAGAAATCTTAAAAATTGGGGCAGAAATAAATGCAAAAGTAACAAAAGAGACCATAGCAAAAATCAACAAAGCCAAACGCTAGTTCTTTGAAAGGATAAATAAAATTGACAAACCATTAGCCAGACTCATCAAGAAACAAAGGGAGAAAAATCAAATCAATAAAATTAGAAATGAAGATGGAGAGATCACAACAGACAACACAGAAATACAAAGGATCATAAGAGACTACATCAGCAATTATATGCCAATAAAATGGACAACTTGGAAGAAATGGACAACTTGGAAGAAATGGACAAATTCTTAGAAAAGTACAACTTTCCAAAACTGAACCAGGAAGAAATAGAAAATCTTAACAGACCCATCACAAGCATGGAAATTGAAACTGTAATCAGAAATCTTCCAGCAAGCAAAAGCCCAGGTCCAGACGGCTTCACAGCTGAATTCTACCAAAAATTTAGAGAAGAGCTAACACCTATCCTACTTAAACTCTTCCAGAAAATTGCAGAGGAAGGTAAACTTCCAAACTCATTCTAAGAGGCCACCATCACCCTAATACCAAAACCTGACAAAGATGTCACAAAAAAAGAAAATTACAGGCCAATATCACTGATGAACATAGATGCAAAAATCCTTAACAAAATTCTAGCAAATCAGAATCCAACAACACATTAAAAAGATCATACACCATGACCAAGTGGGCTTTATCCCAGGGATGCAAGGATTCTTCAATATCTGTAAATCAATCAATATAATTCACCACATTAACAAATTGAAAAATAAAAGCCATATGATTATCTCAATAGATGCAGAGAAGGCCTTTGACAAAATTCAACATCCATTTATAATAAAAACTCTCCAGAAAGCAGGAATAGAAGGAACATACCTCAACATAATAAAAGCTATATATGACAAACCCACAGCAAAAATTATCCTCAATGGTGAAAAATTGAAAGAATTTCCCCTAAAGTCAGGAACAAGACAAGGGTGCCCACTTTCACCACTACTATTCAACATATTTCTGGAAGTTTTGGTCACAGCAATCAGAGCAGAAAAAGAAATAAAAGGAATCCAAATTGGAAAATAAGTAAAACTCTCACTCTTTGCAGATGACATGATCCTCTATATAGAAAACCCTAAAGACTCCACCAGAAAATTACTAGAGCTAATCAACGAATATAGTAAAGTTGCAGGACATAAAATCAACACACAGAAATCCCTTGCATTCCTATACACTAATAATGAGAAAGTAGAAAAAGAAATTAAGGGAAAAATTCCATTCACCATTGCAATGAAAAGAATAAAATACTTAGGAATATACCTACCTAAAGAAACTAAAGACCTATGTATAGAAAATTATAAAACACTGATAAAAGAAATCAAAGAGGACACTAATAGATGGAGAAATAGACCATGTTCATGGATTGGAAGAATCAATATAGTGAAAATGAGTAGAACAGAGCTAGAACAAATAATTTCACAATTTGTATGGAAATACAAAAGAACATCGAATAGCCAAAGCAATCTTGAGAAAGAAGAATGGAACTGGAGGAATCAACCTGCCTGACTTCAGGCTCTACTACAAAGCCACAGTCATCAAGACAGTATGGTACTGGCACAAAGACAGAAATATAGATCAATGGAACAAATAGAGATCAATGGAACAAAATACAAAGCCCAGAGATAAATCCACACACATATGGACACCTTATCTTTGACAAAGGAGGCAAGAATATACAATGGAGTAAAGACAATCTCTTTAACAAGTGGTGCTGGGAAAACTGGTCAACCACTTGTCAAAGAATGAAACTAGATCACTTTCTAACACTACACACAAAGATAAACTCAAAATGGATTAAAGATCTAAATGTAAGACCAGAAACTATAAAACTCTTAGAGGAGAACATAGGCAAAACACTCTCCAACATAAATCACAGCAGGATCCTCTATGACTCACCTCCCAGAATACTGGAAATAAAAGAAAAAATAAACAAATGGGATCTAATTAAAATTAAAAGCTTCTGCACAACAAAGGAAAATATAAGCAAGGTGAAAATACAGCCTTCCAAATGGGAGAAAATAATAGCAAATGAAGCAACTGACAAACAACTAATCTCAAAAATATACAAGCAACTTATGCAGCTCAATTCCAGAAAAATAAATGACCCAATCAAAAAATGGGCCAAAGAACTAAATAGAAATTTCTCCAAAGAAGACATATGGATGGCTAACAAACACATGAAAAGATGCTCAACATCACTCATTATCAGAGAAATGCAAATCAAAACCACAATGAGGTACCATTTCACACCAGTCAGAATGGCAGCGATCCAAAAGTCTAGAAGCAATAAATGCTGGAGAGGGTGTGGAGAAAAGGGAACCCTCCTACACTGTTGGTGGGAATGCAAACTAGTACAGCCACTATGGAGAACAGTGTGGAGATTCCTTTAAAAATTGCAAATAGAACTGCCTTATGACCCAGCAATCCCACTGCTGGGCATACATACCAAGGAAACCAGAATTGAAAGAGACACGTGTACCCCAATGTTCATTGCAGCACTGTTTATAATAGCCAGGACATGGAGACAACCTAGATGTTCATCAGCAGATGAATGGACAAGAAAGCTGTGTTACATATATATGGAGTATTACTCAGCCATTAAAAAGAATACATTTGAATCAGTTCTAATGAGGTGGATGAGACTGGAGCCGATTATACAGAGTGAAGTAAGCCAGAAAGAAAAACACCAATACAGTATACTAACACATATATATGGAATTTAGAAAGATGGTAATGATAACCCTCTATGCGAGACAGCAAGAGAGACACAGATGTATAGAACGGACTTTTAGACTCTGTGGGAGAGGGCGAGGGTGGGATGATTTGGGAGAATGGTATTGAAACATGTATACTATCAGGTAAGAAACGAATTACCAGTGTATGTTCAATCAGGATACAGGAGGCTTGGGGCTGGTGCACGGGGATGACCCAGAGAGATAATATGGGGTGAGAGGTGGGAGGGGGGTTCAGGATTGGGAACTCATGTACACCTGTGGCTGATTCATGTCAATGTGCAAAACCAATACAGTATTGTAAAGCAAAATAAAGTAAAATTTAAAATTAAAAAAAATAAAATAAAAAAAGAAGCAAGTCTACAGGAGAAAGGATTATATAAGACTGTGAACACCCAGAGGCAAAGATGATTCAGGTCCTAGAGTCTGTCTGTCACTGTAAAGTTTATGAATTAGATAAAAGTTAAAGATCTGGTTTAAAAGATGAAAAGGTTGATTTTTAAGAGTGATCTTAGGAAATACTACACAGAGGAAGGAAATCTTGCCATCTCATCCACCAAATTCCACCATGGATCAACTGAGGGATAATATATCATTTTAGGAAATGTCAGGAAAAAATTTTAAAAGGTAAAAATAAAGAAACAAAAGAATTCATATTTTACTCATGGTTCTATGACTGCTATTGCATTCAGACAATTCTGTTTTCTTATCTGTTGCTCAATTCCCCTTTGTTTCTTTTTAGTCACTAAATCATGTCTGACTCTTTGCAATCCCATGGACTACAGCATCCCAGGCTTCCTTGTCCTTCACTATCTCCTAGAGTTTGCTCAGATTCATGTCCATTGAGTCAGTGATGCTATCTAACCATCTCATCCTCTACCACCCCTTCTCTTTTTGCCTTCAATTTTTCCTAACATCACTGTCTAATCCAATGAGTTAGCTCTGAGCATCAGGTAGGCAAGTACTGGAGCTTCAGATTCAACATCAGTCCTTCCAAGGAATATTTGGGGTTGATTTCCTTTAAGATTGACTGGTTTGATCTTGCAATTCAACTCCCCTACCATGAATCAGAGTTGGTGCAAAACAAGGAAGGGCATGTACAGCCCTGACATTCATGATGCTCTTCTTTTTCCCAAACATTTCTCCAAGTGACTGTTTTTTTAAATAGCCTTCTTTCAGGTTTTTCAACTGATTTTGGCTAGGGCTTTTATTTCTCTTTGAAAGGATGCTCACATAAATAGCTGGCAGTTGAGTTCACTCCCTAGGTGAGCCAAAGGTCTTTTCAGGGAAAATTGTAAATGAAAATTGAGATCTGTTGCACTTCTGCCTCAGTGAGCACCTTTAACATCATGAAGGAGAAAATAGGAGAAAAAGGCAGTGCTCTTATTCCAAAATAAAATGTGTTACCTTATCAATGTTATCAAATTTCACAAATCAGCTGGAATACAAAGCACATACGTTGGAATGCAGCACTCTTCTTTGACCACTGAAATAAAGTCTGAAGGGGAAAATGCAATGATGTAAAATTCTCCCAGGAAAAACCAGCACAAGTTTTCAGAAACAGGGATAAGAATAGAAAAGCATGGCTGGGATCCCAGCAACATGGCACACAATATAATTTCAAAACTCTCACGCAATAAAATCCTGGAAATGATAGATAAAATAAAACATATATCTTTTGAAATTCATAGAGGAATTATCAGGAAAGTATGAAAACATCTAGCTCCCAAGTAGAAAAAAAGTGGTAGGTTTTCTAAACACATGCTGGCAAATCTATAGAGTGGCTACTCCAGGTAGAATCTAAAGTTAATAACAATAGTGGAAATAGACATTCATAAATTAAAAATAAATCATCCAAATAATTAATAAGCAAAAGAAATAAAATACAATGAAAACTAGAAGACATTGAAAATGTAAACATATTCTATTTAATAAATGATGCTGATTCAGATGAATTGGATATTCACATAAAAAAGATTAATTAGACCTCTACCTTATACTTATTTTTTTTTAATTTTTTTTCTCTACCTTATACTTAATAGGCTTTTAGAATTTTCAAACATCAATTCTAGTCCAGAGATGACCCATAAATTTATGGTCGGTTGACTTTAAACAACAGTACCAAAACAATTCAATGAGGAACAAAAGTGGTCTTTTCAAACAGTGGTGCTAGGGCAACTGTATATCCATGGGCAAAGAAGTTGAGCACCTATCTTAAAACAAACACAAAAAATAACTCAAAATGGAGCACGGATCTAAATGTAATAGAGAAAACTATGAATTATGACACTAAAAACATGTGAGTAAATATTTGGGACCTTGAGTCTATAGGTTATATACAATACCAATAGCACAAGTGACAAAAGATAAATAGAACTATATCAAAATTAAATACTTTTGTGCTGCAAAAATTCCATCAAGAAAGTAGAAGGCAAACCACAGAATTTAAAAAAAAAATTGAAAAAACTGTATATGTGATAAGTGGACTTGTTTTCACAAAATACAAATAACAATAATTCAAACCACAAATAATCTAATTAAAATGGGTAAAGGATTTGAATAGAGATTTCTCCAAGAAAACATACAAATGACCATATAAACATTGAGGGATTTTCAACATAATGAAAGTAATAGAGAAAGACAAGTCAAAACCACAGTGAGATACCATTTTTCACCCATTATGATGGCTATAATCAGAAAGACAAAATTAAACCAGCATTAGCAAGGATGTGGAGAAACTGAAACCCTTTTATGTTGCTGGTGGGGGTGTAAAATAGTAGAGAAGCTCTGGAAAACAGTTTGACAATTACTCCTCTATGTGAAACATAGAGTTACCAAATCATCGATTTCATTCCTAGGTATGTGAAAGTCATTCCATCATGTCCAACTCTTTGCAACCATTGATCATACATTCCATGGAATTCTCCAGGCCAGAATACTGAGTGGGTAACCTTTCCCTTCTCCAGGGGATTTACCCAACCCAGGATCCAACCTCGGTCTCAGACATTGCAGGCGGATTCTTTACCAGCTGAGCCACCAGGGAAGCCCAAGAATATTGGAGTGGATAGCCTGTACCTTCTCCAGCGGATCTTCCTGACCCAGGAATTGAACCAGGTGCTCCTGCATTGCAGGCAGATTCTTTACCAACTGAGCTATGTTCCTAGGTGTATACCCTGAGAAATGAAGCACACATTCACACAAGAACTTCTATAAAACATTCATAGCAGCATTACTTGTAATAGAAAAAAAGAAGAAATAATGCAGTGTCTCTGGATGAATGCAAAATCAAATGTGGTATTATCCATATATTAAACATCACGTGTGCATGCTAAGTTGCTTCAGTTGTATCTGACTCTTTGCAACCCCACAATCTGTAGCCCACCAGGCTCCTCTGTCCATGGGATTCTCCAGGCAAGAATACTGGAGTGGGTTGCCATTTCCTTCTCCAGGGGATCTTCCCGACCCAGGAATTGAACACTCATCTCTTATGTCTCCTGCACTGGGAGGCAGATTCTTTATTATTAGCACCACCAACATTATTTAGCACTAAAATGGAATTGAAAATTGACACATGCTACAACATAGATGAAACCGGAAAATATTATACAAAGTGAAAGAAGTTAGTACAGAAGTCCATATATTATATGTTCCCATCTATGAAATTCAATAGTAGGCAATATACATAGTTAATCATTTTCTAGGATTGGAAGAGGGGAAATGGAGAGTAACCACCAATGGGTACAGGTTATTTGAGGGGGAGATAAAATATTTTAAAATTATATTGTGATGATTACACAATCCTATGAATATACTGCTGTTGTTGCTGCTGCTGCTGCTAAGTCACTTCAGTTGTGTCCGACTCTGTGTGACGCCATAGACACCAGCCCACCAGGCTCCCCCATCCTAGGGATTCTCTAAAAACATTAAAATGTACACTTTAAATGGGCCATGAATTATATAGTATATGAATTTTATCTCAATAAAGTTCTAAAAATCAATTCCAGATGGATCACTGACTGTGAACAACATTAGAATATATAATTTCTAGATACTAACATAGGATGTTAGAGTAGGTGAATATTTCTAAAACAGGACAGAAATAGAAAACGATGGATAAATTTGCCAACACTACATGTAAAAAGCATCTGTTCATCACAGGAAGATTCATTATTGTAAAAATACCCATTATCTCACACTCATCTATAAAGCTGATATCATTTAAATGAAGATCTCAACAGAGTTTTGTGTGTATGTATACAACTTGGCTTCCTTGGTGGTTCTGCGGTAAAGAATCTGCCTGCAGTGTAGGAGACCAGGTTTTGCTCCCTGGGTCAGGAAGATCCCCTAGAGGACGGTATGGCAACCCACTCCAGTATTCTTGCCTAGAGAATCCCATCAACAGAGGAGCCTGGTGGGCTGCAGTCCATAGGGTCACACAGAAATAGACATGACCGAAGTGACTATCCAGCAGCAGCAGCATATAACTTAACAAGCTATCCTCCTATTTACTTGAAAGATCAAAGTGTCTTTGATAGGATAAGATAGGGTTGCTAAGTTCAGGGCACAGGAGAAATTAGAATTGGAGCGGTAAACTGCATACCTGAACACTTAACGCTGCTTTTCCCCTCAAGGACTTTTGCAGATCTGACAAATATGGGCTTTCATATTAGCACTGTTCTGTGTGCTGGATGCCAGGGTTACAATGGTGAATGAGCCAGGCAGCCCAATCTGCCAAGATATTTTTAGGATACCTCAATACTTAAAATATTAAGATACTCCCTCGGCTCTGAATTCATAGCAGATGAAGGACAGGCAGATGCCTAAAAATAATGGGAAACTCAACACAAAGAGGTTAGATTACACAGGGGCAGACTGAATTCATTTGCAGGTTTGCAAGTGCAAAATAAAAATGTCAGGTCAAAATACAGGAAAAGATTATCTCTGAAACAGAGGCATAATCCAGAACATTACCCTGGTCAAAGGCTACTGTTTCACTTGAATATTTAACTTGAAATGGCAGACCTTCAGATCAGGGTATCATAGTTTCTGGCACTGAATAACTGCTTAGTATCATTGCCATTGTCCTTGACCATATGTGGAAATCAGGGTAATTCATATAATACTCCAAGGCAAACTGTTTGAAACTACTAGGTGTTTGTTTATCATCAATCATATACTCTAAGAAAGCAGAGAATAAAATCCTCCATAACCTTCATGGCAAGATGGATTTGGTCTGATGAGAAATGTATTGACTCTTGCAGAAAAGAGGAGCCATAGGTTGTGTTCTTTATATTTGCTGAAAATTACTTTTCATGATCCAGCATTCCTAGGTTTCTCTTTATTTTTCGTAAAAGCTCTACCTCAATAAGACAAGAGTCTCTTGAGACACAGCAAGAGGAAGAAGAATTATCAAGCAAATATTTTTGCTAATGTCATAAAGCAGATGACCTTTTCACAATATCTACAAATAATCTACTCAGAGCAAAAGTGAATCAGGTCATGTTGGAAACTTTAGAAAGTGAGCAATGAAAATACATGATAGAATATAAATGCTTATTTTACCATAACTTAGTTCTTTCCAGTACCAGAGTTACTTTTGCTGTTAAAATGTACATATTTATAAAGTGATAAACCCCTTCATAGATCATAGCTTTGTTGTGGTGAAGGGGCTTGCATAACTCAGTGAAGCTATTAGCCATGCCATGCATAGCCACTCAAGATGGACAGATCATGGTAGAGAGTTTTGACAAAACACGGTCAACTGGAGGAGGGAATGGCAAACCATTTCAGTCTTCTTGCCATGAGAACCCCATGAACAGTAGGAAAAGGAAAACAAAAAGATATGACACCAGAAGATGAGTGCCCCAGGTCAGAAGGTGTCCAATATGCTACTGGGGAAGAGCAGAGGGCAATTACTAATAGCTCCAGAAAGAATGAAGAGACTTAGCTAAAGCAGAAACAATGTCCAGTTGCGGATGTGTCTGGTAGTGAAAGCAAAGTCTAATGCCATAAAGAACAATATTACATAGGAATCTGGAATGTTAGGTCCATGAATCAAGGCAAATTGGACTGACCAGGCAGGAGATAGCAAGAGTGAACATCAACATTATAGGAATCAGTGAGCTAAAATGGATGGGAATGGGTTGGATGAATTTAATTCAGATGACCATTATATCTACTACTGAGGGCAAGAATCCCACAGAAGAAATGGAGTGGCCCTTATAGTCAACAAAAGAGTCTGAAATGCAGTACGTGGGTGCAATCTCAAAAATGACAGAATGATCTTATTTCATTTCCAAGGCAAACAATTCAACATCACAGTAATCCAAGTCTATGCCTCAAGCAGTGAGGCTGAAGAAACTGAATTTGACCAGTTCTGTGAAGACCTATAAGACCTTCCAGAGCTAACACCAAAAGAAGATGTCATTTTCATCATAAGGGGATTGGAATGCAAAGGTAGGAATTCAAGATATCTAGAGTAACAGGAAAGCTTGCCCTTTGGAGTACAAAATGAAGCAGGGCAAAGGCTAACAGAGCACATATTGGTCATAGCAAACACCCTCTTCTAACAACACACAGGATAACTCTACACATGGATATCACCAAATGGCCAATAATGAAATCAGATTGATTATATTCTTTGCAGCGGAAGATGGAGTAGCTCTATACAGTCAGCTAAAGCAAGATCTATAAAAACAAGATTGTATACAAGTCAGCAAAAACTGTGGCTCAGATCGTCAGCTCTTGATTACAAAATTCAGGATTAAATTGAAGAAAGTAGCAAAAAACCACTAGGCCACTCAGGTATGACCAAATTAAATTCCTTACCATTATACAGTGGAGGTGACAAATAGATTCAAAGGATTAGATCTGGTAGACAAAGTGCCTTGAATAACTATTGACAGAGGTCTGTAACATGTAGAGGAGGCAGTGACCAAAACTATCCAAAGAAAAAGAAATTCAAGAAGGTAAAGGGGTTGTCTGAGAGTACTTTACAAATAGCTGAGAAAAGAAGAGAAGCAAAAGCAAGAGAGAAACAGAAAGATATACTCAGCTAAATGCAGAGTTTCAGAAAATAGTAAGGAGAGACAGGAAGCCTTCTTCAACAAACAATGCAAAGAAGTAGAGGAAAATAATAGAATGGGAAAGACTAGATATCTCTTCAAGAAAACTGGAGATATCAAGTGAGCATCTCATGCAAGGATGGGCACCATAAAGGGCAGAAAAGGTAAGGACATAACAGAGGCAGAAGAGTTTAAGAAGAGGTGGCAAGAATACACAAAACTATACAAAAAGGAGAAGGAAATGGCAACCCACTCCAGTACTCTTGCCTGGAGAATCCCAGGGACGGGGGAGCCTGGTGGGCTGCCATCTGTGGGGTCACACAGAGTCGGACACGACTGAAGTGACTTAGCAGCAGCAGCATACAAAAAAAAGTCTTAATGACTGGGATGACCATGATGATGTGGTCACTCTCCTAGAGCCAGAAATCTTGCAGCGTGAAGTCAAATGGGCTTTAGTCCAAGCATTACTACAAAAAAGCTAGTTGAATGATGGAATTCCAGCTAAGCTATTTCAAATCCTAAAAGATGATGCTATGAAAGCACTGCACTCAATGTGCCAGCAAATCTGGAAAACTCAGCAGTGGCCATGGGACTGGGAAAGGTTAGTTTTCATGCCAATCTCAAAGAACAGCAGTGCCAAAGAATGTTCACTACTGTACAATTGCACTCATTTTGCCTGCTAGTAAGGTTATGCTCAAAATACCTCAAGCCAGGCTTCAATAGCATGTAAACCAAGAACTTCCAGATGTACAAGCTGGGTATAGGAAAGGCGGAGGAACCAGAGATCAAATTGTGAACATTTGCTGGATCACAGAGAAAGCAAGGGAATTCCAGAAAAACATCTACTTCTGTTTCATTGACTGTGAGGATCACAAAAAAAAAAATGTGGAAAATTCTTAAAGAGAAGGGCATACCAGATCAACTTACTTGTCTCCTGAGAAACCTGTATGTTGGTCAAGTAGCAACAGTTAGAACCTTACATGGAACAACAGACTGGTTCAAAATTGGGAAAGGAGTATGCCAAGACTGTATATTGTCACTCTGTTTATTTAATTTCTATGCAGAGTATATCATGCAAAATGCCAAGCTGGATGAATCACAAATTGGAATCAAGATTGAAAGGAGAAATATCAACCATCTCATATATGCAAATGATACCACTCTTAATGGCAAAAAGTGAAGAGGAACTAAAGTGCTTCTAGATGAGGGTGAATGAGGAGAGTTGAAAAAACTGGCTTAAAACTCAACATTCAAGAAACTAAGATCATGGCATCTGATCCCATCCCTCATGGGAAATAGAAGGAAAAAAAGTAGAAGCTGTGACAGATTTTATTTTCTTGGGCTCCAAAATCACTGCAAATGGTGACTGCAGCCATGACGCTTGCTCCTTGGAAGGAAAGCTATGACAAACCTAGATAGCATATTAAAAAGCTAAAACATCACTTTGCTGACAAAGGTCCATATAGTCAAAGCTATGTTTTTTTCCAGTAGTCATGTACAGTTGTGAGAGTTGGACCATAAAGAAGGCTGAGTGCCAAAGAATTGATGCTTTGGGATTGTGATGCTGGAGAAGACTCTCGAGAGTCCCACAGAGTGCAAGGAGATCAAACTAGTCAATCCTAAAAGAAATCAACCCTAAATGTTCATTGGAAGGACTGATGCTGAAACTGAAGCTCCAATACTTTGGCCACCTGATGGGAATAGCTGACTCACTGGAAAAGACCCTGATGCTGGGAAATATTGACAGCAAAAGAGGAGGGTGGCAGAGGATGAGATGGTTAGATAGCCTCACTGACTCAATGGACATGAATTTGAGCACATTCCAGGAGATGGTGAAGGACAGCAAAGCCTGGTGTGTTCCAATCTATGGGATCATAAAGAAATAAAAAGATTAGCTCTTTGAGGCACCCATGGATGTCATTTAAGATTAGAGGTTTGACTTTTTTTACTTGTATAGATTCCTCCATCATTGGTAGCTTAGTTTCCTAACCAGTAGAATGATAGGTCAAAACAAGACTAGTGGTTTTTAACTCTTCTTTGGTAATAGGCAATATTGAGAGGGGAAAAAAATACACATAATTACATACTCATATAATTATACATACAATGTCAGAGAGTTCGTGAGTCCCCTGGAACTCATGTGGAAGCCCCTGTAGAGCTCCTTGGACAGACTGAAATATTTTGGATCAGGCAGTCTCAGAATCCTTCCAGTTCTAGGAACACCTGCCTCTGTAAACTAAACTCCCCTTGGTAAGCCTTGACAGAAAGATGTTGCATTATTTACAGCAAATCCTCCAAGCTCTTTGGAAGCCTCACAGCTAAACTAATAGTATAGTCATTTGAGTTTATAAAAGAAATGTGGATTAGTGAAGGTACACAACATTTATTTTCCTCCTACTAATCTTTACTTCTTGGAGACTATGAAAAACCAACACACCACAATGCCTTCTGTTTGAAACCAAGATAAGTGGAAGAATTCATATTCCTTTAATTTTCTTGCAGTTGGGATAACAGAGATGAAGACCCATTTCCTACTTCTTATCTTGAGTTACTGTGCACAAATCCTTAATTAAATTTTCCACAGTCTTATTTATAAAATGGTAATTATAACGCCTGTTTATTTCTCTGAAAAATTGTGAAGATGGTGGCTGATGAGTATAAAACAGCTAGTGTGAGTGCCAGACCTCTTAGGTGCTAGATAAATGACAACTGTCATCTGGGAAGTAATTAGACAAGATACAACATGGCATTGCTTCTCAAAATGTACTCATATATCCATATATTTTTTGCTACAGCTAAGACCACCTAATATATAATATATATAATATATTTCTCTTTAGATTGCACTCTTTCTTAAAGAAATAGACTTTGCAAAAATAACAACATCTTAAAAAAAAAACCAGTTTGGCTGGTTATGTTTTTTTCTTCAAACAAATATTAAAATAAAGTCATATTTATTAAATTTTTAAAAGTTGTTTCTGTGCAGCTTACAAGTTATTTTGAAAACTATGATTTGGAAAGTGTGCAGGTATAGCAAGCCACTAAACCTTAGCTTGAAGTGAAGTGAAGTCACTCAGTCGTGTCTGACTCTTTGCGACCCCATGGACTATACAGTCCATGGAATTCTCCAGGCCAGAATACTGGAGTGGGTAGCCGTTCCCTTCTCCAGGGTATCTTCCCAACCTAGGGATCGAATCCAGGTCTCCTGCATTGCAAGCGGATTCTTTACCAGATGAGCCACCAGGGAATTTAATCTGGGTTTATTATTTCCCTTGGCAAAAACCAAGTCAGGAAACAAGGTGGTTGGAGTTTTGACAGTGGGAAGGGAAGAAGGAAATGCCTCGAGGAGGCAGGTGGCAGTGCCATGGACATCTTACATTCAGCCATTGAGTGGCAGTCCCTGCGGGCTGCAAACAAGGAGAAGAAGGAAAGGAGGTCAGAACACAAGATGTCTGAATTTTAAAGACTGATGTTACTGATCTCAGGTCCAGAGATGGATAAGCTCTTGTCATTTTTAATAGGGAAAAATGACATCTCTTTTTAATGGCAGCAGTATTCTAAAGTTAGCAAAAACTTACAGATAGTTTATCACTTAAAAAAGTAAAAATTAAAACACAAGGCAGGAGTGGTCAGGATATTAGCTTGGTAGGCAGAAAAAAATGGCTCTCAATTGCTGATTTACTGATGAGAATCTTTCCTAATGCACTCCTTTTTAGAAGCTAGATACAAAGTTGTAATTCTGTAAAGCATTTGGAAAGCCATTAAAGCACTGCTTATCTTTTAATTTAATTTTTAATTGGGGGATAATTACTTTACAGTATTGTGTCGGTTTCTGCCATAGATCAACATGAATCAGTCATATGTATACTTATGTCCCCTCCCTCTTGAACTTGCCTCACACCTCCCTCCCCATCCCACTCCTGTAGGTTGTCACAGAGTACTCTCTTTGGGTCCCCTGCATACAGCAAATTCCCACTGGGTATCTGTTTTACATATGGTAATGTACATGTTTCAAAGCTACTCTCTCAAGTCATCCCACCCTCTCCTTTCCCCACTGTGTTCAAAACAGCACTGGTTATCTTTTAGCCAATATTTTCTGGAACTGCCCATGGCAGTCCTTTTCAGCATGCTCCTATATGGACAATAAGAAATATGTCCTAGAAAAAAAAAGATGGAAACAAATCACATCTCATGAAAGTTGCATTATTAAAATTCAGAGGTGCAGCTTTCACTAACCTAAAACACACACATATCTAACATACTCAGCACCTACTTTATGCTACATGCTGAAGAAACAAAGGAGCATGTATTATTCAACACATCTTTTTTTAGTGTCTACTCAGATCCAAATACTTGTTTCAGTCATCGAGGATAGAGTAGTGAACAGCAAACAGGAGCATAAAATGAGTACAAAAGTGGTCTTTTATATTCCAGTTTGCAAAAGAAAATGTTTAATAAGCACCCATTACATGCTGATAAGCGTGTCTTTTTCTTAACCTTAGCCCTTTTCACCCTATAGGAGTTAGCGCAGCCTAGAATTAAAGGCTCATTCTTGGGAAGTAGACACACCTGGATTTGAATTCTGGTTCTGCCTCTCAGCTAGCTATGCAGACTTGCACATACCAATCTCTGCATTCACTGGTTTCCCCATTCACAAAGTAGGAGACAAACATCCCCTACAATATAGAATTAAGTACTCACCAACAAGTATTGATTCAGTGTTCTTCTGTGGTGGTTACTATTTTAGGCATAAGTGGAAAACAGTGAACAAAACAGACATGGCCTTATAGTCCAGCCATCAGGATAAATGGATAGCTTTATCTTAAAGTGATTAGTGAGAAGTTGGTGCAGTGGACTTACTGGTATAATTATTAAATACTGGCATTTTGAATGGAGGACAGGACAAATACATGCCCATAAAAGAAAAGTATTTTAATAAAATAAGTGGCAGGTATTAAATGACAAATGACTGTCTGGAAAATAATAAACATTTTAAATTATATGCTGCCCTAGAAGTTAAATATGGGAAGCTACCATGGCAGATGGTGCTGACCAAGGGCAGCTTTACAGAGAAGATAGGTTTTCCTAACCAGACAATAAGTAAAAGGGTGAGATATACACATCTCAGCTCCCTAATTAATTAATAAGACACTAATGGTTAATCTCATCCTAATGCCTTGAGAGAACCCCAATTTTATTGAACACAATTTTAATTCTAGATAACTAAGTTTTTCCTATGATATGGTGCAAGGTCCAGGGCCCACATTCAATACATTTCTCCTTAGCTACATTGGCACAGGAAACTCTAAACAACAGACGAACTCTTGTCTTTGTAAAGAAAGGAAAGAAAGAATGTGTACTTGCTCTGCTGTGTCCAACTTATTGAGACCCATGTACTGTAGCCCACCAGGCTCCTCTGTCCATGGAATTCTCCAGGCAAGAATACTGGAGTGAGTTGCCATTTCCTTCTCCAGGGGATCTTTCCCACCCAGGGATCAAACCTGGTCTCCTGCATTGTGGGCAGATTCCTTACCATCTGAGCCACAGGGAAGCAGACAATGTCTTTGTAATGACTGATTCAAACATGACATTCTTTGATTTTGGCTTTAAACAATATTTAAAGGAGATATTAAATTGTACCTATGAACACATTAAATATCCTTAGTACAGATTGTTCTGTTGTTCATTCACCCAGTTGTGTATGACTCTGTGACCCCATGGATTGCAGCGCACCAGGCTTCCCTGTCTTTCACCATCTCCTGAAATTTGCCAAGTTCATGTCCATTCCATCAGTGATGCCATCCAGCCACCTCATCTTCTGATGCCCTCTTCTCCTTCTGCCCTCAATCTCTCCTAGCATCAGGGACTTTCCCAATGAGTCAGCTGTTCACATCAGATGACAAAATACTGGAGTTCCAATTTCAGGATCAGTCCTTCCAACAAGTATTCAGGGTTGATTCCCCTTAATATTGACTGGTTTGATCTCTTTGATGTCCAAGGGACTCTCCGTCTTCTCTAGCACCATAGTTCAAAGACATCAATTCTTTGGGGTTCTGCCTTCTTTATGGTCCAGCTCTCACAACCAAACGTGACCACTGGGAAGACCACAGCCTTCAGTATACAGACCTTATCAGGAAAGTAATGTCTCTACTTTTCAGCATGCTGTCTAGGTTTGTCATAGCTTTCCTGCCAAGAAGCAAACATCTTCTGATTTACCATCTGCAGTGATTTTAGAGCCCAAGAAGAGGAAATCTGTCACTACTTCCACCTTTTCCCCTTCTATTTGCCATTAAGCAATGAGCCAGATGTCATGATCTTAGCTTTTTAATATTTAGTCTTAAGTCTTAAGTCGGCTCTTTCACTCTCCTTCTTCACAAGTGGTACAAGTTACCAACTTGCTAAATAATTTACAGGTAATTAAATGTTTTGGTTTTGAGTTTTTTATAATTTGGGGTTTTTTTAACTTCAGAAAATTGTAAATAATAGGGTTTCTCTAAATCTAACCATGTTTGGTAGAAGACAGAAGTGACGATGGAGGTGGAGGCTACATGGGAAGAGTTGGTTAAAATTCATCTGTTTCCCCTCTGAGTGTGGAGAATGTATAGATTAATTGTGTCAACATTTTGTTACAGTTATCTTTTCATAGTCAAAAGGAAAAACAAACTGGTGATGGAGAATAAAGAACAGTTGCTTCTGTTCTGAGGCATCTTATGGTCTCCTGGTAATGAAGTCCTTTGACACATTGCCTCCATTTTTTGTGTACCTTTCCCTACACTGAGATCTTTCCCTCACTTCTCACCCACTAGTACCAACTGAAGTGACTTAGCATGCATGCATGCATTGGAGAAGGAAACGGCAACCCACTCCAGTATTCTTGCCTGGAGAATCCCAGGGACGGCGGAGCCTGGTGAACTGCCATCTATGGAGTCGCACAGAGTTGAACGCGACTGAAGCGACTTAGCAGCAGCAACAGCAGCTGTACCTACTCACAAGCGCCAACTTTTAAATTTGGGGAAATTTTATAAACTAGCTGACCTCATTGACAGTCTAAAATAGGCCGCTGGGAGCTTGCTGCTTTTTCACCATGGAAATCAGCAAAAATAATTATTTTGAGACTTTTACCACCAATGCTTATACATGTTGACTGCAGGAAGACAGAGACCATATCTTTGTTCTTTACAACATCTCTGTGGTGCTTAGTCTAGTGTCTGCTATATTGTGGGTATAAATGAACTAGACAGATCAGATAGGAGACTTAGCAAGTCCATTCATTCATTCATTCTCAAAATTTACAAATGACCTTTAAAATCATAACAGTGTCACAGAAATCCCCAGCTGTGTATGAACTCTGTTCAACCATTTCCATAATTCCATTATGATAGAGAGGAGATGATCAGGAACAAGTTATATGTATGGAGGAAGACAACCATTGAGAGCCCCTTGGACAGGAGATCAAACCAGTCCATCCTAAAGTAAATCAACTCAGAATATTCATTGGAAAGACTAATGCTGAAGCTGAAGCTCCAATACTCTGGCCACCTGATGCAAAGAGCCAACTCATTGGAAAAGACCCTGATGCTGTGAAAGATTAAGGGCAGGAGGAAATGGGGAAGACAGAGGATGATATGGTTGGATGGCATCACCAACTCAGTGAACATGAGTTTGAGCAAATTCCAGGAGATGGTGAAAGACAGGGAAACCTGGCATGCTGCAGTCCATAGGGTCACAAAGAGTAGGACATTACTTACCGACTGAACAACAGCAACAACAGGAAGGCAGAATAAATCATAAATTTTATAAAGTTTCTGTCACTTCAAGGCAGAATGTCTCCTGACTGGGGGGAATGGAGCTACTCACAACAAATAAGTTTAAAGAGCCTAAATAATCTGTTTCACACAGGCAGGGTTTTGAAGAGATCTAGTTTTGTTGTTTTTTAACCTTCTGCTCTTAAGAATCACCATGATTTAGGAATAAAGAATGCAATGGTGTGTGGGGAAAAAAGGATTGTTGTGACTGACTTTTTGGAGACTTTAAAAGCCAAACAATTGTGAGTCATGAAAGAATCCCTGCAAATCAGGTCGGCATCTGCAGGGCAGTGGAAACTGCATTAGGTAATAACAAAAAGCACACAACATCGGAGATGATTCTTAATAGCAGTATTTAACAAATGGCTAGATGATGCTATTTTTTCCACTAAAAGCCTCCCCTCTTGTCTGCCTTTTTTGACCCAGTACCACTTTAAGACCCTGTCAAACAAAGATGATGGGTCCCAAGTTCCAGGTTATATAAGAGTAGTAGTTTTTTTCATCTTTGTCCCTGCCCCAGGATCCCTTCCTTTTTACAGATGGCTGTTTTTTATTCACTAATGAAAAAACATTTTATTTCAGTGTCAAAAATGCCAGTAGCATCTGCTAAACTCTATGATCTCATGTCAGGAAGATAAATCCTTTGAAGGCAGGATCTTGAATGTCTCCTTGTTACCAAAGGAAGAATAGCTTATCTAAGAAGGACTAAAGAAAATCTGTATCTATAAACACATAAGCATTTTGAGCACCTTGGAAAGTTTGTACAGGTTTTTAAAACAGTGCTTTCCAAAGCAGTGATATCACTAAGAAAAGCAGGTATAGATAATGTCAGTCCAGAAACCTCTACCTAGGAACTCTAAAAACATTCTCTTCTAAGCATTTAATCCCGCTCATGATTTTGTAACAAAATATGTTTCCTAAACTACATTTGCTTTATTGATGTATGTGTTTATTATTTTAAAGGCAGTTAAATGTTTGAGACCATAAATGAAATAAACACAAAATGGAACTCAATTATATGCATATGTGAATTTTACTTATATACATATATAGTCCTGAATATTCTTTGGAAGGACTGATGCTGACGCTGAAACTCCAATACTTTGGCCACCTGATGTGAAGAACTGACTCATTTGAAAAGACCCTGATACTGGGAAAGGTTGAAGGCAGGAGGAGAAGGGGATGACAGAGGATGAGTTGGTTGGATGGCATCACTGACTCAATGGATATGAGTTTGAGTAAGCTCCAGGAGTTGGTAATGGGCAGTGAAGCCTGACATTTTTCAGTCCATGGGATTGCAAAGAGTCGGGCATGACTGAGCGACTGAACTGAACTGAATTGAACATATATGAATATATCTGAAGTCAGATCATTTCTAAGTAGGAAAGTTTATATATATATGTGTGTGTGTGTGTGTGTGTGTGTGTATATATATATATATATATAGGCTACCCTGGTAACTCATTCAGTAAAAAATCTGCCAGGAGTGTAGGAGACCTGGGTTTGATCCCTGGATTGGGAAGATCTCCTGAGGAAGGAAATGACAATACACTCTAGTACTCTTGCCTGGAGAATTCCATGGACAGAGGAGCCTGGTGAGCTATAGAGTCCATGGGGCTGCAAAGAGCTGGATATGACTGAGCAAGTAACATGCACCTAACCTATCTCTTAAGTGGGAAAATACAAGGTAAAAAACAGACTGGTAAGTATCCTATAAAACTGATCCCAAGTCACAAGCATAATCCCCATGAAGTTCCCATGATTCATCACCACTTGTTCAGTGGTGTAGGGAGAGACTAGTTTTCCAGATTCAACATTCAAGGTCTACTTTTTCCCTTAGGTTATAAACATGTAACACAATATTTAAAATTTCTCATCTTGTTCTTTACTTCTCTCCCTCCCCCACAAAATCCCATTTGTGGAGACAATTAGTAAGCAAGGTAGAAATTTGTCACACACTGTAGAAGAAAATGAGAGATTGCATATCACACTGTGCATTAGACAAGGCTCTTCTTCTGGAGCATTTTTTCTAAGTTTCGTTTATTTCTCCTACAGTCCTAAAACCTCTAAGTACCTGCTCTTTCTGTTGGATTTTTTTTTTTCCTTAATCTCAATCTACCTCCCTTTCTCAGCACAGAATTAGACCACGAAAGGGATAAAGTCAATCTTGCCACTTACTATGACTGTGAATCCTTGAAACAGTGATTTGATCCCACAATCATCAATTTTCCCATCAATAATTATGAATGTCTTATTGATAAATCACTATGCACCAGCATAATTCTAAATTTCATATGAATATCCATTCATTGATTCCTTATAAATATCCTATGCAGTAGGTAGGTATCATTGACTGTTACTGCTCTCCCACCTTATTTTACAGAGAGGAAATCTGAGGCAAAGAAAATTTAAACAGCTTTTCCAACACAGCATGTAAAAGGCAGCAGCAAATGCAAATTCATGTGTCTTAAACTCAGGAGCTAAGTTCTTAACTATTATATTGTTAAGATGCATATCTATAAAGTGATAAGAACCATACATATTTCACATACACTTATTATATAGAGTCCCATGTACTCTTTAGCACATATTATTTGTTACTTTTACAATTACTGTTACTATTTTCAATTTTTATTTTTAGTACTACTATCAAGTATATAAAAGACCAACATCTCTACACAAGAGATCCTCCAATGCCATATCTGCCCTTCAGAATCAAACTGAGGAGCTTATTACATAAATTGAAATGTCTATACTGTCATTTATGTAAGGAGTTACATGTGTTGTCCAGTTAAGCGACAATATAGAGTTCATTTGTCTGAATGCACAGTGGTCAATTAATCCACTCTGTGTGTGGATGTGTTTTGTAAATCTGTTTGATATCACAAGCATCTGCATTTATGGGCATGAGGCAACAAAGCCTCTTCAGTAAGACTTGTTATATAAAACCATATTTCCTCCTTACCTGTCATCTCTCCACAGGCCCTTTCTCCCACACTCTGTGCTATAGCTACGTGCGTCTCTTATCTTGGTCACTGCACACATATGACCTAGTCTAGACCCTGCTTTTGTTCATGCCACAGCCTTTGTCTGCTCCAACGGTGCTTTTTATTTTTGCTTCCATTTTCCCCCTAATCTGCATGCCTGCTACAAAATGAAGACAAAGTTAAGCGTTGCTCAGAGGTGCCTGCTGTTTCAAATTCAGAGTTGTCTTTCATTCTTTCCTCTCTCGACCCACAGATATAGATGCAACTGTATGTGTGATGCATATACACTTCTATGATATACGATATGCAAGGTGGCCATGTCCTATTGCACTGTTAAATACCCAAACAGTATTCAGTTTTACAGTTCTTTCATTTATTTACCTTCCAATGAAGAATAGGCCTATTCTTCTAGCCTATTCTAGTGAAGAATAGGCTTTCCTGATGACTCAGATGATAAAGAATCTGCTTGCAGTGCAGGAAACCTGAGTTCAATCCCTGAGTTGGGAAGATCGCCTGGAAAAGGGAATAGCAACCCACTACAATATCCTTGCCTGGAGAATTCCATAGACAGAGGAGCCAGGACACAACTGAGCAACTAACACTTATTGTGAATGGTAATGATTCATTGAAGAATATTTTGGCTATGTTTGCTAAATTATTCTTTGGCATGATTCATCATGATTCAGTGAATATCCCTGTTCATACACTCCTATTAACCTCTCATTGTTTTATTCATATAAATCCTAGAAGTAAAATTACTCGAAACTTTTATCCCATTTCAAAGATAAACTTGATTTCCTACTTTTTCATAAACTTTATCTTAACTCTTAAGGTCACAATCATAACTCTATTCGACTGAAAGTTGTAATGTTTTCCTAATATTCTTCTTCATGGTCACTTATTTAACAAGTTTATTGTGTATTCCTGTTATGAGGCAGGTTCTGTGCAAGGTGCTGATGTAATTACAAAGAAAAATAGACCATGATCCCCATCCTTGAGAGAGTAATTTAGTCAAGTAGACAGATTTGGGCTATATGAGGGGTGAGTGCAAGAGCTGAGAAGAAAGATAAAGTGACTGTCTGGAGAAGGAAGGAAAAGTCTTCTCTTTAACAAATGGCGCTAGAACAAGTAGACAGTCAAATGCAGAACAGAACAAAATAACTAATCTAGATGGACTACATTCTTCATGAAAATAATTCAAACTGGATCAAAGACTTAAATGTAGAGTATAAAACTATAAAATTGCTGGAAGGAAACCTAGATGACCTCTGAAATAATGATGATGTTTTAGATACAACACCAAAGTCATAATCTCTGAAAGAAATAATGTATAGCTAGACCTGATTAAAATTTTGCTTTGGAAATAGACAATATCAAGAGAATTAGAAGGCAAAGCATAGACTAAGAGAAAATATTTTCAAAAGATATATCTGATAAAGAACTGTTATCCTAAGTAAACCACGAAATCCTAAAACTCAATATTAAAAAAAAATCAGTTAAAAATGGCAAGTGATCACTGAAAATATACCTCTTCAAATAAGATAGTAAATAAATATATGTAAAGATGCTCCACACTGTATGCAATCAGGGAAGTGCAAATGAAAACAATAGTGAGGTACCATTACAAATATATTAGAATGGCCAAAACCTAGTACACTAACAACAATAATTGCTGGTGAGGATGCGGAGCAACATGAATTCTCACTCATTGCTGGTGACAATGCAAAACGGTATAGCTACTTTGGAAGACAATTTGGGGATGTGTTATAAAACTAAACATACTCTTACTATATGATTCAGAAATTGTGTTCCTGAGTATTTACCCAAAAGAGCTGCAAATCTATGTCCACATAAAAACCTGCATGTGCATGTTCACAGCAGCTTTATGAATAATTGCTCAAACTTGGAAGCAACCAAGATGTCCTTCAGCAGGTCAGTGGATAAACTGCGGCACAGCCGGACAATGCAATAATATTCAGCACTAAAAGTAAGTGGGTTATACAGCTATGAAAAGACATCAGTTCAGTTCAGTCACTCAGTCGCGTCCGACTCTTCGTGACCTCATGGACTGCTAGAGGAATCTTAAATGGATATTGCTCAGTAAAACAAAACAATCTGGAAAGGCTATATGCTGTATGATTCCCAACATTTTGGAGAAGACAAAACTATGGATACAACAGAAACACTAATAAAAAGAAAAGTGGTTGCTGGCAAGGGGCCGGAGGAAGGTAGAGAGAAACAGTCAGAGCACAGAGGATTTTTGGAACAGCGAAAATGCTCTGTATGTTATTATAATGATGTATATACATCATGACGCATTTATTCAACCCATAGAATGTTCAATACTAGAGTGAACCCTAAGGCAAACTGTGGACTTTGGATGATTGTGAAGTGTCAATGTAGGTTTGGCATTAGTGAAAAATGTACCATTCTGGTGAGTGATGCTGGTAATGAGGAGGAATGTGCATGTGTGAGGGTAGGGAGATATGAAAAATCTCTGTCCCTCCCTTTTAATCTTGTTGTAAATCTAAAATTGCTCTAAATGTAATCTTTAAAAAGTGGTATGTGATTTGATTCCTGAAAAATGAGCAGAAGAAAGTGGGGAGAACTCTGCAGGTAAAAGGACAGGTCATGGAAGTGGGGGAGTTCTTCAAGACCCATTAGGGTGTTGGTTGTGATTGTGTTGGGAGAAACTGGTATCTAAAAAGGCTGTCAAAGAACAGAAAGGACGATACTTATGCACTCTAACATTTCCATCAGAGTTGCACTTATGTCCCTATTCTTATCTTTCCCAACTAACTACAAGCCTTTTGATGACTAGAACTATACCGTATTCATTTTGTAGCCACTATATTTTGTATAATGCTTGGAGTGTATATGTATGTGCACACATACACACACACCCATGACTCAGTCATTCAACCTGTGGCTGTCTTCTCAAAGTCCCTGTGTTTTCTTTTCACTGATACATGTGAATTTAGAAATTCTATAATAATATGCATTTCTATTGTATAAAAAATAAAGGGAATAAAAAATCATCTATAATCCCAGTATGATACTTGAAGACTCTTTTTACACACATGCAAGTATAATTTTGCTTTCAAACAAAATTATTTTGCTTTTTTTCCCCTCTTTCCCTCTATAACCAACATCACTGTGATTTTTTAATAGCTATCATCTCTATGGTTATACATATACATATATTCTGATGTTGGAAACTCATGTATCTACCCCAACTGCCAGCACTCCTGGCTACACCACCATCATCTTTCAACTGAACTGCTCTAACACCACCTTACTTTCATCACTGTTTGCCCATTCTCATGTAAAGTGATCTTAGGAAAACAGAAATCTGTTGAAAACTCTGAACTTAGAATGAAATCCAGACTCCCGGCATAAGGGCCTTGAAATGGTGTGCTTGCTTACCTCTCTCTCTCCTCTCATTTCAGCCATCCTGGTGTTCAGCCTCTGTGTTCCTGCCACACAGACTATATATCAGTTTCTCAAACACACCAAGCTCTTTCCCATTCCAGGGCCCTCATAAGAGGCACCTCTCTGCCTGGAATGCCTCTTTCTCCCACTCTTCCTTCGGCTGACTTCTCATCTTTCAGTTCTTGGCGTTAATACCTTCTGAGAAGTTAATACCTCCCTGATTGCCCTGTGTAGCTCCTCTTCCACTATTTAATGACCCACTTAATGACAACTTGTAAATAGTTATTTAACTTGTTAGTTTATTATCTATTTTCTGACTCCTCCATTAAACATCTACAAGCTTTGCAAGGGTAGGGATTCTGCCTGTTTTATTCATCAAGAAATATCCAGACTTAGTATAAGGTCTGGCTCTCAAAATATAGAGTACACTGGAGATATTAAGGGAAGATGTCAGGGAATGGTTCTTAAATGTGGTACCAGTATCAGCAACATCAACATCATTTGAGAATTTCTTAGGAAAACAAATTCTCCAGCCTCAACTAGAATTATTGTTATCAGAAGCTCTCTGGTATAGAGCTTTGCTACCTGTTTTTTTAACAAGCCCTACAGGTGATTTTGATGTTTCCAGCTTGACAACCACTGCTGCAAGGTATCTGTTTAGAAAAAGAAACATATTTTGTTTGAAAGTTGCCACAGTTAAAATTTCTTAGAATGTGAAATCTGAACCTCTGTGTGTGTCTATGTGCTCAATCCTGTCTGACTCTGCGACCCCGTGAACTATAGCTCGCCAGGCTCCTCTGTCCATGGGATTTCCCAGGCAAGAATACTGGAGTGGGTTGCCATTTCCTTCTGCAATTTGAAACTTTAATATCACCAAATGTCATCTTTCATTTATTGAGAAAAAAATGCTGAAAGATAATTTTTTAAAAATAGTTTAATCTGACAATTAGTGAAGTTTTGCTTATAATTTTGCTTTTAAGGTTATAAAATACACATAATTCTTATAAAATCAAGTAAAATTATGCAGCACATACTCTTCTCTGAAAAAAGTCCTAAAATGTAAAGCTACTTTCCTACTGATGGCTGAGTACTAATTCAGTTAAAATCAGGTATAATTATGGGAGAACATATTTCCTACTTTTCTCACGATGGTTCATACCATGAATTGTTCTGAATAATGTATCAAACACTTGGTCTTTGAGGTGAATTTTTCCATTAGTGACTTTAGTTATTTTATTTACGGGGAATCAGTTTTTTACATTTGGAGTATCCTATGAAATGGAGCTGGTTCTCTGAGCAACACAGTATCAGTGGAATTGCAAAGAAGATAGAAAATTAATCACTGAAGGTGGAACTTCAGGTTGGATTCAAAACACTTTAATTACCTGACCTGCTATCACTGGATTAAGTGTGACTCTGAATACCATAGAATAAGACATATATCCATAGAAAGAATAAAGATTATGAAGCAATTGTAAGTATTCTTTGTAAAAGTTAAAAAGGAACCAAAAGGAAGAGAGAAACAAAATACTGATTGGATTTCTATAATGCAACAGGCACTATATTATACTAAGTGCTGTTTTTTAAGACTATCATATTATTCTCTTTCCACCCATTTTTATTTGCCAAAATCAAAAGTTTTCTGGTTTTTCTAATGAAAACCAAAAGCCAAACCTTTCTAAGCAGACTATGATGGGGTAGACTATGGTTTTTCTACTGGGTTCTCAATGAAATAAACATTTGTTTTTTAACATATGAGCTTTAAATATAATCTTAGTAGGAATAATTGACAGAGAATACATTTGAGCATACTTTTCCTCCCCATTGATTTTTATATTTCATATACTATAAAATGAATCTTTTAAGTATTTATTTTTTAAAAAAGAACACTTATTTACATATCAGTGATTATCTTTTTTAGATGATCTAACCTTGAATGTAGATTTAGAAGTTGAACCTCTTATCTCCAAAGGGAAATAGCTGACATTTTTAAACAAAGAAATGAAAGCCTTCAGAATGGGACAAAATTAATTTTATCACCTTTAAATGCATGAAAAAATACAGTAGGTTGAAAAACATTTTGTTCTCTAGTTTAAAACAAAATTAATTTCATAGTTGTGTCACTTTTTTAACATTTAATGTTACAAGACATGTTTCTTTAAATTCAGATTTTCTTCTCAGACACTACTTTGACTGATATTATTTACTAAAATATCTTGTATAAAAAATAATTTAAGAACATCTTAAAAAGACATACTTTTGTAAGTGATTATACTTTATAAATATTTTGAATGAAAAACAAATTTTAGAGTAGAACTTATGAGTACCTATTTCATTGAAACCAAAAATCAAATGCATTTAAAAATAGTCAAAACTTCAGAGAGGCAGCATCTGTTATGTGAGATAAACACTGATGCTTAAAATATATCTATTTAGATCATATATTTCTTATTTTTAAAAATACATTTCTAGTATTTGAAAGAACAGATACACTCATCTACAATTCTGAAATCAATGTCTATAATTCTTAGTTGGCTTCTTACATATTTTTAAGGAAACAGAAAAGTAAAATAGAATTCCTAGATTGATATACTTATTTAAACATACCACAGTCAGAGTTCTGGGTTCAGCTGCATTTGGAATCCTTCATTGCTGACAACAGAGTTTCAAATGACAATCTTCTTTGAAGTACTCTTCAGCTTAACAACAGAAAGTTCTCCCTTCCACCGCCTGCTTTTTCCATTAGCTAGAGTGTTACATATTGAATGCTGCACAAAGCATTTGACTGGAGGGTTTTTAGACAACTCTTTAAATGCCTGAATCTGAATAATGATTAAAAGGGGAAAAAAGATAACACATCATCTCTTTATAAGAACTTCTGTGTTTTTTTATTACTTTATTTTAAGGGGGAGTGGTTATGGGGTGGAATAGGGGGCTGCCTTTGTGTGTCATTGCTTAACAGTGTCTACGTATGATTCATCTAAATGGCATTTAGTTATATAATGTCAGTGACATTTTGATGATTTTACTGTCAATTTTTAATGATCTATTGCATATTCTTAGGTTATTTGAATTAGTTGGGCAGATTAACATAAAAGGTGGGAGGTATATTTCAGCCTGAATAATAGTGGTCTGACAAACAAAAACTTTTTTTATTGTTGAACTTTTTTTTTATAGGTAATTTTTTTTTATAGCCAAATGGGGCTATATATTTTTTTCCAGTTCATGTGAATGGCCACATTTTCTTTTTCACTAGAGAAAGTTACAACAGAACCATTTGTAGTTTTTGAAAAATCCTATATCTATTACTTAACATTGTATTATATTGGCTCTGGGATGAAAATGATGAAGTGATTGTAACCCTAAAGCAACAGAAGTAATTGTTACCTAAAAAAAAAAAATGAATAAATAGAATTGAAAAATTTTGCCCCTCTGTGATAAACACTGACAGGATGAGATGCAACAGAAGGTTACATTTATTTCTGTCAAGAAAACCTCCACAGGATAGTTTGTAATTGAGACTGACAAGACAGTGAACTAAGAATCAGCCACTTAATGGATATAGCCCTGAATTAATCAGCATGCTAAAAATGGATTTTCCAGTTAATCCCACATAACAGAACATTTTAATGTCACACAAGAGTTTGAAACCTTTAAACAACAAATGGAAGATTACTGTAATCCCGATGTCTACACTGTCTGTGTAATCAAGGGGTTAATAAAATCATGCAGGTCTCCATGACTGGGATCCTCACCTGGAATCTTGAATTGCACCTTGCAAAGAAGTCAACAGTCACAAGACAATTTTTTAAAATTATACAAGTTTCAGAAGTTATTTAATAAACACAAGAGTACTTAATTTTGTTGATATTTTCTTCCCTTTTCAAATAGTGATAGCGGCTCATAATGGTCGTACTTTGACGGACACATTTGGTGGCAGGAAGGAGGGTGATGTGAATGGAGGCAAAGGGCATGGGGCAGTGAAAGGCTCTGAGCAGCAGAAAAGGGGTGAGTATTTCACAGTTTATTAGGATTTGAGCATGCTGCTGCTGCTGCTGCTAAGTTGCTTCAGTCGTGTCCGACTCTGTGCGATCCCATAGACGGCAGCCCACCAGGCTTCCCTGTCCCTGGGATTCTCCAGGCAAGAACACTGGAGTAGGTTGCCATTTCCTTCTCCAATGCATGAAAGTAAAGTCGCTCAGTTGTGTCCGACTCTTAGGGACCCCATGGACTACAGCCTACCAGGCTCCTCCATCCATGGATTTTCCAGGCAAGAGTACTAGAGTGGGGTGCCATTGCCTTCTCTGAGGATTTGAGCATAGGAACCTCAATTTTATACTTTCTTCTTAAACAGAAAACATTGACGAAAGCACAATATCCATGGTCCCTAGTGAACATGAAAATTCCTGAGTGAGGTGAACATGGTCTCTAACCACTTGATGGACTTGTCTCATGGGTTCTACAGGCCCTTGTGCACACATCCAGTACACTGTTCAGCACGGTACAGCACTTAGCAGTGAGGTGGCCTCTATAGACTTCCTGCCGACTGCTTACCTAGCTATATGATAAAAGGATACTTAGCCATTCCCAACTTCCATTTCCTCACCTCTGAAAATGGGGTAAAAATATACCCAACTTTTTAAGAGTTGCAAGTATAAAATGGATGTAGGTCATCAACAAAATCTCTGAAGGATCCTTAATAGACGTTAGCTGTTGTAATTATTTAATGTTATTTTTATTAATGTTCCAATTCCCGGTCCAGTGTTCCTTCTGCTACACACACAACCTGGAGAGCCTCAAATTAGGAGATTAATGAAGTAGACTTGACTTCAACTGTGTTCAAATAGTGTTAGTTTTTATCTGATTTCACTGGCTGCCCTCGCATCTCAGCAGGTAGAGAAAGAGTTTGATGTGAGTCTATCATTGACTGACTCAAGCAGAATTATCTGCACCATTTAACTGGTGTGCCCACACATTAATTTATTAAATTTGCTTTCATGTCCCATAAACGTATATAAAATTCTGCAAACAAGTTATTACAGCTTTCATTTTAGAGCTAAAGTCCTCCAAGGAGGCTTAGGAGATCTCCCAAGATGAGCTAAATACTCGTGGGGACAACCAGTAAGCTGGTGATTGAGGAAGACTGTTCTGTGTCTAATTACCAAGACATTAGTTCCAGGAGAGAGCAAACATCTATGGCATTTTGTTTGTTTTCTTGTATCGCTTATGAAATAAGACAACTTCCTAAATAGCCACATTTTCCCCATATAGTCTTTAAGGAAACAAAAAGGCAACAATCCCAGCAAAGCCATCCCTCACCTAAATCTACTCTCATAATTAAATGTCTCTTGATCTCCTAGTCTCCTGCTCTAGACATAGCTGTAGGGTCTTTTGTGGAGGAGTAGAGTTTTGTGGAGTTTTATTTTTTTCCCTCATTTACAAGGGTAGTTCCCATACTGTGTAGCAGATGCATTTGAAAACATTTAGATCACTGATTATTATGTAACACCAAGGAGTATACACATCCTCCTCTGTGGCTACTTTTGCTAGAAATATTAAGTCTGTAACAAACTCCCTATAAATTTTTATTTTGTTGATACAAGAGTAAATTACAAACAGGTCAGTCCACTCCTGGGATGTAGAGGGTTAGTCACACAATATTAAAATACAGAACTACCTACTTCAGAGCAACATTTTAGGGTTTTTGAAAGATATGATTAATATATGAGTATGTTTATTATAGTTAACTATTAAGCTGAAGTCAGAAAAGCATAGAGTACTGAAGATAAAGAGATGCTACAGTCCAACTCTGCTCCTGCCTTGTTCAAAGACTGGGCAAAAAACTTACCTCTTTAAGTCTTATTTTCTTCATTAGTAAAATGAGACTACTACTTACTTTCATTATAATGAGAATTAGATTATATATATATATGTATATGTGTGTATATATATATATATATATATAGAGAGAGAGAGAGAGAGAGCACTTCTGTTTAATGACAGTTAACATATTGAAAAGCTGAAGTCCTGAATTGCTCTTATCTCACCAGTATAGCAAAGTGGAAAAGCAGTTGTAGGAAACAGAACCATCTTATTTTAAACTCTGCATCTGCCCATTTACTAGTTGTGTGAGATTTTTTAAAATAGGAATTATAATAGTGTAATACTTAACAGCTTACATATATGTGAGATAAACTTCAAGTCATGTGAATTTGACCAATCAGTTTAATTTTTCGTACACAATGCTAATAGTTTTATTTATGAAAAAGAGCTATATTACTTTTATATAGATGGTATCAAACTGCATATATTGTTTTTTAAAACCATTTTCTTATTACATAATTATACACTGTGATCATTTCACATCATCCTTAAATAACTGGGGACTTATTTTGTATCACCTTATTTAAAGGCATTACTACTTTTAATTTCATTTTTTACTCTTGAAAATTCAAGCGCTTTATATTCCCTCCCCCACAATTCCCTTACAAATTACAGTATGAGAAACATCTTTAAATAATTATTTGGGCTAACATCTAATTACATTCCCTGAATAAGTTCCTAGAAGTGGGTCAAAGGAAAGATTATTTTAAGGTTTTTAATCCTTATTGTCAAATTACTTTCCAGAAAATTTGGATCAACATACATATCTACCAACAAAAAATAAAATAAAAATGACAGTTTATAGTATCAATTCTGAGTTTTATATTTTAAATTATAATTTGGTTTTAAAAATTGCTTACTTTTGTATTTCTGCAATTACTAGTTCTGCTAATCACTTTAATGTTAAAACTGTATTGTTTTTCAATGATTTTTTTACTTGTGCATTTATCAATTATATTACTATGATGTCTTTGTAGACTAAGAATATGAACCAACCTTTGGTATATTCTAGCATATTCTATATGTAGAATTTTAAGTTTATCTCTTTCTTCTTAACGCTATTGTAATTTTAATACTAGTAAGGATCTAGGCAACTCCATCAAGATTTCCATGATTAATTTTGTTGCTTGTGTAGAAAATCCCTTTAGAGAAGTCATTTTTCTAGTCTGTGATTAGAAAAAAAACATGCTTGTTTTATTTTTACACATACAATTTTGAATTGGTTAACTATTTAGTTCTTCAATTCATTTTGGTGTAAGATGTGAGGTAGGCGTCTGAAAACATTTTGCGTGCATACTGAGTCGTGTCTGATTCTATGCCACCCTATGGACTGTAGCCCACCAGGCTCCCCTGTCCGTGGGATTCTCCAGGCAAGAATACTGGATCGGTTGCCATGCCCTTCTCCAGCAGATCTTCCCGACCCAGGGATCGAACCCACATCTCTTATGTCTCCTGTGTTGGCAGAAGGGGTCTTTACCACTAGCACCACCTGGGAAGCCTGAAAACATTTTAACCTCTTCCAAATTACTGATCAGTTACTGTGAGAACATTTGCACATTTTTTAAAAGATTGATGTCTTTACAATTTGAAATGCTACTTTTATCACAATACATACATGAACACATGAACACATTTGGGTTTAAACAACTCATAGATAATGTGGAGGGGTTCTAGAAAAATCTTATGATAAATCTTAGGGGAAATATACACTGGCAATTAGCAAGTATAGAACACCCTCATCATTTTCTGATGAGGGCTTCTGAGGGTCAAGGTAAGTGATTAAACAGCACAATGGAGGGACATGCCTTCTGTGGCCACAGGGAAGATAACACTCTCCTCAGTATCAAAGAGTCTGCAAACAAGATCAGGTATTTGTTAGACTGATTAAAAATGAGTCTTTTTAAAACTAGGGAAGAAGATAAATTTAAAATACCGGCAAAAACATTAAGAAACCAAAATGATTTCCTGCATGTCACATGGTTTACATAATAATTAAATATTTAGGGTACAGTTTCCACAATGAAATTATTAAATATAAACAAGTATTATCTCAGGTCCTAAGTCTGGGAAACATTAGCATTTTTTTAGAAACTATCTCAATAAATGCAAATAATTAGTATTTAATTTCATGTATACTCATTAGCTGAAGCAGTCACACTGGGTCAAGTTTAGTCATTTACCTTATATTTTAAATTAATATTATTTTACAACTACTGGGGCATAGTGTGCAAATTCAGAATAGTAACACCTATACATTATTTGGAGACAAAGAACCATTGAATTGAATTAAACAACTGCCAGTGTCCACAGGAAAGGTACACTGTAGAGACCATGGAGACCACTGCCTGCACCATCACCATTATATGATCTGTGCTTCTCCAGCCTTAACAGAAAATTATTTCTGTTACCAATTTAGTTAAAGATGAACACCATCTGCCAATGCCAGTAGACACAGTCAAAATGAATGGCCTTGTGATTCAAATTTAATGAACTGCTAAAATATTCATATCAAGATTTTCCTGGTCTATAACCCCTTTTCCGTCTAATATGATCCCCAAAGTTTCTTAAGAGGGGGAGTCACTATACTTTGAAATATAGATTTATATTCTCAGACATTATTAGCAACTTCTATAGTTATTTTTGGCATCCTGAGGGACAGTAGCAGCAGTAAACTCTTCATTAATGCCTAGTACACAAGCCACAGATTCTGCTTCACAGCTTCATTCCTTTTAACCTAGATTAATCACAGACATTCTGTGTATACTGTCCACATCTAGAAGTCTCAGCTGGTATGAAGTATATGATTCCTTGATGGAGAAAGCGATTTTGTTTCTCAGAACCATCCAGTTGGTTGTAGGACCTTATCATCATGTGTTATTCATAGTTCTCTCTATACTAATGAGACAGAGATAGGAAATATTTACTGAAATCATCTTAAAAAGAATCCCTCTCTCCTGTAAAACTTTGCTTGCAGTCTGCCCAGGTGCTCCAGTCTATAAATCCATAGAATTGCTACTTTTCTCAGATTACATTATTAATTTTCTCCCTCAATTTTCTTGCCTACACATGTGTGACAGAGTCTTTTTGTCAGGAAATAAACTTGCTTTTAAAAAAGCTAGCTCTTCACCAATTTCAATGGGTGTTTGGAACATTGCTAACAATACACGTATGGTTTAATAGAAGGTAAACTTGGAATTCTGCACTGATTCAAAGGTATAAAAAAAACTACTTTTGTAAATAAAGTTTTATTAAGAAAAGATAATTTAAGAAAATGTTAGATCCCTAGATTTCTCGTGATTTAAGTTATGACATTAAGATATTCTTGGGCTCTATAGAATTAAATGGATAGCATGGGTATATGTGGAAAACTCAGGGACAATTTTGCAAATGTTTCCTTTCCAATGAGAAAGAATTCACTTTACAATCATTGGTGTCAGCAAATACACTACCCTCTAACATTGATGGCTCCAATATCTATTGTGGAGGAATAAACCATCCCCAAATAATTTTTATTTAGTTCAGGAATCTGTGAGCAGGCCGGGCCCAGTTGTGCAGTTCTCCCGGTCTCAGCTAGACCTTCTGTGGGTTCTAGCTGGATTCTTGCACACCTCTGTGTCAGCTGGGACAGCTGGACTCACTAGGCTTCAGTCCACATGGCCTCACTATCCTCTTGCAGGGAGGCTCTGACATTCCTATGACGGAGGCAGAGTCTCAAGGGGAATAATGGGAGTGCAAGATCTTCCGAGTTCAAGGTTCAGCACCGGGACATGGTCACTTCTGCAGGCAATCTACTGATCAGAGCAAAGCCCAAGGCAAGTCCAATAAGAGTGTACCTCTTAGATGGGAGAACCTGCAAAGTTCCATTGAAAATATTGTAGGTATAGGGAAGAGGGAAGGGCTGTGGCCAATTTTCTATCTACTGCAATGCCCCAGAGATATTTAAATACGGCTTTTATTATAGAGCTTGAGGCTAGATAAATCTAGACTTATCCCATATCTAGTATCATCTCTAATTTCTAAAGCCTCTTAGCTTTCTCCATGTGTATGCATGCCCACCTCCTGAACTGCATCCCACTACATGGACAGCAAGACCTGTCCATGTTTGCCATCTTTATCTGTCCTCTATCCTGTGGTGTCAAACTCTGCTCATAGTGGGTTAAAAATAAATTAAAAAATATATCCTATTAACTTATCAATATCATTTTATCATATTAGATATCAGTATCACATGAGCTTAATCTCTGAAATATTAAGGAATTTTAGTGTAAATGATATGTGCCTAAAGTTAATAACTTGAAGAAAACATTCTAAAGAAATAATTCATCTTACTGAAGATAATTCTAGAGCAAACTATAGTATCTTACAAATATATTTGACTTACAAAATTATCAGAAGCAGTGGATATATGGTCAAAGCAAAATTCACCACACTGACTCAAGATCATTCAGGAAATGTTTGTACAATGGCTCTCAAAACAAATTCTCAAGCAGATGCATAGTCTACCTATACAATAACTAGTAAACTAGCCAGATGGATTTCTATATTTATTTATTTTTTTATTACTATTGATAAACTCAACAGGGCGTCCTCATAAATTCAATGTAAGACAACTCTTTAACATATTTAGAGTTATTTCCTAGAACCTAGTTTTATAGATGATGGCAAATCCTGTTAGAAATTTTTATTTGTTTTCTGTAACCTAACACTTGTCATGATTTACAATGTAGTTTACATTAGGAGTCATTTTCCTCTGTGAATCTTTGTTCTCTTTCTGCTGACTCTTTATAAACTTGTTTTTTCATCTCTAAAATGTAATTGAATAACTTTTGTGAAGAAATAAAATATCAGTTACACTGTATAATATCCATGGGACAGGTTGCAACCAGTACAGTTATCCCAAGCAAATAACATAATGCACAGATCTTCAGCCATACAACTAGATACATAGAGATCAATACGTGCTAATTTGAACCATATGAAAGTTGCTATTTTGTAGGTCATAAGTGAATGAATGTTGTCAATTTCCTAAGAGCCAACTTAAAATATATGTACATACACATACACACATATATATGCATATCATTTGATGATGGGATGAAATATCAATAACCTCAGATATGCAGATGACACCATCCTTGTGGCAGAAAGTGAAGAGGAATTAAAGAGCCTCTTGTTGAAGGTTAAAGAGTAGGTTAAGAGACGTTTGCTCCTTGGAATAAAAGCAATGACAAACCTAGACAGCGTATTAAAAAGCAGAGACATTACTTTGCCTACAAAGGTCTGTATAGTCAAAGCTATTGTTTTTCCAGTAGTCATGTATGGATGTGAGAGCTGAAAAATAAAAAAGCTGAGCACCAAAGAATTGATGCCTTCAAACTGTAGTGCTGGAGTCTTGAGAGTCCAGACTGCAAGGAGATCCAACCAGTCAGTCCTAAAAAAAATCAGTCCTGAATATTCATTGGAAGGACTGATGCTGAAGCTGAAGCTCCAATACTTTGGCCACCTGATGCAAAGTGCTGACTCATTAGAAAAGACCCTAATGCTGGGAAAGATTGAGGGCAGGAGGAGAAGGGGACGACAGAGGATGAGATGATTGGATGGCATCACCGACGGAATGGACATGGGTTGGACCAAACTCCTGGTAAATAGTGAAGGACAGGGAAGCCTGGCATGCTGCAGTCCTTGGGGTCATAAAGAGTCGGACATGACTGAGTGACTGAACTACAACAGCAGAGTTATAAACTAAGGTTGTTCAGAGGCTTGTTCAAACACTAGATATATAGGTCATTGCTTTTTTGAGGTTCTCTCTGATAAACATACACAAAGAATACACCTAAGAAGATTATTTTGCCTTTCACTTATAGATAAGCTTTGCAAGCAAGTAGCCTAGCTAAATGTATTTTAGACATCTTTTTTCTTCTTTTGGAATAGAACTATTTATTCAAGTTGGATTTGTGCTACACCTTAACCTATACAAAGGATGCAAGTGGACATATTTTCATAGAAGCTAGAAGAGTGAATCCAAAACCTTCCAGGCGATGCACTTTTCAAATTTGAATAGAAGTGTAATAGAACTAACAAGACTTTAGGTTAGGATGACTGGACTGGACGGCCATCATCACACATCATTCTCTTATTTTGCTGTCAAAAAAAACAAAAGATGTATGCAGGTTTAATTATTGCTTCTTAACTTGAATATTCTAAAGTTCAAGTCAAGTTTGAGAAGGCAATGGCACCCCACTCCAGGACTCTTGCCTGGAAAATCCCATGGACGGAGGAGCCTGGTAGGCTGTAGTCCATGGGGTCGCTAGGAGTCAGACATGACTGAGCAACTTCACTTTCACTTTTCACTTTCATGCATTGGAGAAGGAAATGGCAACCCACTCCAGTGTTCTTGCCTGGAGAATCCCAGGGGCAGGGGAGCCTGGTGGGCTGACATCTCTGGGGTCTCACAGAGTCAGACACGACTGAAGCGACTTAGCGGTAGCAGCAAGTCAAGTTTAGAGATTTGGGAATTGGTGACTGTTGAGCAGAAATGGAGTGGAAGGTATCATTGGTGGTGGTGGTTTAGTTGCTAAGTCATGCCCATCTCTTGTGATCCCATGGACTATATAGCCCACCAGGCTCCTCTTTCCATGGGATTTTCCAAGCAAGAATACTGGAGTGATTTGCTTTTTCCTTCTCCAGTGGATCTTCCCCATCCAGGGATCAAACCTAGGTCTCTTGCACTGTAGGCAGATTCTTTACTGACTGAGCTACCGGGAAGCCAAAGAGGTGGGAAGGAAAGCATTAGAATGGAAAGAGACTGAAATCATAGAGGGAAGAAAACATGGTGGCAAGTGCTAATTTTTAAAGCAGCAGATAACACAAATTTTATTTAATCTCAATGCATTTTTAAATTATTTTAAGCATATCATGTTTGTGTTCCTACTCATTGGTGCTAAAAGTATCTTAAAGTAGAATATCTGCTTTTCCTCAATTTTTCTTATGGCTTCTCTCAGGCTCAAGTCTCTTGGAACAATGCTTTAGAGATAGTTGATGTTTGTTATTGTTCAGTTGCTAAATCATATCCAACTCTTTGTGACCCCATGGACTGTAGTCCACCAAGCTCCCCTGTCCAGGGGATTTCCCAGGCAAGAATACTAGAGTGGGTTGCCATGTCCTTCTCCAGGGAATCCTCCCAACTCAGAGGTTGAACCTGTGTCTCCTGCATTGGCAAGTGGATTCTTGACCACTGAGCCACTCAACTCTCCAAACATCCACAGGGCCAATCAGATAGTATACTTAGAGAGGCAGGCGAAGTAAACATTGGGAGATAAACTACCGATTTGTGAAGACAGTCTAAGAAATATCAGCACAACATAGCATTCTTACCTAACAAAACCAAACCAAAGATGAATGAATAAACCTGGCACAAATATTTCAGCTCAGAATCATTGTAACAGTAAGATTTAAATTGTGCCATATTTCATTACTAACACACTGATGGTGACAAATGAAGGGATTTGTAAAGTCAATCCAGGTCAAACCAAATCAAATATCACAGAAAAAGATATTTTCAAGGAAATGATTATTGGTTATTGTCCATGCAGTGACAACTAAAAGTTAAGTCATTCCTTATGTTAACATCCAAATTTTTTTTACTAAGATATTCCCACTTTAATCAATAAGCAATTTAAGAAAAAATGAAGTGAGCTTGGACTGAGTCAATATTTGTCTTGGAAAGCATCAAAAGGGGATGATGGTATTTGGTGCTAGATGACTTTATTCAGATACTTTGAAGAACCCACAAAAGAATTTTGAGGGATGGTGGGATTTCTGGAACCAGAGATTTTAAAACTGAACCCCAACCCAGTGATTTGTTGATGAATTATAGTTTCAACACAGTACTCTCAACATCCAAGTTGTTATGGAAACCTTTCATAATGTTTCAAAATCTGCAAATCAGTGTGACACACCACATTAACAAACTGAAAAATAAGGATTATATAATCAGCTCCATAGATGCAGAAAAACTTATTTGACAAAATTCAACATCCATTTACGATAAAAACTCTCATCAAAACAAGTATACAGGGAACATACTTCAACATATATGCCAAACCCACAGTTAACATCATACTCAACAGTGGAAAGCTGAAAGCATTTGTTAAGGGACAAGAGAAGGCTGGTTATTCTCACCACTTTTATTTAACACGGTATTGGAAGTTCTAGCCACAACAATCAGACAATAAAAATAGGCACAAAGAATCCAAAATGGGAATGAAGAAATAAAACTGGCAATATTTACAGATGATATGAAATTTTGTAAGGCTGTAGGCTACAACTTAATGTACAGAAATATGTTGTATTTCTATATACTAACAACAAACCAACTAACAGAAACAGACATTTTTTTTTAAAAATCACATTTGCAATTGCATCAGAAAACATTAAACATCTAGGAATAAGTCTATCTAAGGAGGTAAAAGACATTCTTGCAAAACTGCCACTGAGGAAAGCAACTAAAGACCAGATGCACAGATGGAAAGATACATTAGTTCCATACTTATGGACTGAAAGAATTAATAATGTTAAAATGATCATACTACCCAAGGCTTTCCACAGATTCAACACAATCGCTATCAAAATACCAATGACATTTTTCAGAGAACTAAAACAAATAATTCTAAAATTTGTATGGAAATACAAAAGACATCCAAATAGCCAGAAACAATCTTGAGAAAGAACAAACCTAGAGGAATCGTGCTTTGTGATTTCAAACTACACTACGAGTTAAAGTAATCAAAACCACATGCTACTGGCTCAGAAACAAACACACACATCAGTGGAACAGAAAAATGAATCTGTGACAAAGGAGGCTGCAACACACAATGGGAAAAGACAGTCTCTTCAGTGAGTGATGTTGGTGAAACCAAACAGCTATGCACAAAAAGGTCAAACTGGACTACTTTCTCACACCATTCACAAAAGTAAATCAGAAATGGATTAAAGATGTAAAGGCAAACCCAAAACCATGAAACTTCTAGGAGATAATATGGACAGCATGCTCTTTGACATTAATCTCAATGATATTTTCTACATATGTCTCCTTAGACAAGGGAAACAAAAGCAAAGCATAAACAAATGGGACTACATTACATTAAAAATCCTTTGCACAGTGAAAGAAACTATCAACAAACTAAAAAGGTTCTCCAGGGGATCTTTCCAACTGAGGGCCTGAACCCACATCTCTTGCACTGGCAGGCAGATTCTTCACTTCTGAGCCACCAGGGAACTCCATATGGAATATTACTCAGCCATGAAAAATAAAATCTTGCCATTTGTGACAACACGGAAGGACCGAGAGACCTAGAGGGCATTATGCTTACTGAAGTAAGTCAGGCAGAGAAAGAAAGAAAAACACTGTATGATTTCTCTTACATGTCGAATCTAAAAAACGGAATAAAAGGATACGTATAAAACAGAATTATAGACAGAGAGGACAGACAAGTGAACAGGTGATGATGGCCAGAGGGGAGGTGGAGGAGGGGAGGAAAGAAGTAAGGGAGATTAAAAGGTACAGACTTCCAGTTGCAAAATAACTGAGTCATGGGTATGAAGTACACAGTGTGGGGAATAGAGTCAATAACTACATTATATCTTTACATGGTGAAAAATGAAAGTGAAAGTCACTCAGTCGTGTCTGACTCTTCGCGACCCCATGGACTATACACATGATAAATATAATGAACACTGCTGAATGCTGAATGTGGAAGTTGCTAAAGTAAATTCTAAGAGTTCTTATTATAAGAAATATATATATATATTTCTGTTTCTTTGATTTTGCATCTATATGAGATGATGAATATTCACTCAACTTATTCTGGTAATCACTTCATGATGTATGTAAGTCTAATAGTTATACTGTATACCTTAAACTTATAAAGCACTGTGTCAATTATATCTCAACAAAACTTGAAGAAAAACAAAAAATTTGTCAAGCTGACAACATGATTCTAATTTTACAAATGATGAAAACAAGGCTAAGTGAGTTTGATTGACTTGCTCAAGTTACCACAACTATAAGTATTGGAATTGCAATTCAAATATTGGCCCACTTGATAATAAAATTCATGTTCTCATTAAACCATGGTGTCTTTCAAAAAACAAAAAAGAAGATGGACTAAACCTCTAAAAAATTACTGAATAATTTTATGCTTCAGAATGTTTATAAAATTCTGTTTGATAATATAAATGGATATGATGTCTACACATAACTTTTCAGTTTTGAGTCCTGAGCAGCCTCATTCTCTCCAGGAAATATCAACTGAAATTAAAAAGAACTGTATGGATTTAGATGTTAGAGTCCTCAATGACTTACAGACTGTTTAGTTTGCATTACCTTAGGCAATCTGGGCTTCGGTTCAGAATTATTTTTAGGAACAAAGTCTTTAATGAGGCGAGATCGGTCATAATTAGCATGCTCTGATTCATCCGTGTAATCCTTATCTTTTCCTAGGTCTAGAAAAGAGAAAGAGAAAATTACATCCATTTTTATCCTTCTTTCTTTTCTTTCTCCTTAAATGTAATAATCTCTTTTCTTCCATGTTTTCTCAAGGTTTAACCAAGTATAATTTTCATAGGACCCACATATCCAATAAATAAGCAAAAAAAGGTAATAATACAGAATCTTGCCAGTAACTTTCAGAAAAAATGAAATGCATCTCTGTCATTTTCTGTACTTAAACATTTTGAAAACAAAGTTAAAGTCATGCAAATGCAACTGGATGTTATCTCTTTTGAACTTGAAAATAGAGATATTTGTAAGAATTCAATACAATTTTGCTTTTTAAGGCAAATTTTACACATTTATCTGCTTAATTTAAAAGACTACAGATTTTGGTTATTTTTTTTAATTGTTGTTTCATAAATATGAACTTGACTTAAAAGAATAAGAAGTCTAAGAAATCATATAAGAAATGCTAACAAACTTTACAAGAAAGATTAAAAAGTATTGGGAGATTGAAATGAAACCACAACAGTAAAAAAGGAGCAAGAACATTGAAATATGGTAATTACCACTGGAAAAATCAAAAAGGGTAACACATATAAGAAATTATATGTGCACATTATATGAATAATGAGCAAGATATAATCAATGTAAAAGAGTATAAAATAGAAAATATCCTGATGGTTGCAAACATCACTAAGAACTAGTGACACATTTCACAAAATTTGTGTTCTAGGTGATACAAATCTCTCTCCAAATTAAAAACCAGATTCAAAGAGACACAGATGTATAGAACAGTCTTTTGGACTCTGTGGGAGAGGGAGAGGGTGGGACGATTTGGGAGAATGGCATTGAAACATGTATAATATCATATATGAAATGAATCGCCAGTCCAGGTTCGATGCATGATACTGGATGCTTGGGGCTGGTGCACTGGGACGACCCAGAGGGATGGTGTGGGGAGGGAGGAGGGAGGGGGATTCAGGATGGGGAACACATGTACACCCGTGGTGGATTCATGTTGATGTATGGCAAAAGCAATACAATATTGTAAAGTAATTAACCTCCAATTAAAATAAATTTATATAAAAAAAGAATAAGGACATTCTCTTACAAAGTTACAGTACATTTATCTTTAATATTGATAAAAATATTATTTTCTAATCTTCATACCTTGTTCAAAGTACACTAATTGTACTTCTAATGTTCTTTATGGCATTACTATATGATATCACTATTTTGCAAGACATAAAAATGAGCTAGAAATGTAATTTAAATGTTCTAGTATCTACATTAAAAAGTAAAAAGCAAGTGAAGTTAATCTTAATAATAAATTGTATTTAAACCAATAAAAAAAACACAGATTTCTAAATATTTAGTTTTTTTCAAATAAATCAAATGGAATTATTGTAATTATTTTATTCAATCTGTCCTTAACCTGTCAACAACAAATTCTGACACAGAAAACGATACATACTTCTTTCAAGAGTTCAGTCATGTGACTCAGTATTGTAACAAAATAAAAAATTTTATTTATACTACATGCATTAGTTTCTTTCATTCAGTTCGGTCCAGTCGCTCAGTCGTGTCCGACTCTTTGCGACCCCATGAATCGCAGCACGCCAGGTCTCCCTGTCCATCACCATCTCCCGGAGTTCATTCAAACTCACGTCCATCGAGTCAGTGATGCCATCCAGCCATCTCATCCTCTGTTGTCCCCTTCTCCTCCTGCCCCCAATCCCTCCCAGCATCAAAGTCTTTTCCAACGAGTCAACTCTTCGCATGAGGTGGCCAAAGTACTGGAGTTTCAGCTTTAGCATCATTCCTTCCAAAGAACACCCAGGGCTGATCTCCTTTAGAATGGACTGGTTGGATCTCCTTGCAGTCCAAGGGAATCTCAAGAGTCTTCTCCAACACCATGGTTCAAAAGCATCCATTCTTCAGCACTCAGCTTTCTTCACAGTCCAACTCTCACATCCATACATGACCACTGGAAAAACCATAGCCTTGACTAGACGGACCTTTGTTGGCAAAGTAATGTCTCTGCTTTTCAATATGCTATCTAGGTTGGTCATAACTTTTCTTCCAAGGAATAAGCATCTTTTAATTTCATGGCTGCAATCACCATCTGCAGTGATTTTGGAACCCCAACAAATAAAGTCTGATACTGTTTCCACTGTTTCCCCATCTATTTCCCATGAAGTGATGGGACCAGAGGCAATGATCTTCATTTTCTGAATGTTCTTTTATTAGTAATGCTTAAAATCTGCTATAACATATGGCATATGATGCATAGCTAGCAGTATCAAGTTATTAGCAGCAGTATGAACTAAGAATGAACAGATCATTATACACCTTAGGATATAATTAACTACTAATTACATTAACATGCTCTAGGCATTTGACCTATACCTATATACCTATTAATCATAGCTATCACTCATGGATGACTAATATTTGCTGAGCGTATACTAAGAGCCAGAAACTTTACACATATAATTTCCTTTAATCCTTATAACAACTCTAGTAGTGTGTATGATTTTTATCTATACAATGATACATAAACTGAGGCATATGCAAATTAAGTAGCATGGCAAAGTTGCTGAACCATTAAGGGGTACATCAAACACATCCCGGTTGATGCCAAAACTGATGTTTGTGAACATGCTATAATGTTTCCCAAGACTTAGGTATGGGCTTCTCAGGTTGTGCAGTGGTAAAGAATTTGCCAGTGCAGGGGATGCAGGAGACATGGGTTTGATCTCATGTACCAACATAATAAGTTAGTAAACTTTTGGAACAAAATGTGTCAATATGTTTTAACAGAAAGACTGGAGGGTAATCCTAAAGTTATAATCTGAAAGAAAGAAAATCTATTTTCACAAGCATGTTCAACAAGCCCAAGGGCACTAAAGTATAGAAACCATTGCCACCTTAATAAACAGCAACTCAGTTCTTCCATCAACACAGGCCAGAATCCTGACTCCTCATTTTCTCTTGTCACCATGTCTTCTCCTTAAGCAAATTGTGTTGATTTAGCACAATGCATAATTTTTCCACTATGCCTCACTCTTTAGCACATATCACTGCCTAAATGGCTGTACAATTTCACTTATTTATCTTCATTTATGATCTGTTTCCCTCAGTAAGGTATTTGTGCACTGAGTTTTTACTTTTTCACCTTTGTTGTCTTTTTGTTCACTGCTTCATCCCTAACATCCAGAACAACTAAGGACATTTAGCTGTCATTGACTATATATTTGCTGAATAAATGGATTTATATGTTCAACAAATCTTATCTGAAACATTTTCAAATTATTTCTAGAAACTGATCCTTTGCCAATATTTGATAATAGTTTCTTAATCCAAGCCATCAGTGTCTCTTGAGTAGAAGTCTGTAAGAGCCTCCCTTACTGATCTTCCCATTTATATCTCTTGTCTCTATTACATGGCAGAGTAGCTCTTTTACAACCTTGGTTAAATTACATTAACCTTTACTCAAAACCTTCCAATAATTTTGTAGCTCTAAGTAAAAGCCATGGTCCCATTAGGACAGGTATGAAATATTAGTCTTCTTCCCACCACATCTTGTCCCTGTCCTAAACCCCATTCCCTGATGAGAAATATACTCTCACCACAGGACCTTTGCACTTGCTCCTCTCTATGCAAGAATGCTCAATACCTTTTGCATCCAGAGTTCTGCTCACATCATCACATGAGAGAATCTCTTGTTGACCACTGTTTCTAAAGTAGAACTTTCCATAGTTCTCTGTCTTCTCATAAAGTTTTATTACTTTTAATAGCATCTGACATAACATGATAACACACATATACAAAACATACATACTATATATGGACATATAGGTCAGCAACTGACATTGCTATAGCATAGATACATAATGTGGTATATGTTTATCCTATATATATGTATATATATCATGTGCATATGCATATATATGTGTGTGTATATATATAATGAATATCTACATGCATATATTTGTGTTGGTGCTTATATAAAGGACAAAGAAAAAAGTGTATATGTAGAGAGAGAGAGTACTGATAGATGGTCATCTGTCTCTTTCCACTGTAAGTGCTGTTGGTGAGGTGATTGTTTTGTTCACTGCTTCACACCCATTATTTAGCTTACTGTTTAGCATCTCGTAAGCACTTAGTATCTGTTGAATAAATTGATGAATAGATGGCACACTTATATGTGGGAATATTTTCCATCTGTTAAATTGCTAATTTTACAGACTGAAAACTTATAGAAATGTTTAAAACATAATATTAAGTTAAAATTTTGTTTTTCTTAATTTTGATGTATTTCATTTCAAATATACTTTCCCTTATGAATGAAACTTTTGTGATACTATGCAAACTTAAGGACATAGAGTGACAACTACAGTATGTTAAGAATGTGAAACATTTTCTTATTTTGACAGAATGGTAGTTTTCCCCTCACCCTAGACCTTTTTCTACTATTCTTGCCAGAAGTTCATGTGTATCATAAATAGCAGAATTTTTAAAAAACTGCAGTTGGTATTAACACCAATAAACATCTGTGACAATGAAGAGGACCACATTGCATATGATTAATAAAGTGAATCCCTCTTCCATTAGAAGAATTATCTGAAATATAAGCAAAACCTATTAATGTGTTTTGGTTCTTATCGAGGACACAGACCCTTGTTTGTGTGAAATATGCCCCACGTGGTAAAGATCATTTAAAATTCAAATTGAATAATTTCAACAACACTAAATTACAATACCAATTACATATTTCATCGTCTTAAGATGCTTTTCCCCCACATTTTAGCATTTCTGAAATCAGGATGGGGTCACCACTCCATGTTGGACCATAAAGAAGACTGAGCACCAAGGAACTGGCTTTTGGATTGTGATGCTGAAGAAGACCCTTGAGAGTCCCTTGGACAGCAAGGAGATCAAACCAGTCAAGCCTAAAGAAAATCCACCCTGAATATTCACTGGGAGGACTGATGATGAAGCTGAAGCTCCAATACTCTGGCCACCTGATGCAAAGAGCCAAGTCACTGGAGAAGACCCTGATGCTGGGAAAAATTGAGTGCTGGAAGAGAAGGGGAAAACAGAGGATGAGAAGGTTGGATGGCATCATCAGCTCAATAGGCATGAGTTTGAGAAAACTCCAGGAGACAGTGAAGGACCGGGAAGCATGGCATGCTGCAGTCTGTGGGGTCACAGAGTCAGACATGACTGGGCAACTGAACAAGAGCAACAATCCATATTTCCTAAAAGTGATTATTAATTTGATGATGCTTTTCACAATTGCTAGTGTCTTAAAATCCAGTAAATTTGATAATTAAGGAAAACAGATTTTCAAAAAACAAAAACATTTCTGTCTGGTATAGTAGAAACAGGTAATTTTGATTATGACAAATGAAACTACTGTTGCTCTCCAGTAGCTGACTGGTAGAAAGACATACACTCAAAAAATAGACAATTGGATTTTATCAAAATTAAAAATCTGTACTTTAAAGAATACCATCAAGAAAGAGAGACAACCTTCAGAATATGAGAAGATGTTTGCAATTTATATATCGAATAAGGGACTTGTATATATGTATACACAACTCTTACAGCTGAATAATAGACAAACAACCCTGTTTGAAAATGGGCAAAAAATCTGAACAGACATTTCTTTGATAAAATATACAAGAAGTTCAAAGGAAAAAATAACATGAAAAGATGTTCAGCATGATTAGTGCTCAGGGAAATGCAAATCGAAACCACAATGAGACCACTTCATATTCACTAGGATGTATACAATAAAAAAGAGTGTTGATGAGAATGTTGAGAAACTGAATCTTTATATACTGCTGATGAGAATGAAAAATGGTGAAGCTGTTGTGGAAAACCGTCTGGCAGGTCTTCAAAATTTTTAACAGAATCACCACATGATCTTGCATTCTACTTCTAGGCATAATACTCAAGAGAAATGAAAACATAATTTCACCAAAAAATTGTGCATGAATGCTCCTAGAAGCATTGTTCATAATAGCCAAAAAGTCAAAACAATACAAATGTCCATAATCTCATGAATGGATAAATAAAATATGGTTTAATCAATATAATAGAATTTTGTTCATTGAATTACTGAATTACAGTAAAACCTGACTGCTAATAGGTATGGAATTTCTTTTTCTTTTTCTTTTTTAATATAAATTTATTTATTTTAATTGGAGGTTAATTACTTTACAATATTGTATTGGTTTTGCCACACATCAACATGAATCCACCAGGGGTGTACATGTTCTTTTTGAGGTGACAGGAATGATCTAAAATTGACTGTGGTGATGGGTACATATCTTTGAGAATATGATAAAAAAAAAAAAAACCACTGAGTTTTCACCCACTACTTAAAGTAGGTGAATTTTATGGTCAAGGTGAATTGTAACTCGATAAGTCCATTATAATAAAATACAAACAAACAAAAATCAAGATTCTCCAAGCTTAAGAAAATCACTTAGTATGTTAAGCAGAGAGTCTGATGTAATGGAAAGATAACTAATATTGGCTCCATAAAAGCCAAGTTTAAATTCTGGTTATGCCATTTGTTAGCTGAGTGGCAGTGAGTCAGTTTCTTAATATGAAAATTTGGGGTAATAAAATCTTTTCATTCCAAGGATTAAACAGAATAATCTAAAGTGAAGAGGTACAAAAGAGTCTCTTGATGAAGGTAAAAGAGGAGAGTGAAAAGGCTGGCTTAAAACTCAACATTAAAAAACTAAGATCATGGCATCTGGTCCCATCACTTCATGGCAAATAGTTGGGGAAACAATGGAAACAGTTTTCTTAGGCTCCAAAATCAATGCGGATGGTAACTGCAGCTATAAATTGAAAAGATGCTTGCTCCTTGGAAGAAAATCTATGACAAACCTAGACAGTGTATTAAAAAGTAGAGACATCACTTTGCCAACAAAGGTCAATCTAGTCAAATCTATGGTTTTTCCAGTAGTCATGTATGGATGTGAGAGTTGGACCATAAAGAGGGCAGAGTGCTGAAGAACTGATGCTTTTAAACAGTGGTGCTGGAGAAGACTCTTGAGAGTCCCTTGGACTGCAAGGAGATCCAACCAGTCCATCCTAAAGGAAATCAGTCCTGAATATTCATTGGAAGGACTGATGCTGAAGCTGAAACTCCATTCTTTAGCTACCTGATGTGAAGTGCTAAATCACTGGAAAAGACCCTGATGCAGGTAAAGATCAAGAGCAGGAGGAGAAGGGGGCAACAGAGGTTGAGATGGTTGGACAGCATCATTGACTCAATGGACGTGAGTTTGAACAAACTCTTGGAGATAGTGAAGGACAGGGAAGCCTGGCATGCTACATGGGGTTGCAAAGAATTGTACATGACTGAGTGACTGAAGGACAATAACAAAATGTGACTTGTACACATAAATATTGAAGAATTATATATTTCCTTCCTTTGGTTTTTCTTAAATTCACAGCTCAAGTATTTAGAATCAACAAAACAAATTATGTAATTTGGAACAAACAAAAAAACCTTATCTTCCCTTTTAAAGCCTAAATGGGGAATAAACAATGTAATTACCTTAAGTATGCCAATGGACAATTTAAAATTTAATCTAAATATCTTTTTTTCTAATCACCAATAATATGATTTATGATAAAAACTTTTGTTGAGTCAAGTGGGAATCCAGTAAGTTCTAAATTTTGCTTGTAAACCAGCACCAAAACAAAAAGGACTGATCAATATAGGCGGCTACTAAGATTGCAACATAAACTTTAGAGCCATCTCTGGGAGTGTAATTTTAATAACCAAGTTATTCCATCTCAGCCATTTTTCTTTATTATAATACTATTTTATTTCATTATGTTGTTACATTGTATTATAATTGCTTAAGCATCTGGAAATGGATGGTGAAACTTTCGAACAATTTTCAGTATGTGTAAATGATCATATTAGTGCTTCAACTGTGTAACCTTCCCGTTCATTACTAATGTCAGTATGTTTTAGGACTGCCGGAGTAGCTGAGGCTGAAGATTAAAACAACAGTTATTAGGTTCAAGATGGCGGTATAGGAAGATCCTAGACCCATCTCTTTCTGGGGTAGTTACATATGCATCAGTTTCTTTTGAGAAAGAGCTGTAAACCAGATGAACTGCTCCTCCATGACAAAAGATAAAAGGACCACATCAAGAAAGGTAGGAGAGACCATCTTTGACAGTCCTTCCAAAACCCCGCTCTCAGCATAGGGAGGGATCTCCTCAGTCCAGTATTTTTCTCAGAGGAGCAAGGGATTTGTGCCTTACACGAGGCACCCCAGCCCTTGGGATCTGCACCAGAGGACAAGGCCCCAAAACACCTGGCAAGGAAATCAATGGGAAGACATTCAAAGGACCCAAAGGGACATATGGAACCTTTTAAAGGGCTTGCATGTGGTCTCATTCATGTCAGCAGCAGTTTGAAAAGTGCCTAGCCTCTATGTGAAGGAGATTCACCTGCTAATTTGAAAGCATCTGCAGAAAGGGCAGGAGACAACTGAAACTCTCTCCAGAGACAGAGGTGTTAGTGGACACCATTTTTGCACTCTCTACCCACCCTGATAGCACAAGTGAAAGTGCAAGTGTTAGTCACTCAGTTGTGTCTGACTCTGCAACCCCATGGACTGTCTATGGAATTCTCCAAGCAAGAATACCGGAGTGGGTTGCCATTCCCTTCTCCAGGGGATTTTCCCAACCCAGAGACTGAACTCATGTCTCTTGTGTCTCTGGCATTGCAGGCAGATTCTTTACCATCTGAGCTACCAGAGAAGCTAGCACAAGCAGGCTAGCTAAACCCTCTTGCTGCCTTGCTAGGACAGGTGGGGAAAGCAGTCTCTGCACTGCCTCACTGCCTTGCTGAAACTGCACTGTCCCACTGCCTTGCTGAAACTAAAAAGCTCATGCAGTGTGACACTCCCTCACCTGCTGTCTGGGACCAGGGAACAAGAGCATTCTCCCCTTGTGGCTCAATGATGGTCTTTAGTGTTATGCAGTTTTGCTTTGTGGTTATCAAGAGGCTCAAATATAACATCCCATGATAGCAACTTAAATGTGAACATGTTCCAAAGCTCTTGAAGGAACTCTCTCATTGCATCACTGAGACCTGCAGGCAAGAACAGGCAAGGCATTTTCCTGCAAGACTGCCCAGCTTGCAGCTGACTCAGGAAAGCCAACAGGAACACTGGTGGTATTTATTGATCAGGTAACCCCGGCAGCCAAAGAGGTTGGTTTCTGGTCTCCACCAGACTGTGACAGTCAGAGACAGTTCTTGGCAGGCTACTACCCTCAGAGCAATGCACAGACCACAGACTGAAACACATCCCCACCTTCCTGTGAAAAGCCTCTTTATTTATGTTGGAGCTTCAGCCTGAGGGATAGGCTTAAGGTTTCCCACACATCTAGAGTCTATGGAGGTACTTCCAGTGTAGTAGAGACAGAGTATCCTATCCAACCCCTTTGCTTCACTTCAACTTGATAATAGCTTACACACTGATCAGGAGCTCTGATTTTTGTTAACAGTCTCCCAAGGCCACCATCAGATTTCCAGTCTGAAGACTGTAGGGTTTGGGATTGTAGCCCCACAGAAACTGTATGTATTTGATACTTTAACAGAGGCTGTCTGAGGCCATGGTCTCCAATCAACCTGAAACTAGGTGCTAAATGAGATTTCTTCCCTTGGAGACAACAGGTAAGTAAGAATCTCACTGCCAAAGGTAAATACAGAGAAAAGGTAGTGAATTAATTACTTATAAATCTAGTGAGGAAGTTAATGGCAACCCACTCCAGTACTGTTGCCTGGAGAATCCCATGGACAGAGGAGCTTGGTGGGCTACAGTCCACGGGGTCGCAAAGAGTTGGACATGACTGAGCGACTTCATTTCACTTCACTTCACTTCAAGCAAGTTAAAAGACAAAAGTAGTAAAATCAACTAAAACTACAAAAATCAGTTTAGAAATACATAAAATGAAAAGATACAAAATTTGACATAAAAAAAACACAAAATGGAGTAAAAATGTAGAAGTTTGGTGCTGATAAAGATCCAGACCCAGTCTTTTTTACATTTTTTTATTTTGTATTGGGATATAGCTGGTTAACTTCCCAGGTGGCTCAGATGGTAAAGAATCTACCTGCAATGCAGGAGACCCTGGTTCTATCCCTGGGTCGAGAAGTTCCCCAAGAGAAGGGCATGTCAATCCACTCCAGTATACTTGTTTGGAAAATTCCATGGACAGATGAGTCTGGCAGGCTACAGTCCATAGGATCGCAAAGAGTCAGACACGACGGAGTTACTAAAACACACCCACATAGCCATTTTACAATGCTGTGATAGTTTCAGGGGAACAGTGAACGGACATACATACACACGTAGAAGACCCAGATTTACTGATTCTTTGCTGTGCTTTTGTTGTCTGCTTCTCCCTAACAGTATCAATGTGTTCTAAAGTCCTGACACTAACCAGTCACAGCACAGGTACTGCTGTTATACTGAGTCAACCCCCCAACTGAGGAAATTCTGTGGATAAACTACTTTCCATCATGTCAACGTGTTGGCGTTTATTCTACCCACATCTATCTTTCCATATATTCACCCAATCAATCATCATTTATCTACCTATCTGTCACTGAAAACAGGGTACATGCTAGGCAAAACGAATAGGACAGATAATAAACAGCAATTGTTATCATCTAGCAAAATGAGTGGAGAAGGCAATGGCACCCCATTCCAGTACTCTTGCCTGGAGAATCTCATGGATGGAGGAGCCTGGTAGGCTGCAGTCCATGGGGTCGCTAAGAGTCGGGCACGACTGAGCGACTTCACTTTCACTTTTCACTTTCATGCATTGGAGAAGGAAATGTCAACCCACTCCAGTGTTCTTGCCTGGAGAATCCCAGGAACCGGGGAGCCTGGTGGGCTGCCATCTATGGGGTCTCACAGAGTCGGACATGACTGAAGCGACTTAGCAACAGCAGCAGCAAAATAAGTATGCATAGAAAGTAGAAAGAAAGTGAAGTCTCTCAGTAGTGTCTGACTCTTCGACCCCATGGACTGTAGCCTGCCAAGCTCCTCCATTCCTGGGATTTTCCAGGCAAGAATACTGGAGCAGGTTGCCATTTCCTTTTCCAGGGGAACTTCTTGACCCAGGGATCAAACCAAGGTCTCCTGCACTGTAGGCAGACTCTACTATTTGAGCCACCAGGGAATCCAAAACTGAAAGTCACTTAATTGTGTCCAGTTCTTTGTGACCCCGTGGACTGTAGCCTGCCAGGCTCCTCTGTCCATGGACTTCTCCAAGCCAAAATACTGGAGTAGGTAGCTGTTCCCTTCTCTAGGGGATCTTCCCAGTGCAGGGACTGAACCCAGGTCTTCCACACTGCAGGCAGATTCTTTACCTTCTGAGCCACCAGGGAAGCCCAGGTATACATAAAGCCATATTCAAAGTGCTATAATAATAGAAAGAAGGCCTCATCTCAACTTCTGAATGTTAGGGAGGACTTCACAGAAGAGTAATGTTAGAAAGTCATACTCTTCCTCCTTAAGGAGAATGATGACTATCAGTTCTTTAAATGCTCTCCCAGACGGTTTGTCAACCCAAATGAAAAAAAGGAATATAATCAGATTAGGTTGTCAGTGAGAAAAATAACGCAGTAATGATTTCTAACAGGTGAGGAAAATCACACTGAGGGATCACATCATGGTGAGAAAAGTAATGGGCAAATCCTACAGCAAACTCTCCAAAGATATGCATGTCAATAGCCTCTGTGTCGTTTATCCATTTTTCGGATTCTAAATATATTATTGGAGCCCCTACTATGTGCCAAATAATGTTCTTGATTCTGGGCTACAGGAATCAAGAAAGTTAACAAAGCCTCTGTGTTCTGGAAACAGAAAAAGAGAGAGAGAAAAAAAAAAAACAAACAGAATTTCAGGTAATACTCTCTATGCATTAAAAAGAAAAATAAATCAAGATTAGAGCACATAAAGTGAAGTTTGTGTGAATCTGGTTTCTCTCAATGGAAGGCCCTGGAATCAGAACAACAGGGAATAGAAGCTTGAACCAGCTATAGCACTGGCTTCCCAGGAGGCTCAGTGGTAAAGAATCTGCCTGTTACCATGCGAGAGATACAGGAGACATGGGTTTAATCCCTGGGTCTGGAAGATTCCTTGGAAAAAGAAATGGCAACTCACTCCAGTATTCTTGCTTGGGAAATCCCATGGACAGAGGAGCCTGGCAGCTACCCTATGGGGTCACAAAACAGCCAGACAGGACTGAGCAACTGAAAAACGACAAGGGGGAAGAGGCAATAGGAAATGGCCTAAAGAGGCCATGCCCAGATATCTCATATGGCCTCTGAAGGTCAAGTAGGAGGTTTACATTTTAAATGTAATGGGAAAGCTGGAGGAATCTGAGGAGAAAAATGATGAGATTTAATTTCTTTTATTAAAGCTTCCTATAATTGCTGTGTAGAAAGTAGATTATAAGGAAGCATGAGGTGGAGCAGAGAGACCAACTAGGAGGTCATTACACTATCTCCCAAGAAATGGTGGCAGAGTGGATTAGCTTGCAGCAACAAATAGAACACTTGTAGCAGCAAATGGTGAGCAGTGTTACATTCCGAATATAACTTGAAAAGTGAGGCAAGATGACTTATGTAATGTGCTTAATAAAAAGCTGAAAAGATTTACAGTGACTGTGATGCTTTCAAAACTAGAGAACAATGTCTTTCCCTGTAATTCCATTTTTTTCTGTAATTGTAAGTAAATTGATAACATCAGTGGAAAAGTTATTTTTATACCATTTTAACATGAAAGTGAAAAGTGAAAGTGAAGTTGCTCAGTCGTGTCCGACTCTTTGCAACCCCATGGGCTGTAGCCTACCAGGCTCCTCCCTCCATGGGATTCTCCAGGCAAGAGTACTGGAGTGGGTTGCCATTTCCTTCTCCAGGGGGTCTTCCCAACCCAGGGATCAAACCCGGGTCTCCCGCATTCCAGGCAGAAGCTTTAGCCTCTGAGCCACCAGGGAAGCACATGAAACTGTTGGAAAAAATGATGAAAATTAGTAGAGATTAATATTACAGAAAGACAGCAAAATCATTACATACATACATCATTACATTTGAACGTAACTGTTTTGAGAAATAAGATCAACAAACAAGCCATTAAGCTGAACTATGAAACTTGTAGAAAGTGAATGCCTTGATTATCTAACACAGACCACTTCCTGAGGGAGTCGTTTCATAACACTGGCAAAATGTTGATTGCACAAGATTAGGTAGATGAATATTTTGGTGGTTGGACCCAAAGTATATTGGTCTTAATTAGCCCTGCTTATTTCACTTCAAAGTTACCTGATTTTACTGCAGCATTAGCAAGGGTAAAATTAGGCATTAGTTACTTGTTAATTGGATTTCTCTGTCTTTGCCATTTTCTAGTACACTAACAAGAAAAGAAGGGTGAGCAATAGTAGCAGGACTTCCAGGATTGATGAACAAGATTGCTGACACACCATAATTTCAAGTTCACTGTTACATGGATCAGTACTTCCCAGAACAATTTGTGTGTGTCTGTGTCTATGTATCTATGTGGCTGGGGGAGAATGGTTTATGCAATGGAATGGTGCCCTGGCTGCTCTATGAAAAGTAGAATTAAAAGTCCAGAGACAACAATTAGAAAAATAAATGAAGAAAACCAAGCAACAAAATCCTAACCTCCCAACCTGATCATCTCCCAAATATATTTTACCATGCAATGTTACTCCTCCATCTTTTGCTGCTCCCAGCCTGATACTTAACATCTTGCAGAGCTGGTGTTCCCTGGGTTTCACTAACCACTTTTCATCTTAAATGCCTCTGTTACCATTGTGCTGATTAAGAGAGAAGGTGAGAGATGAAGGTTTCCTGGGTTGAAACCTCTGTTCTCTATTTGCTAGTTAGATGATTTTTGTAAGTTAACTTGCCTCTTGGTGAGTCAGTTTCCTCATCTGTAAAAATAAGATGATAATAACACCAACCCAAAGGACTGTTAAGAAAATTAAATAAGATAACATAGGCAGGGAGGTGTGCATGTGAATTCAGTAAATTACTGTTATTCCAGTATGCCATCAGGGTCACATTTTGGTGGTAACAGAAAGAGATGGTTAGTGAAGATATTTAAGAGCCCAGAAAAATTCAGTGTGAAAGATAAGTTGAGTGAGTAACTAAATAAAAACACTCATTGAATTTCTATGATGATGTCTTAGAGACTGTGATGGAGCTGCCTCTTCATTTAATTCAACAATATTGTAAAAGCAGGGATCTTTAATCCCAATTTACAAATCAGATCACTGAGGCTCAGAGAGGTTAATAATATGCCACAGTTGCACAACCAGTAGATACAAGAATAAATGTCTGACCAATGTCTGGCTGGGAAAATAGTATTTCACTGATAATCTACTACGAACTCTCTCAGCCAACATTAGCAAAAATCTGCAGTTCTGAATCAATAGAATCATGAATATTCCATTTGGCTTTGGGGTACAGAAGGAAGCAAGACAAAGTCTAATAGAGTTTTGCCAAGAGAACACACTGGTCATAGCAAACACTATCTTCCAACAACACAAGAGAAGACATGACACATTGACATCACCAGATGGTCGACACTGAAATCAGACTGATTACATTTTTTTGCAGCCAAAGATGGAGAAGCTTTATACAGTCAGCAAAAACAAGATGGGGAGCTGACTGTGGCTCAGATCATGAACTCCTTATTGCCAAAGTTAGACTGAAATTGAAGAAAGTAGGGAAAACTACTAGACCATTCAGTTATGACCTAAATCAAATCTATGATTATACAGTGAAAGTGAGAAATAGACTCAAGGGATTAAATCTGATAGAGTGCCTGAAAAACTATGGATGGAGATTCGTGACAATGTACAAGAGGCAGGGATCAAGACCATCCCCAAGAAAAAGAAATGCAAAAAGGCAAAATGCTTGTCTGAGGAGGCCTTACAAATAGCTGTGAAAAGAAGAAAAGCAAAAGACAAAGGAGAAAAAGAAAGATATACCAATTTGAATGCAGAGTTCCAAGAACAGCAAAGAGAGATAAGAAAGCCTTCCTCAGTGATCAATGAAAAGAAATAGAGGAAAACAATACAATGGGAAAGACTAGAGATCTCTTCAAGAAAATTAGAGATACCAAGGGAATATTTCATGCAAAGATGGGCACAATACAGGACAGAAATGGTATGGACCTAACAGAAGCAGAAGATATTAAGAAGAGGTGGCAAGAATACACAGAAAAACTATACAAAAAAAGATCTTCATGATCCAGATAACCACAAAGGTGTGATCACTCACTTAGAGCCAGACATCCTGGAATGTGAAGTCAAGTGGGCCTTAGGAAGCATCACTAAGAACAAAGCTAGTGGAGATGATGGAATTCCAGGTGAATTATTTCAAATACTAAAAGATGATGCTGTGAAAGTGCTGCACTCAATATGCCAGCAAATTTGGAAAACTCAACAGTGGCTGAAGGACTGGAAAAGGTCAGTTTTCATTCCAAACCCAAAGAAAGGCAATGCCAAAGAATGCTCAAACTGCCACACGATTGCACTCATCTCACACACTAGTAGAGTAATGCTCAAAATTCTCCAAGCCAAGCTTCAACAGTACATGAACCATGAACTGCCAGATATTCAAGCTGGTTTTAGAAAAAGCCGAGGAACTAGAGATCAAATTGCCAACATCCCCTGGATTATTGAAAAAGCAAGAGAGTTCTGGAAAAACATCTACTTCTGCTTTATTGACTGTGCCAAAGCCTTTGACTGTGTGGATCACAACTAACTGTGGAAAATTCTTCAAGAGATGTGAATACCAGACCACCTGACCTGCCTCTTGAAAAATCTGTATGCAGGTCAGGAAGCAACAGTTAAAATTGGACATGGTTCCAAATAGGAAAAGGAGTACGTCAAGGCTGTATATTGTCACCTTGCTTATTTAACTTATATGCAGAATATATCATGCGAAATGCTGGGCTGGAAGAAACACAAGCTGGAATCAAGATTGCCGGGACAAATATCAATCACCTCAGATATGCAGATGACACCACCCTTATGACAGAAAGCGAAGAACTAAAGAGCCTTTTGATGAAAGTGAAAGTCAGTTCAGTTCAGTTCAGTTGCTCAGTCATGTCCGACTCTTTGCGACCCCCTGAACCACAGCACACCAGGCTTCTCTGTCCATCACCAACTCCCAGAGTCCACCCAAACCCATGTCCATCGAGTTGGTGATGCCATCCAACCATCCCATCCTCTATCGTCCCCTTCCCCTCCTGCCCTCAATCTTTCCCAGCATCAGGGTCTTTTCAAATGAGTCAGCTCTTCACATTGGGCAAAGCATTGGAGTTTCAGCTTGAAAATCAGTCCTTCCAATGAACATCCAGCACAAATCTCTTTTAGGATGGACTGGTTGGATCTCCTTGCAGTCCAAGGGACTCTCAAGAGTCTCATCCGACACCACAGCTCAAAAGCATCAATTCTTTGGCGCTCAGTTTTCTTTATAGTCCAACTCTGACATCCATACATGATCACTGGAAAAGCCATAGCCTTGACTAGACAGACCTTTGTTGGCAAAATAATGTCTCTGCTTTTTAATATGCTGTCTAGGTTGGTCATAACTTTCCTTCCAAAGAGTAAGCGTCTTTTAATTTCATGGCTGCAATAACCATCTGAAGTGATTTTGGAGCCCAGAAAAATAAAGTCAACCACTAAAAGTGAAAGAGGAGAGAGAAAAAATTGACTTAAAACTCAACATTCAGAAAACTAAGATCACGGCATCTGGTCCCATCACTTCATGGAAAATAGACGGGGAAACAATGGAAACAGTGACAGACTTTTTGTGGGGGGACTCCAAAATCACTGCAGATGGTGACTGCAGCCATGAAATTAAGATGCTTGCTCCTTGGAAGAAAAGTTATGACCAACCTAAACAGCATATTAAAAAGCAGAGGCATTACTTTGCCAACAAAGGTCTGTCTAGTCAAAGCTTTGGTTTTTCCAGTAGTCATATATGGATGTGAGAGTTGGACTGTATAGAAAGCTGAGTGCTGAAGAATTGATGCTTTTGAACTGTGGTTTTGGAGAAGACTCTTGAGAGTCCCTTGGACTGCAAGGAGATCCAACCCGTCCATCCTAAAGAAATTAGTCCTGAATATTCATTGGAAGGACTGATACTGAAGCTGAAACTCCAATACTTTGGCCACCTGATGGGAAGAACTGACTCATTAGAAAATACCCTGATACTGGGAAATATTGAAGGCAAAAGGAGAAGGGGACGACAGAGGATGAGATGGTTGGATGGCATCACTGACTTAGTGGATGTAAGTTTGAGTAAACTCCTGGAGTTGGTGATAGACAAGGAGGCCTGGCATGCCACAGTCCATGGGGCCGCAAGGAGTCACACACGACTGAGTGACTGAACTGAACTGAACTGAAAAGCTTATTTTGAACAGAGAGAAATATGTTTTCAGTGAAACACTGACCACATCCACGTAACTGCCATAGCCTCAACATTTTTATGGGGCAGTTCAAAGTAGTTTACTCTAAAAAAATGAAAAGCCATTAATTAGAAACATCAGTCGGGTTCCAAAAATTGTAGTAGAACCTATTAGTACTTGGAAACTCCAATGCATTAACCAACTCAATGTTAGAAGCTAGTAATCTGCATTCTAAATGCAAAATTAGAAAATGTAACTTCACTGAATTTAAAAGACATCATGTATTATTAAATACTCATGATTCATGAAGTTACAGTTTTTCCATACTTGACATTGTTTTACTTGACCTCTTCTCAAACATGACAAAGGCATACCAGCTACAGATATTCATCCAACTTTGAAAGAGCATTTCACAGCCAGGTTTTATATCTAGATAGGTCCCCAGAATGCCTGGTGATACAACAGTCAGCTGGAGCTTCATTCTTGGCTTCATGATAGAAGTGAGCATGTACCTCCTGTGTGCTGTCTTAACCCCTTAGAACCTCTGATGTTTCTCTAAACTGAATGAATGATAGGCTGATGCTGGGAGATGCAAAAATACTGGGTATGAGTTACAAATTCCTGGAGAGATATAAACACCAGTCAAATGTGTCAAATGACTGAGATACTTGAATGATGAGGTGGGGGGAAAGGAGTCTGGGCATCTAATTACATTATGCATTAGAGGAAATGTTAATATTTGGATTGGCAAACTGTCAAAAATAAGATTCCTGGAATTGAATAGAAAGGTTTACATGACTGGAGTCATTGTTAGGCTACTAGTAGTAACTTGCTACTAAGTCGCTTCAGTCGTGTCCGACTCTGTGCGACCCCATAGATGGCAGCCCACCAGGCTCCCCCATCCCTGGGATTCTCCAGGCAAGAACACTGGAGTGGGTTGCCATTTCCTTCTCCAATGCATGAAAGTGAAAAGTGAAAGTGAAGTCACTCAGTCGTATCTGATTCTTCGCAACCCCATGGACTGTAGCCTACCAGGCTCCTCCGTCCATGGGAATTTCCAGGCAAGAGTACTGGAGTGGGGTGCCATTGCCTTCTCCAAGTAGTAACTTGGGAGAATTATTAATGAAGGGTTCTGTGCAAACTGTAACACCTGCATGGATATTTTGAACAAGATTTTTGTTTATTTTTGGTTTCTTATCAGAAAACAACTAACACAAGTAACCTCTTTCAGGATTAATTACTTTTTATGGGAAAGACCTTTGCACCCTGATTGAGCATATCTGTTCTGAGGAAATGCTCTTCTCGATGTTGTATGTGAAATGAACCTGCTGGTGGCTGTCTTCCTTTAATTAGGAAACTTAATAAGCCAACATTGTGTCTAAGCCACACACACACAAAGAGGTATTACTTAAAAAACACACGACTAATTCACAATCATTCAGAGTCCTATTATAAATAACACAGCTCATCCTTTAAACAAATCATGAAAAAGTGTCTCAGCGAAGTCTTCAGAGAGAGATCAATATACATGTTTTAGGCTAGACATTCTTAATTCTGGCTATACTTAATATTTATCTGGGGAACAGTTAAAAGTATGGATCCTGATTTCTATCCTTAGATCAATTAAAACTGACTCTCTGGAAGTGGGTCCCAGGAAGTTTTAAAAGCTCTAGGTGACTTGAGAATGCCTGATGTAGGCAATGCAGCCAGGCCACCTGTGTGTGCACTACTGAAAATTCAGGGCTCAACTTCCACAGATTACAAATAAATTCAGTGTGAGGTTATAAAATACTTGTTGGGGCAGACACAAGTGTTGGGGTATCACTCTTTGATAAAACTCTGACTTCATTTTATTTCTATTCAATTTATGAAAAGGAACGGCCCTTGTTTCAAGGAATCACTCGTAGGCAAGTCCAACAAGTATGAATCCGAATATAAATCTCATTCAAATGAAGCAAACTTGCATTGTAACTGCAAAAGGCAAATGAGTATATTGAGTATAATTGTCTCTGTTATAGAAAAAATAAATAAAAATTATACTGTCTACTAATAGAGGATCAGGATAAAATCTTTCAGTACCACCGTTATTCCAAATGTTACAACCAGTTCCAAATATCAGTTTTGAAAACTATGCATAGAATTGTGTGCTATTTTGACTGAAATATGAACATTTTTCTCAACTTATAAAAAGTTTTGATGTCAATATTTTTCTTTACATATTCTTATTATATAACATTTGTATATATCTTGCTTAGAGAAAAAAGAAAATACAGACAGCGAGAAGATATATAACAATCCCAAATAACCACTTGTGGAGATGATATTCATTATCAGCTAGCATAATGGTATATTTCTTTCTAGTTATTTTGCAATATATTTTTAACTGAAATAAGAGGCACTCTGCATTTACATTTGGAGAAGGAAATGGCAACCCACTCCAGTACTCTTGCCTGGAAAATCCCATGGATGGAGGAGCCTGGTAGGCTACAGTCCATGGGGTCACAAAGAGTCAGACACAACTGAGCAACTTCACTTTCAATTTTCACTTTCACGCATTGGAGGAGGAAATGGCAACCCACTCCATTGTTCTTGCCTGGAGAATCCCAGGGATGGGGGAGCCTGATGGGCTGCCGTCTATGGTGTCGCACAGAGTCAGACATGACTGAACCGTCTTAGCAGCAGCAGTAGCATTTACATTAAGCTGTTTTCCCCTCTTAGCAACAAATTTCTAAACGTTCCATAATATAGCATATTAATAAGCATGTGATATTCTAGCATGTAGATATTTCACAATTTATGTACTCTCCCATTACTAAAATATTCAATTTGCTTCCATTTTTATGAATTTTTTTTGTTTTATTGCTTAATTTTTAAAATAAATTTTTAAGTTTTGGGGGCTTTTTTCCTGAAGTATAGTTGATTTAAAATGTTGTATTAATTTCTGCTTTACAGCGAAGGACTCAGTTATACACATACATTCTTTTTATATGCTTTCCCATTATAGTTTATCCCGAGGTCTTGAATATGGTTCCCTGTGCTATACAGCAGGACCTCGTTGCTTATCTATCCTGTATGTTATAGTTCACATCTACTAACCACAAACTCCCAGCCCATTCCTACCCATTCCCCTCCCCTTTGGTAAACACAGGTCTGTTCCCTAGGTCTGTGAGTCTGTTTCTGTTTCACAGATAGGTTCATCTGCACCTGATGTTAGATTGCACAGATAAATGATATCATATGGTATCTCTTCTCTTTCTGACTTGACTTCACTAAATATCATAATTCTAATAGCATCTATGTTATTAGATGTCATCTGCAAATGCACTGATTTGTTCTTTTTATGGCTGAGTTGTGTTTCATTTTATCTATGTACCATATCTTCTTTATCTATTAATCTGTCAATGGACATTTAGGTTGTTTCCATGTCTCGGCTATTGTGAATAGTGCTGCTATGAACACAGAGGGGCATGTATCTTTTTGAATTATATTTATGGCTACCCACTCCAGAATTCTTGCCTGGAGAATTCCAGGCACAGAGGAGCCTGGTGGCTTACAGTCCATGGGATCACAGAGTCAGACATGACTTGAGAGACTAACACTTTCTCTTTGTCCTGATACATGCCCAGGAGTAGGATTGCTGGATCAGATGGTAATTCTATTTTTAGTTTTCTGAGGAACCTCCATACCGTTTTCCATAGTGACTGTACCAACTTACATTCCTGCCAACAGTGTAGGAGGCTTCCTTCTTTTCCATACCGTCTCCAATATTTGTAGAGTTTTGCATGATGGCTATTCTGACTGGTGTGAGGTAGTATAATTTGCTTCTGTTTTTAAATTTGATAATGACTATAAAGAAAAGCTGTAAGAAAAAATGTTTTTAATTTCTAATATTATTTTTCTTGGGATAAATTTTTAGATGTAAAACTGGGTACTGAGTCTCTACAGTAAGTAGTCCACAGATTTCCCCCTCCGTTCTGTATGATAAAATATCTCATCAAAGAATCATTTATCCTTAACTTGTTGATAGTGTGAAGAAGCAGAGTTCAAGGTGGCTGGATGAGCTTTCAGGTATGTTTGTTGCCCCTTCCTCTGGAGACTTCAGATAACCGTTAAAAAGTAAAAATCTACCAGAGTGTTCTAGAAGGCAAAATTCTGATGGAAGTGTTAACTAATGGAGCAGCTTAGCCTAGAATATGTTCAGAGGTAAGAAGAGAGAGTGTCTCTCCTTAGACAAATCCTGGAGATGTCTGGACTCAAAGATGGAAGATAAACAGAGGGAAAGAATGAAAATTGAGGGTGAAAGCATGATGAGAACTGAAACAGGCAATAAAAAACAAAACAATAGAACAGGCAAACAGAAACCATTTCTCTACAGAAATTCACAGCATAAGAGAATAATGCAGGCACTGGCACTTTAGAGTACAGTCCTCAATCTGACATGGGTGGACCATCTAAGTAACAGTTCCTTCACCACTCACTGTAGCATAGATGCTTTCTGTTTCTAAGACTTGTCCTTGTATCCAGCTTTGAGTCAGTCTTTCCTACATGTAAACAGAGGACCAAAAACCACTAGAAATTTGAGAAAATTCTACAGCTAAAAATGATCCCTGGGAAAACAGGCTAAAATTTACAACACAAAGGAAAGCTTAGGACAATAGCCAAGTGTTGTTAGAGATCAGAGATGCTGTATTTATGAAATAGAATAGGATACTCTGAAAAGTTACATTCTGAAAACAAAAAACAGTCTTGGAAACTAAGTATGCATATACTGTTGTATCCCCCGCCCTGCCCCCACCCCCCAACACACATAAATGAAAAGAGATTTGAGGAAAAATTCCAGGAATCTTCCTGAGCTGAGGCAGAAATCAAAACCATGAGATGAGAGAAAATGTCAGGCTTTTAACTGGATTTCCCGAAAGAGGAAAAAGAAGGAAAATGAAAGTGCATAAATTGTAGATAAAGTATCACAGAAGTGGAAAGGAGGCATAAGACAAATATAAAGGACAAATGATCTCTAGAGCAGGATGAACTAAAACACATACACAAATATATAAATATAATGTTGTATAATTTTATAACAAAAAAAGTAAATATAATCGAAAGGTACACAGAGAAGAAAAATCAACTACAAAGGAATTTATAACAGTAATAACAAATGTTAGATGACATTGAATTAATCACCAAGGTTCATAGGAAATTATTTTTAATGCAGAATTTTATAAACAAAGACATATCAATCAAATGTAAGAACTAACAGAAGTCATCTCAGATATAGAATAACTTTAAAAGATTGCATCTCACATCAATATTCACAGGTAGTTATTTAAGGATACATTCTGAAAAGAAAAATGAGAATGAAAACCAAGAAAGAAGAATATGTGGGGAAATTAGAAAATGGAATTAATGCAGTAATTCCATGAAAGTCAATGGACACCACTTAAGAATTTCTTAAGGAAGAATGAGATAAAGGATATAAAAACAAGAAGCTGAAGTATAATGGAAGTATTTAGAAAAAGGAATATTTTTGTTTTCCTGAGAAAAAATTTAGATGATCTAGGAAAATAAAACTAACAAAAGTCTGTGACATTATATAAGCAACAAAATAAACATAATGTAACATGACTTTGAGTATTTGATAGAGGGTGGGAAAGGAGAGTTTATTTGACCTTGACTCTAAGAGTATTCAAGAGTAGCGTAGACGGCATAACTTGGAATTGTAGAAAAAGAAGTGATACTGCATTCTCTGAAACATGTATAATGTCATATAAGAAACGAATCGCCAGTCCAGGTTCGATGCAGGATACAGGATGCTTGGGGCTGGTGCACTGGGATGACCCAGAGGGATGGTGTGGGGAGGGAGGAGGGAGGGGGGTTCAGGATGGGGAACACGTGTACACCCGTGGCAGATTCACGTTGATGTATGGCAAAACCAATACAATATTGTAAAGTAATTAGCCTCAAAAACAAAATTTTTAATATATACTATTTAAAGTTACAAATTTAATCTGAAGCGATTTAAAATTTTAAATGGCAATGTAACTGAAAAGAATGAAAGGCCATACAAATGGACTAATAAGCCTTCATCTAGCACAAGAGATCAACAGATAATACTGAAATTTGATAAATCTATACATAGTAGTAAAAATTTATTTATTCATAGAGAAATGAAGGAAATTTCCAAAAGACTAACAGCAGAATTTTTTTTCTTTTTTCAGTTATAGGATTGTTGTTCATTTAAAACTTTCTGTGTTTGATTTTCAAACTATATATGACATACCTTAACAATACTTTAACCTTTTATTCTCATCCATGAAATGTTAAAGACTAAATATGACATTTTTTCTTAAAAAATAATGTGTTAAATTTGAAGACAGTTTGCTTTTGGAGTTGGAGAAAGGAGGAAGAAAATATCAAAAATCAACTCACCCAAGCAAAAATCACTGAGGTCGGTGAAAGAACATTTGAGCACAGAATCTTTTTTCTCTTCCTCAGTGTTAACTGGAACAACAGCAAAAAGACTTTGTAGTTTTGGGGACTAAACACATAACAATGATTAGAAAAATAACCATGGTGACTAATATCCAAATGACTGCCAAACGTGAAGAAATGTTTTTAAGTTAATAAGTTGAAATGAGAAAGACACCTATCTTACATTTAGCACTTTGATTCTCTTGAACAATTAGCCACTTTCCTTACTGGCCATGGATGTAAGCTGACTATTTGAAATAGGCAGCACTTTCCCAATACTATTGAAAAGAGAATATCAGAATTTTCAATTTATCTAGAGGAGGAAACAAGCTTCAGGAATCATAAGGAAATGAGTTTTCATAACATAAAAGCTTTTAGAGATGGATGAGGGTGGGGGGAAACACCCATCCATTGAACGACAAGGAGCCTGTTGTATTTTGACTCCTAACTCTTTTGAAAAGGAGTTTTCTAAAGGTATAACAGCATCTCAAATGGGCACTTGTGTGTAGTTTTGGTTGCCAACAATTGTCTAATCACATCTTCATGCAACCAAATCTTTATTGCTTTACAGTCAGTATTATTTACAGTTTTGGGTCTTTTGTTTTAAGGAAACCAAGTTTATTATTGCTGGAATATTTAATTATTGGTAATAAATTCTCACTAGGAATGCTAATGAGCCAGTGATTTGGGTGGCTGGTCTGTCTCCTGCCAACAGAAAGTAGGTCCATATCTGCATGGTATTGGCTACTTTTAGGGACATAAAGGGATGAACACACATCTGGCCAAGGAATGGCCTTTTGTCAGACTGGCAGAGGCAACTGTTCCCCTTCCTATGCCAGTCTCCTTTCTGAAAACTAAATACTAAGTGGAAGAAAGGAAGAGAGGGCAAGAGGGAGGGAGAAAGAGACAGAAGGTTGGAACACTACTGTTTATAAGTTAAGCAAGAAAGTAGAGCTTACCTTGCTCTGCTTTGTCAGCGGAGATTGAGGTTACAGAAGTGGGATCCTGAGATTCACTCTCAATTGACTGGAAGAGTGAGGTAGACTGGCTCAGGCTCTTTGAGTAAGCATAGCTCTGGGCCAGGCAAGGCAAGGATCTCCGAGATGGTTTTAATGAAGTTTCTTTTGTTATCTCACTCTTGCTTATATTCATACCTGCAAATTCAAAATGGCAAGTTTTAACAATAAGAAATTATCAGAAGAAATCAACAAATAATTTTAATTCTCATGATGGCTGTTTCAGAAAAACACTATTGGAGAGTACCACCTGGGGATTAGAACTAAGTAAATTCTGTTTCTATATTTTCAAGGGAAGTGTTTTGAGATTTTTGTCAAACAGTTATGAGAAATAGTTCCTCTTCCAGTTTTGAGCTTTCACTATTTGTTAAAGGGCCTGCAAAAAAGAAACTGAGGTTTAAGTTCATTTGGGGAGTTACGAGGACAACAATTTGTATTGTCTTTGGATGAATCTGTTTTGGTTTTAAAGCAGTGAAATAAATAAAACCTAATGAACTGACATTCCAATTACTATTATTAACTGGAGCCCTTCTTTTTATACCTTATCCTCCTTTCAACACATGCATACCACATTAATGGGTGGTCAAGAGGCTGGAAAGAGGTAGCATACATAGTTTAGTACAAAAATTGGTCAATAGGCAGAGGTCAAGGGACAATATTCCTGCGCTCCATGTAACAGTCCCTCCCCTCACAGAGGACTGATCTGCCATAAGAAAGAATGTCCCTAGATAGGGCTCTGCCTCCATAACTGGATGTCCCTGTAACTGTATGCTCCCAGCAATGAATGACCCCATGCCCCTGCACATCCCTGTCCCCATCATTCCTCACTTCCTCACATTAATCCCAGGGCATTCCTCAGCCCTGGAATTCTGCTGTGTGTATTCTGGCATATGCCTTCTTTTGCACATACTGAGTGTTTTTCTAAGAGGAAACACTTAGATGCACAATTGCTGGCTTGAAGAACATGAATATTTACGATTTGGAAAAATAATGCCAAACTGATCTCCCTGAAAGCTTTATCTTTTCACACTTCCACAAATAGTACAAGATGGAATCCATTTCCTTATGAAATTTCCTGGCCAACTCTAGACAGTATCCATTGTTTTAATTCTGAATAAAATAAAAGCCAACAAATAGAAAACTAAAAAATTGTTTTATTCTTTGTATAACAGATTAAACATGTTTTCATATATTTCATAGCCAATTATAACTCTTCAATGACTAAGCGATTTTATGGTTTTTCTAGTGTGCTGTTAGGCTTTTTCTTGTTATTTTATAGGTTCTTAGTATATGTGTATATACATATACAGATAGATAGATATATTGTTCAGTCGCTGAGTTGTGTCTGACTATTTGAGACCCCATGAAATGCAGCACACCATCCTTCTCCAGCCTTCACTATCTCCCTGAGTTTGCTCAAACTCATGCCCATTGAGTCAGTGATGCCTTTCAGCCATCTTATCCTCAGTTGCTCCCTTCTCCTCTTGCCCTCAATTTTCCCCAGCGTAAGGATCTTTTCCAATGAGTCAGTTCTTCGCATCAGGTAGCCAAAGTATTGGAGCTTCAGCCTCAGCATCAGTCCTTCCAATGAATATTCAGGGCTGATTTCCTTTAGGATTGACTGGTTTGATCTTGCTGTCCAAGGGACTCTCAAGAGTCTTCTCCAGCATGACAGTAATTATCATATTTATTATAAGACAAACAAGTTAAAAAAACTCTGCCTACATTGTTCTGGTCAATACTTGTTAGCTATTTTATAATCCGCTCATGAATTAACTCCAGACTTCTAAGAACTTATTAAATGCATGAATTCAAATAAAGACAAGCAGAGGTACCAATGTGCACTGTCCTTTGAGAAAAATGAGAATCTTGGGGAAAAAAAATGACAATTTTTGAAAGCGGTTCTATAGAAATAAGACATGATTGAATAGGTGAAATGCAGATAAACCTACCAGTATGGATTTTATCTTCCTGCTTTATTTTAAAAATGTATTTAATTAGTTTCAAATAATTATCAGGGTGCAAATAAAATGTGAACTAGAAAGGGATGCAAGAAAGAATTATAAATTGACCCAGTCTCTGGAGACTAACACTTTCACTTTCTTTCACTTAGCTTTCTGGGACTCCATAATAGTAAGAAAGGAAAATATCCTTTTGAAGAGGGATTCCCTAAGGCCTACAAACCTCATATTGAAATCCTACTCAAATATCATACAATCTCCCTTAGTTAAGTGCTGGGAGCCACCACGGGAGAGCCTACCATGACAAGGTCATGTGGAAGAGAACTGTTAAGCGAGGCTTCAGGACTCAAGGGGATCCCTAGGCTTTCTCAAGCATCTACCCCAAAACCAGAATCTGTCTGTTTTACTATTTCATGACTTTCACCAACTCCTCTGACATTAACAGGGGGCTATCCGCAATCACCTTTCTCTGGAGAAAATCAACTTAGGGCTCTAGCTAATAAGTCTCCTGGACATGAGAGGAATATTTCAAATCAAACCCCCTCTGTTAGCATTCTAGCTTGCTTGACAGGTTTCCCCAGACTTTTACAACTATGCATGTGATTGTTTACAGCCCCCCAACTGTGAAAAGCATGGGAAGCCTAAAACATAGAGCCTTTCAAAGAGTTAAAAGTTATTAGAGTAGTGCTAGTGTAGGATTTCATTATTGGGCCAATGCTTGTTGCTAAGTTCCCATATCTCTTATCCACTGTGCACCTAGGAGTGCATTAGTTAACATAGATGGAATGTAAGAAAAATAAGTGTAGCCTTGAAATTAACCACATCAGACTTTTGAGCTAATTGGTTCTTTCTTGTAACTCACTGCACCTTTGCTCCCTGAGAAATGTAACTTGTTTAATACTTTCTGAGGCTGACATAGATTAGAAATATAGAGAAAAAAAATTTCAAGGGAAAATAAGTTTTCTGGTTGAGCAGCCTTTATCAAAAGAGTGCCATAAAATGTTCACAGGCCTCCAAGGCCAGAAGATAATGTACACAATATTGTCTATGGGAAAAGTTTGCAGAAAAAATCCTGGTTTTAATAAAGACAAAACAGATGTAATGTTTGGGCTGACTCTGTATGACTTCGCATCTTTCATTTCCCTCTATGTACAAGTAAAAGTATAAAAGACCCTTTTGAAAATAAAAATAATGGGCCTCGCTCAAAGAAGCTTGGTTACCTCGTGTCAATCATTCTCTCTCTCTCTCTCTCTCTCCCTTTCCCTCTCTTTTTCAAGCTGATCCCTTGGACCATAGAGGCTCCCTGCATTCACTTATCTGCCTGGGTTCCTAAGACCTAAATGGGAAGACGTTCTGCATCTCACTCCCTCAGGAGACTGGGAGGGCACCTGTGGCCTCCGTGAACAGGGCAAACTCCTTGACTCGGAGTTTTATTGGCTTTCTATGTAAACAAAGGAATATCAGCCTCTTGCTCTCCTCTATTTTCTTATCTACAACATTCTTTCCTTATCTCTCTCTAAATCAATCATCGACACCATTTTTCCTTCAGGTTCCCCTGGATCCTGTGGGGGCTGGACCCCGGCAGTTAAGGACTGACTAGAGTTTTCTATACTACATCCAAGGAACTACACAGGAAAAATCAGTCCTAGTAAGGTTTTATGCCTGTGAATCTTTTGCAATATGGGCTAATATTTTATTTCATTTAGAAAACACTGACGTTTAACATTAAATGATCTGTTTTTGTTATAGGGCTCTGGCTGAAAATTGTCTTTAACTAAAGAAGAACATATAATAAATGAATAAATGTTCTTTGGAGGGGGTTAGTCCAGAGATGGAAGATGGTAATAGTTGCTCGTAAAGATATTAGAAACAGAGAGAAATGCCTTGGTCCTCTGAGAATGGCCTTAATGGGGACTCTACAATAATACTAGTTACCTTAATCTACTGAACCCAGAATGTATGTTCAAAAACTGCTGAGCTAAAGATGACAATCACGCTGGTGCCTGCGTGCATGTGCATGCTAAGTCACTTCAGTCTATCAGACCCTTTGCAACCCTACGGACTATAGCCTGCCAGGCTCCTCTGTCCATGGGGATTCCCCAGGCAAGAATACTGGAGTGGATTGCCACTTCCTCCTCCAGGGAAATCGTCCCAATCCAGGGATTGAACCAGCATCTCTTAAGTCTCCTTCTTTGGCAGCCAGGTTCTTTATCACTAGCACCACCTGCGAAGGCCACCACACATGTAGATATTATTATTTTATAAACCAGTATAGGGTGAGACTAAGCTTTATGCTCATCAGTGCTATCAGTATTTCCCATCATTTGATTCGTCTCTGTATTCACCTAGTCACAGAAAAGACATTACTTGGGATTTCGCTCTCTGCAGGCTCCATGTTGATATTAGGTATACAGTGGTGAATAAGGTTAACACACAATTTCTGCCCTCATGGGACTTTCACTCAAGCAGAGTGTCAGACATTGATCAAAAAATATGTATATGCTTATATAAATTGTCTGAAACGCTATGAAAATACAGGCATAGTTATATAATGAAGAATCATAAAAAGGTCTTTCTTTATGAAGTGATCAGGGACATTTTCTCTGAAAAAGTGACAATGTTAGGCAAAAAAAAAAAAACAATGAAAAGGAGCCTAACATATAGAAAGGTATCTATGTATGTTTGTGTTGATGTTTATATGCATGTGTCTGTGGGGAGTGCTTTTAGGTAAAGATACTAACATGTAAAAGCCCTGAGGTAGAAAGATTGCAACATATTTACAGAACTGAAGAAAATAACGACAACAACAACTGTGGTATAGTAAGTGAAAGAGGCATAAATGAGCTACAGCTGCAGTCCAGGTAAGAGATAAAAATTCCCTATGGTTCTTTGGGGAATTCTGCATATGCTTATGTTCCCATTATTTTTCACAGATTTATCTGCCTTATGTCCTTTTTTTGAATAACTGCATTTGCCAAAATTTATAAAATAGCTTTAAACATACTTCAAATGGGAAATGAAAATGTGAGAAGCAATGAAATTTACCTACTCTAGGTCATAAATCAAGCAATTGGCAGAAAACTGAATATGAAAGTGATAGTCATTGGATTCCAGAATCCATAATCTATGCAGAATGTTCCCCACACGGCTCTTCACAAACCCCAATCCTAGATGAGTGGTTACCATGGTTTCACTTAGTAAAAATATCACACAAATTTTCAGCAGAGGGCTCTGAATGTAGAAACCACAGAACCAGAGCAAACTTCAGAACCTATAGTTCTATATCCACAATCTTAGCCAACTCTGAAATATGCTGATGAAAAACGAATGTGTGCTGTTTGGCACAGAGTAACTGGGATGTCTACCCATCATCTGACAAGTTGCTGTTCTTGTGCTGATCTATAAAGTAATTGTTGTTGTTTAGTCATTAAGTCACATCTGGTCTTTTGTGACCCTATGGCCTGTAGCCCACCAGGCTTCTCTGTCCAAGGGATTTACCAGGCAAGAATACTGGAATGGGTTGCCATTTCTTTTTCCAGGGAATGTTCCTGACCCAGGGATCAAACCCACATCTCCTGCACTTCAGGTAGATTCTTTACTGGGCCACCTGGGAAGCCCTAAAATAGCGGATAGGAATAATACACAAGCTGCTATGAGTAGACACTGTATGTAACCGAGTGGCACAAAATAAGTATCAGCTATTATTTATAAGAGCTTCCCTGGTGGCTCAGACGGTAAAGCGTCTGCCTGCAATGCGGGAGACCTGGTTCGATTCCTGGGTCAGGAAGATCCCCTGGAGAAGGAAATGGCAATCCACTCCAGCGCACTTGCCTGGAAAATCCCATGGACGGAGGAGCCTGGTAGGCTACAGTCCATGGGGTCACAAAGAGTCGGACAATTGTTATTTTTCCATTTCTATCATTAAGTTAACAACGTGTGTAACTGAGTTATATAACATAAATATTATTATGCTTAAACCTAATTTTTATTCATTGGGTTTTCTAATATTTAATAATTGCAACAATTATTGAGTTCTTTTTCTGGACCAGGATGTAACTCAGTGTGTGGTAAAACTGTTGCTCACCATCAGGAGATGTTTATATACATAAAAGTAGTTCTTTATATTAGAAACATAAAAATATGGATAAGTCACCATAAAACGACCAAAGAGGAACTCCTAATCCAAGAAGTAGTAACAGTGAAGTCCTGACTGTGACATAATCGGAGCTGATTCTTTCTGAACTATTCCTTCTCCTACAATTTTATTTATAATTCTTGGATTTAGTACATTTTCCACAAAGGATTATGCATATAAGGTAAGAAATTCTGTGTAAGACTCTCCATAAACACATAACTGTGGGAAACATTTGTTAAAAGCAACATAAGAAAATTGAGAAAACAATGTTGATGATACACATATCCTTCCTAAAGCTCTGCATTTTTCTTCCCCATTGACCTTTAAAGCAGAACGTTCTCATTTCTTAAACAATTGAGTGTTTCCAAAACTATCATACAGATCGGCTTTGCTAGAAACCAATAACATCTAAGCTGAAAGTGTGATATCCTAATATTCTAAAAAGTACAGTTTCTTTTCAAATTTCCACATCAAACACCATCACATTCTGCTTGGCATAACCAGCAATATCTGTTCTTTCTTTGGCATGATTAACACTAACTACTCCCACAGCACATTCAGGCCTATTTTCTTCTATATTCTAAAGTTCCATTTCTTTTCTTGTATGACTTTACCTGGTACCCTTGAATATTTGACAGTTACCTATTTAAAGCTAATAACTAGAAAAGAGACCACAGTAACATGTCAGTTTTGGTAAACATATGCAGCTCTTAAGTTCAAGGTTAAACCTGTAGAAGCATAAAAATGTATCATTTCCTATATTTGGAACAGCTTTTTCTAAAGCAACAATTAGTACTACTTCCAACTGTTCTAAGAGGACTTAATAAATGCTCACATATTTAAAAGGATCTCATGAAAAGACTATTTCACTTGGGTATACACAAAGGTCCAATTGCAAATAAGGTATTTTCTAGAAATACATTCACATAAGACATTTGACATCAAAGGAGGTAAAGTTCTGATGGAGATACTACTTAACTCAATGAGCTTCCAGATGATAAAAAGTTTTAATTGGAAAAATAGATCCTTTGAAAACTTCAAAGAGAAAATTGAAGAGTAAAAAAATCTTTGTTGTTTTCAGTGCAAAATACATATTTTTTCAAAAGACCCACCACTCTTTTATAAAATTTCAAAAAAACTAACTCATCCTAAGGACTCATGTGAAAAAAAATATATATATATATATTTAATATATATAAAATAAATTCATAAACATTTATAAATATATAAAATAAATATATATATAATATATGCATATTTTATAGATCAAACTTTGGCATTTCTGCCAAGTAAATTGTTAGAAGAATTTTGGGATATTTATAGCAAAAGAACACAATATTGTTATCTAATGAATTTCATATTATGTCCATAAGAGGAAATTTTTTAAAATTTACTCTTTCCATACATCTCACCCTCTCCTCCCCTCTTGCTGTGTCTGTAAGTCTGTTCTCTATGTCTGTTTCTCCATTGCTGCCCTGTAAATAAATTCTTCAGAACCATTTTTCTAGATTCCGTATATGTGCGTTAGAATATGATATTTATCTTTCTCTTTCTGACTCACTTCACTCTGTATAATAGGTTCTAGGTTCATCTAGAGGTTCATTTTTCTAGAGGAAATTTTTAAAATAAATTTAAAAATAAATATATTTGTCTCTTTTTGTAGTCTCAAGATGAATTATGCTATTTAGTAAGATTTTATACCTTTATCAGAAGTACTTTAGAACTGATGGCCTGAGGAGGGGTGGTGTCTTATGATGCTATTTAATTTTATAAACTCCAAACCCATTTTTCAATATTAGCGGATACAATCAAAGCATATCTACCTAAATAATAAGCTTTATGGGAAAAAAAAGCAAAAACGGGCACATAATTTTCTTATTTTTCTGCCTTGTGAAATCATAATAGTTTTCTCTCCCTCAAAAGAACATGTGGCTTGAGTGTGTCCTTTTCGGCAGAAGTTATTTCTATGTGATAAAAGCTCTATTTATTGAGTGCCTACAAAATGCTAGGTGCACCCTGTGTGTTATCAATACTTCTCACAACAATCCTGCTAAGACTTGTCATCTCCACTTTACCTGTGAGAATCCTGAGACACAAAAGACATTAACTTGTCTCAGATCCCACAGGCAGGAAGTGTTGGAGCCTGAAACAAACCAGGTCCACCTGATTTCAAGGTCTCTGTTCTTTGGAATATAACAAGCAACTTCTCTGTTTACTTAAAAATTCATTTTACAATAATTTGCTCTTCACTCACTTTTCAGTTTTGCTCTCATTTGAACAAGAAAAAGTATGCTTACTCATATGGTCCTCGTAGGGTAGAGAGAGTGTTGTTTAGCCACTAAGTCTTGTCCAACTCTTTCATGACCCTAGGGACTGTAGCCCACCAGGCTCCTCTGTCCATGGGACTTCCGAGGCAAGAATACTGGAATGGGATGCCATGTCCTTTTCCAGGATATCTTCCCAACCCCAGGATCAAACCTGCATCTCCTGCACTGGCAGGGGGAGTCTTTACCACTGAGCCACTAGGGAAGCCAGAGATGGTTAACTCAGAGTAACTGATGAGTTTATTAAAAGTGAACTGGCTGTCACTCAGTCATGTCTGACTCTTTGCAACCCCATGAACTATATAGTCCATGGAATTTTCCAGGCCAGAATACTGGAGTGGGTAGCCTTTCCCCTCTCCAGGGTATCTTCCCAACCCAGGGATTGAACCCAGGTCTCCAGCATTTCAAGCAGATTCTTTACCAGCTGACCACAAGGGAAGCCTGCTTAAAGGCAGTAGGCAGGATTAAGAGAAAGAGATAACAATCAGGGAAGCTCGCTACAACTAACAGTACCCAGAAACCTTTATCACCCTTGGGCCTACAGAGCAAGGAGAGGAAGTAGATAAATGAACCTGGAGACAGTTAAAGGTGGGGAAGAGGAAATCTGTCAGATCCCGTGTGCTTAGACACAGGCACGTAGCCACTGCCAACCACAGACAGGCATGAAGGGAGCCAAGGAAATAATATACCCCAGCCTCTGTTTTGTCAGCTTCTAATCTGCTGCTGAAGCCTCCCACTGGTCAAATCTAAACGGTAGTTAGGGATCCTGAGAACCAGCAGTTGCTGTCAGTCATAGATATCTGCTTGCTGGGACCCAGTGCAGGGTAGAAAAAGGTGCAGGATGAATGTGGGCGATCTACAGACACAATCCACCACATGTGTACAGATGTGTACCTTCAGAGGAGCACCGAGCATAAACCTTCGGGAGGAGAAAACAACATATGCCTTTTTAACACTAGAGAATAAAACGTAAAGGTTTTTGGTGTTTTTTTTTTTTTTTTTTTTTTTAATAAGGGTAAGTACATGAAGATGCTGTCGTTGTTGTTCAGTTGCTTAATTATATCCGGCATGAATATTCGAGTGAGTTGCCGTTTCCTTCTGCAGGCAACCTTCCCGACAGAGGGATCCAATTCGCATCTTCTGCCTTAGCGGGTAGGTTCTCTACCACTGAGCCACCAGGAAAGCCCTTATCTTTCTGTACTGTTCTGATTTCCAAGTCACACAGTCCACCCAAAATAGGTTCTTTTCCTTGCTATATGTCCTATTATAAAGATATACTTTGCTTTAGTAGAACTTACCATGTTTGCATGCACTTATTTATTAGGATATTATGTAAAATATAGTCTCTTTAGCTATAAGGGAAGTTCCATGAGGGCAAGGGCCATGTTTGTCTTGCTCACAATCAGAGCTGTAGTGCATGGCACTGGGTTTGCACAAATGATATGCAAATGAATACTTACAAATGAAAGATCAAGATAAAGTTCTATTAGGTATTTTACTAATTAATATATTCATTTGATAACTGTTTATTGTTATAGATGCTACATATTTTTTCCAAACAATGGGATATCAGTTCAATTCAGTCCCTCAGTTGTGTCCAGCTCTTTGAGACCCCATGAACTGCAACACGCCAGGCCTCCCAGTCCATCACCAACTCCCGGAGTTTACCCAAACTCATGTTCATTGAGTCAGTGATGCCATCCAACCATCTCATCCTCTGTCGTCCCCTTCTCCTCCTGCCTTCAATCTTTCCCAACATCAGGGTCTTTCCAAATGAGTCAGCTCTTCGCATCAGGTGGCCAAAATATTGGAGTTTCAGCTTCAACATCAGTCCTTCCAATGAACACCCAGGACTGATCTTTAGGATGGACTGGTTGGATCTCCTTGCAGTCCAAAGGACCCTCAAGAGTCTTCTCCAACACACAGTTCAAAACCATCAATTCTTCTGCACTCAGCTTGCTTTATAGTCCAGCTCTCACAACCACAACCATACATGACCACTGGAAAAACCATAGCCTTGACTAGATGGATCTCTGTTGACAAAGTAATGTCCCTCCTTTTCAATATGCTATCTAGGTTGGTCATAACTTTCTTTCCAAGGAGTAAGCGTCTTTTAATTTCATGGCTGCAATCACCATCTGCAGTGATTTTGGAGCCCCCAAAAACAAAGTCAGCCACTGTTTCCAGTTTCCCCATCTATTTGCCATGAAGTGGTGGGACCGGGTGCCATGGGGATATGGCAGTGAATAAATAAGTAAAAGACCCTACACGCATAAAGACTGAAATCACAAGGGAGGGGAATACGTATACCTATGGCAGATTGATGTTGATGTATGGCAGAAACCAACACAATAATTGTAAAGCAATTTTTCCCCAATTAAAAATAAATAAATAAATCTCAAGGGGACTTCAAAAGGGATTTACTCTTCGTTCATGGTACAGTGTTCTGAAACTTGAAGGTTCAGACAACCTATCAACTTAATGTTGCTGTTGTTGCTGTTTTGAAGTACAAATGAGATTTTTCTTTAAATATTCATTTGGTAATGCCACAAATAAGATATGGATATTTATCATTACAAAAACAGTGACCCACACAGTGATTTGAAAATCCCCTCTCTGTCAAATACCATTAATGTCCTTGCTTCCTTTCTAAGACTCAAATCGATCTTGGCAGAAATGAAACCTGAGAGTCATAGAGATGTCTGCTCTTTATGAAAGGTGCTATTTGCAAAGTGCTTTCTTTAGAATACACTGGAAAAAAACAAATTAGCAAAAGATAAATCTATAACAGCTCTTCGTATAATTTCCCACTGTAGTTAAGTTCATAATCTCACAGTCAACGTCTCCTTATTCCTTCAATAACCTGGTCATCCAGCCACATTTTCTTCACAGTATTTCTTTTGTCCTGAAAACTTCTACCTCTCAGAGTGAGGCTCAGATGCTATCAACATTGAAAAAGCTTTCGTATCACGCCTTGATGCAGTATTTGCTACCATGTTCCCTAAGTATCTATTGCACTCCCAAGGCACTTCTAGGATAGGTGCATATTTTCCTGTGACACCATGAGCTACCTCAAAGAAAAACCAAGTCTCATTAAGTTTTGAGATCTTAGCATTTTGCACCCAATTGGTTTATAGAGAAATAAAAAGTAAGAGTGGATGGATAAGAGGGATGGTTTTGCTCATGCACAAGAATGAGCAAATAAGAATTATTGGCAAAATATGAATTCTTGATATTTGATAAACTTTTCCATCTCTCTGCTTCTGTTTACTCAATTTCAAAATTAGAAAGTATGTGTGTGTGTTAGTTGCTCAGTTGTGTCCAACTCTTTGCAAATCCACGTAATTTAGCCCACCAGGCTCCTCTGTCCATGGAAATTCTCCAGGCAAGAATACTAGAGTGGGTTGCCACTTTCTTCTCCAGGGGATCTTCCCAACCCAGGAATCAAACCTGGGTCTCCTGCATTGCAGGAAGAATCTTTACCATCTGAGCCACCAATGGTAATTAATTTAAAGACAAGTGTGAATATTAAATGATTAAAGTGTGAGTATAATCCCTGGTACTTAGTTTATCCTATATGTATTTGCTATTATAATAAATGAATAAATGATGCCATGTGTATATAAGATGCAATAAGATTTAAAATCAGAACCATAAATATGTAGTATGCAGAATTTTTTTGTTTTTGTTTTTAATTTAACTTTATTTATTTTAATTGGATGCTAATTACTTTACAATATTGTATTGGTTTTGCCATACATCAACATGAACTTCTGGAGCTTTTATACCAATAAAATAATAAGTAGCTCATTTTCCAAAAAATTAATATTTCATGTAGCACAGAGACACAGAGCACTATAAAGGAACTAATCTGCTTTAGGTTTTGGTAATTAGGGTCAAGGACTGCATCTGGGTGAAAGAAATTGCAGTATATTTGAGGGAACTCCTGCCTAAATCCTTGAAGGAAAGAGATCACTATGTTCAACACTATGTTCAAAAGGCAACAGCTGTTTGAAGAAGGATTGATGAATCAATGCCCAAGAAAGAAATTGAAAGTTAGTAGATTCCCTACACACTCTCAAAGATTAAAATCCAATAGAAGAAGCAAACCTTCTACCAACATATTAAGAAATTACGGAATTTCATGCAAACTAACAATGGTTCTAATGAAGAACCCCAAATGGGTCCAAAGCTTCCTCCTGAACTGCCTAACTACAATGTCTAACAAGGCTCATAGATATTCTTTTTTTTCCCATTTTCTATCTAATCCTTTTGAGTTTGAAAATCTTGGAAGCCCTAATAGGAGATAATTTGAGACAGGACATATATCAAAAACCTTGAACAGTTGCAGATATCCTTTTGAAATAACCTCCAGGTAATCTTTGAAAGTGAAGAGGAACTAAAAAGCCTCTTGATGAAAGTTAAAGTGGAGAGTGAAAAAGTTGGCTTAAAGCTCAACATTCAGAAAATGAAGATCATGGCATCTGGTCCCATCACTTCATGGGAAATATATGGGGAAACAGTGGAAACAGTGTCAGACTTTATTTTGGGGGGCTCCAAAATTACTGCAGATGGTGACTGCAGTCATGAAATTAAAAGACGCTTACTCCTTGGAAGGAAAGTTATGACCAACCTAGATAGCATATTCAAAAGCAGAGACATTACTTTGCCGACTAAGGTCTGTCTAGTCAAGGCTATGGTTTTTCCTGTGGTCATGTATGGATGTGAGAGTTGGACTGTGAAGAAGGCTGAGTGCTGAAGAATTGATGCTTTTGAACTGTGGTATTGGAGAAGACTCTTGAGAGTCCCTTGGACTGCAAGGAGATCCAACCAGTCCATTCTGAAGGAGATCAGCCCTGGGATTTCTTTGGAAGGAATGATGCTAAAGCTGAAGCTCCAGTACTTTGGCCATCTCATGCAAAGAGCTGACTCATTGGAAAAGACTCTGATGCTGGGAGGGATTGGGGGCAGGAGGAGAAGGGGACGACAGAGGATGAGATGGCTGGATGACATCACTGACTCGATGGACGTGAGTCTGAGTGAACTCCGGGAGTTGGTGATGGACAGGGAGGCCTGGCGTGCTGCGATTCATGGGGTCGCAAAGAGTCAGACACGACTGAGCAACTGAACTGAACTGAACTGAACCTTTGAAACCTTGAATTTTATTGTTCAATTAATGTACCACAAGTGTGTTTCATGCAGGTGGGGACAGTGGACTTCTTAGGGAAAAAACTGGTAATGATCTTGGTGGAACCACCAAGTAGGAATCATTGCAGGAATTGAAGCAGTTGACAGTTCATCTCACCGTGTGTGCCCAAAATCCATGCCCCTTCAGACATCCTATAAGACCACCTTTGACCCAAAACACCTGTTTGAACTCTTCACTGGAAAGGGAAAAGGTATTTTCAGGATTTTGTCTTCTGAGCTCTCTTGACTGAAGTTAGCTAAAAACAAAGAGATTTTAGTATCATTCATTCATCATCAAGTTCATATTCTAATGGAAATGCAGCCCAGAGCTATCAGGTTTAACAAAAAAAATTTTTTTTTTTCCAGAACTACCATGATGACTGATAGACTTCAAATGCCTAATCAAACTCACTGGATTCTCAACACCGTGAGAAAGGGATGCAAATGAAACCTTTAAATACCTTGGAGTTATTATTATGAAAACCACAGGGGTGCTCCTTGCATTATACTTAATGTAGTTGTGTGTGTGCATATGTGTCTGTGCATGTGCCTCTAGAAGGGTAAAATGAAATTCCTGATCAACCCTTACCTGTCCCATGGAAGGTAACACCAAATGAAACTAAATCTTAGGTTTGGATAAGGATAAAACACTTAAAGACTTAGAGTACCTCTGACAAGGTGCAAAGTTATGCTATTTATATGACTGCCAAGACCAGCACTGGTTGTTTCGCTCCAAAGAGCTCAAAAAAGTCATTTGGCCAAAGTATTTGGACATTGCAAGGACACTTGGGTTACACTCTATCCTGAAGTAGGGGGGTTCTGAAGACTCCTACTGTATGACAACATTTTGAAAATCTAAAAATCTAACCTCTTCCAACCACACATTGTTGCTGGTAGAACCAATAACTAGAAGAAATTTGTTGATGTGTAGAATATGAACCCAAACACAGGCATGATTAGTCTAACCAGTGCTGCACTGGGACACAAGCTGTTCTATATTTTTATCCTACCATGAACATTTGTAGCCACAGATCTTCCCACTTCTTGCCACCTGCTGCTGTTGTTCTTACTTATGGTTTTGTTCATACTGTGCCGAAGGCTAGCAATTTATACATCTGCTTTTGCATATAGTTTGATATTTTATCATTGAAAGTTTATTTCAAAAGGTTAAATAAGAATGGGAAAATTAGTTTACTAATAGTAGGAAAACAAAACAAAAAGTAGTATTTATTTCAATATTTTTTCAACCAGTTCAGGATGAGAACTTTTAGCTATTCCTATGGCATTTAAAAATAAAGTCTATTTTTAAAAACAAGTGACAAATAATAAGGATTTCACATATTATTATTATTATTACTGTTTAATTATGTTTGTATTATTAATAATAATTACTACCTATTATTTATCAACTACTCTTCTAAGGGATATTTATTTTATAAAAGGTCAGAATTAGTTTTAGTTTAGTTTAACAGCATTTTAGCTTTGATTTTTGAAATTATATTTTTCAAATCATGGTTTACATGCATGAAGAAGGTTATATTATTTTTTCAAAGATTTGAGTTCAATAAAACCTAAGATTATTTTTGCCAAGCACTGTTATTCTAATTATAAAAACCATATGTGTTTTGAGGGATAACACATATGCTTGGATTTTTCCCCTTTTTTAATTTACATAGAAGAAAATTAACTTTTTTGTTGTACAGTTATTTGATTTTGACACAAACATATATTCTTATAATCACTCCAAAAGCACAGTTGGAAAAATTTTCAGCTCAGTTCAGTTGTTCAGTTGTGTCCGACTCTTTGCGACCCCATGAATCGCAGCACGCCAGGCCTCCCTGTCCATCACCAGCTCCCGGAGTTCACTCAGACTCACGTCCATCGAGTCAGTGATGCCAACCAGCCATCTCATCCGCTGTCGTCCCCTTCTCCTCCTGCCCCCAATCCCTCCCAGCATCAGAGTCTTTTCCAATGAGTCAACTCTTTGCATGAGGTGGCCGAAATATTGGAGTTTCAGCTTTAGCATCATTCCTTCCAAAGAAATCCCAGGGCTGATCTCCTTCAGAATGGATTGCTTGGATCTCTTTGCAGTCCAAGGGACTCTCGAGAGTCTTCTCCAGCGCCACAGTTCAAAAGCATCAATTCTTCAGCACTCAGCCTTCTTCACAGTCCAACTCTCACACCCATACATGACCACTGGAAAAACCATAGCCTTGACTAGACAGACCTTAGTTGGCAAAGTAATGTCTCTGCTTTTGAATATGCTATCTAGGTTGGTCATAACTTTCCTTCCAAGGAGTAAGCATCTTTTAATTTCATGGCTGCAGTCACCATCTCAGTGATTTTGGAGCTCCAAAAAATAAAGTCTGACACTGTTTCCACTGTTTCCCAATCTATTTTCCATGAAGTCCCCTCAAAAAATTTCCAAGTCTTCCCATTTGTGTTGAGGCTCTTCCTTCACTGTTAATTCCTGACAATTAGTGATTTGTTCTTTTTACCTACTTTTTTGCCTTTTCCAGAGTGCCACATAAACAGAACTGTACATTGTACACTATATAAATTTTAAGATTAGGTTTTTTCATTTGTCAAAATGCATTTGAAAACCATCTGTGTTTTTGTTAAGTATCAATAACCTATTCATTTGAATTCATTTCTATCACCAAGTTATAACTCCATTGTATGGAGGTAACACATTTCTTTTGGCCATGTTACATAACATATAGGATCTTAGTTCCCTGAACATGTATCAAATCTACACTCCCTGCACTGGAAGCATGGAATCTTAACCACTGGACCACCAGGGGATTCCTTAATGTAACAAAACTAGATTATCCACTCACTCATTTAAGTACATTTGGGTTTGTCTAGTTTTTGTTTATGAATAATGCTACTATAAACATTCACCCAGATGCTTTAAATTCTCATAAATGCATGGGAGTAGGCTTGCTGAGGAGAAGGCAATGGCACCCCACTCCAGTACTCTTGCCTGGAAAATCCCATGGAGGGAGGAGCCTGGTAGGCTGCAGTCCATGGGGTCGCGAAGAGTCGGACACGACTGAGCGACTTCACTTTCACTTTTCACTTTCACGCACTGGAGAAGGAAATGGCAACCGACTCCAGTGTCCTTGCTTGGAGAATCCCAGGGACGGGGGAGCCTGGTGGGCTGCTGTCTATGGGGTCGCACAGAGTCGGACACCACTGAAGTGACTTGGCAGCAGCAGCAGGCTTGCTGAGTCATATGGTAAGCGCACATTTAACTTTTAGAGGAACTGTCAACTTTTTTCAAAAGTGGTTGTTCTACCACCAGCGTGTGAGTTTCTGATGTACCATACGCCTATCAACAGGATTGTTGTTGCTGCTGTTAGATCTTCTAACAATAATGAGAGACTACATTTCCTTAATGACTATAGAGATTGAGCTTCCTTACATGTTTCTAGAATTTCTAGAACTTCCAATCAAATGCTAAGAAGCAGAAGTAAAAGTGGAAAATCTTGCCTAGTTCCTGATCTCAGGGAAAAAATGATCCTAGGGGGAAATCTCATGATTAAGTATGGTGTTAGATGTGAATTTTTATAAATGCATTTATCACATGGAGGACACTTCTTTCTAACCCTAAGTCACTGATATTTTTATCATGATAGATATTGAATGTCTTTTCTGCATTTATTGATATATCATGTAGTTTTCCTCTGAAGTCTGTTAGTGTGGCACCTTATAATTGGTTTTTAGTGCTGAACCAACCTTGCATTTCTAGGTCATAGTTGATATATTTAATTCTCATAATAATCCTAAAGTTTTGACTATGCATATTTGAGACTGAGAAAATTAAAGTTAACTAACTAAAGGACATTCATCCCTGTGCTGTGCTATGCTTACTCGCTCAGTTGTGTCCAACTCTTTGTGACCCCATAGACGTCCAGGGGCCTCTGTCCATGGGATTCTCCAGGCAAGAATACTGGAGTGTGTTGCCAGGTCCTCCTCCAGGGGATCTTCCCAACCCAGGGATTGAACCCAGGTCTTTGGCATTGCAGGCAGGTTCTTTACTGTCTGAGCCACCAGGAAAGCCCAGGAACTGCCAAACCTATGAACTGAACTCAAGTCCATAAGATCCCTGAGCTGTGTTCCTCTTACCATAGCACTCTGCCTTTAAGATATGCAAGAAGAAATTACTGATGGCCTCTAGGGCAACAACAGAAACTCTCCCTCCCTATACTCCACTTCCAAGGTAAAGAGTCCCTGGTAATGTTCTAGCAAATACACATGTTTGTTCCAGGGTTCTTAAGAGTGAAGCCAACGGGTACATTGATAAAAGAGATCATCAACTCTGGCATGTACAGTGTCTCTTGGTCTTGCCTTTCCACTCAGTTTGTCTTCCATGTGTCAGGATTTGTGAAGGGGGAGCAAAAACAGTACAGGGCTTATGCAGGTAAGCTTTTGGAGGATAGTTTAAGACTTACACCTTAGGGACATATTTTCATTTCTTTCTGATTTCCTGGTGTTTAAGGTTTTGAGAGGATGTGATTTTAAGTTTCAAAATTAGATATAGGCCTAGAAGAAAGAATCCTAAAAGGCCATTTGGTTTATTGTTATTTTATATCTAAAAGCATAGAGGAGCTCAGCAAAGCCAATAATTTCACCTAGAATTTTGAGGCCAAGGCCCTCTGCATATTGTTCTCATGAATGTACTGTAAGATTTGAAAATACATTTCCTGGGTTTCAGCTAAATCTTTATCTTAATTCAAGAAATGCTTATAAAACCTTAGGATTCTATGCTCACATTCTCTAATTCCACAGCATTATTGTAATTTATTTACTGAATAGAAATACCAACATTCAAATAACGTCTAAGAGACAACAAAAAAGTGCTTTAAAATAAATATACATATATTTTTTATTTATGGTGGAGAAAGAGTAGAATTTGGATGATCTTAGGAAGAATATGATGAATATCCACAGTAAGATCACTTATCCCTATAAAATGGAAGTTATTAACAACTGCCAACCTATACATCAATGCTGAGCACTTTAATTATTATACCAAAGCTGAAAATAGTAAGAAATTTAGGAATAATTCATTTAACTCAGTATAAGTCTAATGTTAAAAACCTCAGAGGAGTTTCATTGCTTTCTAATTTTCTTTTAAAAGCTGTCTGAATATAAATGTTCTAATCTTGTCACTATAGAATGAAGAATGTATTTTAAATTGACAGACTGACATTATTAAAAAGAATGATTTCAAATCATTCATGATATGTACAAATGTCACGCCCAGTTCAAAAAGAAAAAGGGAATATGTCCCTTGTTTTATTTCCCTGATTTTCAAGCAACCACTGGTCCTTGATAAGTTTTCTTCCAGAATGGCACACACAAAAACAAAGATGTATTCTGGAATTTTCTTTTCTACTCCTCAAAAAGGAAAATGGACTGAGGGATGAATAGGTGCTGCTTTTTGCAATGGGAGAAATGAACAGCAAAGAAATGCAAACAAATTCAAAATACAAGAGCTGACTGACTCTTTTGTCTCTTCCAATGGAAACCATAGCCACATATATTTTTTAAAATTCAGACACACATTGTCAGTGAAGGTTGCTTTATCTTACTGACTAGATTGCAGGCCTTTTGCAGTTAAGAGGTGGCAGTATTCAAACAGGTGGCCCTGGAATTGGTATAGGTCACAAACACAGTTCAGGGTATGCCACTGAACCTCTGAATATATTATCTTTATGCTTGACAGGTCTTTCTGGGGACATACTGTTATGTGAATGAGCAGGTTCAGATGGGACTGTCATTACAAAAGGGAATGTCATCTTCTGAAGATCCTAGCAGGTCTAGCATATGGTGTTTTCATATGCCAGTTAGTACAGGGGTCTTAGGGCAATTCTAAGAATATTCAGGAGCTCCTAAAGAGATTCTAGATAGACTTGGGTATCTAAAGGCCTTAAAGTAGCTTGTGTGTACTTCTAAACAGACATTCATATATACACACATCCTCACACCTATCCCAAATAATATTTGGTCAGTCTGGCTCTACGTTGTACCCATGGCTACTTCACAGCCACAAGTGTGCATTCTGGAGTTACGAGTAGGCTTTCACTTCTCTAAACTATAAGAAATCTCCCCAAAATTAAAACAGACAAATTGGACTGATCATAACGGTCATGGATAATTCCAAGGAAGAGTATGGCATATTATTTGTAAAAGATCCCAAAGCAGGTGATAACTCCAACACTGGACTTGGATTAAACTTCCAGACTCTAGACAATTTCAATTCCAAGATTGTAATATACTATGATTTTCATAGTTTAATTTGGTCTTTCTGTTTCTAAGAGAAGTCTCAAAGGCCTTTATTTCAAATTTTTCTAGTTTTTCTCAGCCTTACTTTATTTAACCTCCTTTAAGTTTATGCCATAGTGAAGCTGCCCATGAATGCAAGGAGGCTGTACACTCGGGCAGCATTATTTCTATAGACATGGGCAGGAGACATTGTGTATAAATTGTCTTCAACAACCCAACTCCTTTGTTCTGTTTTTGAAAGAAATAACAAGGAAGCTTAAATATTAAACTGATGAAAGGAGTACATAAACATGGTTTATGATGTAAGTTCTTTGGAGATAAGCTCTAAAGTAACTCCTAAGGTTACTTTATTAAATTCATTTTCAACAAAACTTAAACTAGGTCTCCAACATATTAAAATAGACTGAAATTTATGATAGCTCTATACACAGGTCAAAGTAATAATATTTCTGTACAAAATAGAAAGAGTAATTATACTAAGATTTAAAAATCAGACAATTCCAAGGAAATGAATTTAAGTCACTTTCAGGTAACAGCTTTCCCCCAAATGCAGGATATCTCAGCATTCATATATTCTTATTTAAGGATTAGAAATACACTACAAAGACAGCCTACTATCTCCAGTTAAACAATATATAAAGTAATTTCTTCAGCGAAGTACCTATAGGAAAGGCATTCAGGGATGATAGAATGACAACTTGCAAATACATGTGACTGAACCAGGCTTAATTCCCTTCACTTCCTCCTCCTGCTTGTAAGAGCACTACAGGCAACATACTGTTAAGGCAGAACTCGGCACTGTTGAGTAAATACGGTTTGTGGCTGCCATGGAATTGTAAGATGAGGTAAGAGTGCTTAAGCCATTCCCAACGATAAGGCACATATGTAAAATACTCTATGTCTTGTGAATCACTTTTACAAAGGACCCTTGATTTCTGGAACAATGGTGACCCCATTTAACATTCATTTCCAGAAATACATAGAGACTTGTCTGACTCCATTTATGACTTTAGAGGTTAATGAAGAGTTTAACCTACCTAATAAGCCATTCAAAAGCATCCATACGCTCACACAATCTCCCTTTATTTTTCGCTTAAAAGTGTTATCTCTTTATTTCGAATTTTAATAGTACCTAGGCTCCTTAACTAAAAATGATAATTTTTGCAAGCAAGCTATATCTCTACCATTAAACTCAGCCGCTTGAGGTCAGGGACAAATAAGATGCCTCCTTATTTCTGCCACAGAAGCTGGGTCAGTGCTTTACATTCACTGAACAACTTGAGGCACTGTGTCGATTTCAGTACACCAAAGGCCAGTCATGCTTCTTAAAATATACCAATATACAGTTACAATGCTAAAACACCTATCAGAGTATTATATCAATAGCAATATTGTTTCACTACCCACTACAGCTATTAGACTGTTTAAAGTATATCACCTATTAAAATGTAGGCACACAGAGATTATTGCTGCAGCGCTAGTGCTAAGTTGTTTGAGTTGTGTCCGACTCTTTGCAACGTTATGGACTGTAGCCTACCAGGCTCCTTTGTCATGGGATTCTCCAGGCAAGAATACTGGAGTGGGCTGCCATTTCCCTATCCAGGGAAATCTTCCTGACGCAGGGATTGAACCCAGGTTGCCGGCATTGCAAGCAGATTCTTTACCATCTGAGCTTTGAGGGAAGCCCTTCTACTCTAGGAAATTATTATAATTCAAGCCAAGAGATTTCTCCTAAAGCCAGACAAACCTGCCAGAGATTTAGGAATCTGAGGTCCCGGGACAGAAAAACAAAATTGCTTCTGACAGTCGGTGGCATGGTTAGTGCACAGGGTGCCCATCCTACAAACAATGGAAATATCTACTAATACTGCTCTAACATTATACTCTGCAGCTCTGCTTACATTATGTCATTCCCTGCTTTAAAACTGTCGATGACTCCCCCAGGGCAGCCTGTTTCACATTCAGGCAGTTCCGGCTGTTAAGAACTTTTTGCAGAGCAAAAATGTGCCTTCCTATGGTTCCCAATGTTGATCTGGTTCTGCCTTTCAGAAAGTACAAAAATAAATGCAGTCTACCTTTCATATGACAGCATTTCAATTATTTGAAGATAGCTATCATTTCCCCTTCAAATCCTGTATTTTCTAAAGATTTTGTTTCTACAACTGTTTTGGGGGATGTTGCCAAACCACACCATTTCCCTTCAATTCCTATAAAGGTGATGACTGGAGATTCAGTTCAGAATCAGCTCTTAACCAGTGCTCGAATACATTGTGTTATATTTTGACAATTTCAGTAGCTCTTGATATTACAAATAAAGAAGACTATCTCCAGTTACTTAGGACATATCTGATCCCACCTCAGTTAAAGGAGGTTTCCCTGCTTATACTTCCATCACATATCGGCATGTATCTCCGTTGTCATTAAAGAATCCTCCCTGAAATCACTTGATTCTTGTCTGCATAACTGCTGTGCATGGTAAGGTCCTAGAAGGCAGGAAATAGGGTGTGTTCACTGCTACAGTGTGAGAATGACACTGAGGCCACCACAGTGCCTGGCACATAATAGGCACTCAAGAAATAAACTCAACAACTATTAAATACCAATCTATTCAGTGAATATTGAGGGATACCTGAATACTGAAGACCATCCCTTTACTTTTCATTTACATTTATGTGTCAAAAGGCATGTTTTCTTTATAATCTATCCTCAGAATTCATGAAAATATTGAATGTGGTCGGGTCTATAGAAAGAACTCTGATCAAGAGGAAATCATGTTGAAAGTGGCTGACACTGATCGTTAACTCTGAGATACGGTCATTTAATTACCCGACATTAACGCTCACCTTGTTTGTGCCTTGCAAAAGGAGGAAAACACACAGCATTTAATATGTATCATCCTGCTCACACATACTTTAAAATTCTGTCAAGGCACAGAGATGATTAGATGAAAACAATCTGCTGTGGGAAAAAAAATAAATGACGTTCATTTTTTTTTATGGTAGTTTTTACCTCAATGAAAATAAGAGAGATTATGTTATTTCATTACATATATTCCAGTACTCAATTCACAAAACACATACACAGCACATTGACTTGCCTGGCGTGATTCATAGAACTGTTGTTCCTTCAGTGCCAGGTTACTACAATTTATAAAGTAGATACGCAGGGAAAGTCCAGGGTTACACACTCAGTTCAGTTCAGTTCAGTTCAGTCGCTCAGTCGTGTCCGACTCTTTGCGACCCCATGAACTGCAGCACGCCAGGCCTCCCTGTCCATCACCATCTCCCGGAGTTCACTCAAACTCACATCCATCGAGTCGGTGATGCCATCCAGCCATCTCATCCTCTGTCGTCCCCTTCTCCTCTTGCCCCCAAACCCTCCCAGCATCAGAGTCTTTTCCAATAAGTCAACTCTTTGCATGAGGTGGCCAAAGTAGTGGAGTTTCAGCTTTAGCATCATTCCTTCCAAAGAACACCCAGGACTGATCTCCTTTAGAATGGACTGGTTGTATCTCCTTGCAGTCCAAGGGACTCTCAAGAGTCTTCTCCAACACCAACAGTTCAAAAGTGTCAATTATTTGGTGCTCAGTTTTCTTCACAGTCCAACTGTCACATCCATACCTGACCACTGGAAAAACCATAACCTTGACTAGATGGACCTTTGTTGGCAAAGTAATGTCTCTGCTTTTTAATATGCTTTCTAGGTTGGTCATAACTTTCTTTCCAAGGAGTAAGCATCTTTTAATTTCATGGCTGCAGTCACCATCTGCAGTGAGTTTGGAGCCCAAAACTATAAAGTTTGCCACTGTTTCCACTGTTTCCCTATCTATTTCCCATGAAGTGATGGGACCAGATGCCATGATCTTAGTTTTCTAAATGTTGAGCTTTAAGCCAACTTTTTCACTCTCCTCTTTCACTTTCATCAAGAAGCTTTTTAGTTCCTCTTCACTTTCTGCCAGGAGGGTGGTGTCATCTGAATGTCTGAGATATTGATATTGATGTTTCTCCCGGCAATCTTGATTCCAGCTTGTGTTTCTTCCAGCCCAGTGTTTCTCATGATGTACTCTGCATATAAGTTAAATAAGCAGGGTGACGATATACAGCCTTGACGTACTCCTTTTCCTATTTGGAATCAGTCTGTTGTTCCATGTCCACTTCTAACTGTTGCTTCCTGACCTGCATACAGATTTCTCAAGAGGCAGGTCAGGTGATCTGGCACTCCCATCTCTTTCAAAATTTTCCACAGTTTATTGTGATCCACACAGTCAAAGGCTTTGGCATAGTCAATAAAGCAGAAATAGATGTTTTCCTGGAACTCTCTTGCTTTTTCCATGATCCAACGGATGTTGGCAATTTGATCTCTGGTTCCTCTGCCTTTTCTAAAACCAGCTTGAACATCTGGAAGTTCATGGTTCATGTATTGCTGAAGCCTGGCTTGGAGAATTTTGAGCATTACTTTACTAGTGTGTGAGATGAGTGCAATTGTGCAGTAGTTTGAGCATTCTTTTGCATTGCCTTTCTTTGGAATTGAAATGAAAACTGACCTTTTCCAGTCCTGTGGCCACTGCTGATTTTTCCAAATTTGCTGGCATATTGAGTGCAGCACTTTCACAGCATCATCTTTCAGGATTTAAAATAACTCAACTGGAATTCCATCACCTCCACTAGCTTTGTTCATGGTGATGCTTTCTAAGGCCCACTTGACTTCACATTCCAGCGTGTCTGGCTCTAGGTGAGTGATCACACCAACGTGATTATCTTAGTCGTGAAGATCTTTTTGTACAGTTCTTCTTTGTATTCTTGCCACCTCTTCTTAATATCTTCTGCTTCTGTTAGGTCCATAAAATTTCTGTCCTTTATCGAGCCCATCTTTACATGAAATGTTCCCTTGGTATCTCTAATTTTCTTGAAGAGATCTCTAGTCTTTCCCATTTTGTTGTTTTCCTCTATTTCTTTGCATTGATCACTGAGGAAGGCTTTCTTATCTCTCCTTGCTATTCTTTGGAACTCTGCATTCAGATGTTTATATCTTTCCTTTTCTCCTTTGCTTTTCCATTCTCTTCTTTTCACAGCTATTTGTAAGGCCTCCCCAGAGAGCCACTTTGCTTTTTCAGAAAAGATAAAACTTATATAAAGCTGGCTTATAAGAAAAAGTAGGGAAGGAGTAAAATACAGCTTTTCTAAGAACACGTTTGGCAGTATACATTAAAAAATGAATTATTATTTCCAATGCAAGCCATAATGGGAAAGAGATTAACCTAACAATATACAACAGCTACATACAATTTTGGGGGTAAAGCAGAATGATATACGTGCACATGTTATGGATGCCAAGGAATTCATTTTTTCCATATTTCAAATATATATATATTAAGAAAAAAATGAATTCTTTGAAGTCTCATAAGGCTGGAAAGCTTTATTTTGCATGTCACACCGGAGTTGGTAACAGAAAAGCTAGAGAAGCAAAAAATTTAGCAAGGAAGTTGGAAAAATATAGAAAAATGTGATTAACAGCATGAAGTCTTGTGTTACACAAGATCACAAAATACCTGGCTGTTGCTCTTCAGTTCAGTCGCTCAGTCGTGTCTGACTCTTTGCAATCACATGGACTGCAGCACGCCAGGCCTCCCTGTCCATGACCAATTCCCAGAGTCCATTGAGTCGGTGATGCCATCCAACCATCTCATCTTCTCGTCCCCTTCTCCTCCTGCCTTCAGTCTTTCCCAGCATCGGTCTTTTCCAATGAGTCAGTTCTTCGCATCAGGTGGCCAAAGTATTGGCGTTTCAGCTTCAGCGTCAGTCCTCCCGATGAATATTCAGGACTGACTTCCTTAACGATGGGCTGGTTGGATTTCCTTGCAACACCACAGTTCAAAAGCATCAGTTATTTGGTTCTTCTCAGAAGTTACATGAAACATGCTGGCACTCTTTCCAGAATGTTTTCTTTTGGTCTAAGAGAACTTCAGCTCCGTTTTTATGAAGTAAATACATTCTTAGAGTGACATTGAAATCCTTTGCTATTTTTGTGTTTCGATTTTTTCTTTAATTCATGTCCTATTTTTTTTTTTTTTTGTACAAAAAGACATACAGGCTAAAAAATGACATTTTTGTAATGTGAGGTACAAACTTCTAAAGCTTATGCTGTGATACTAAACTTTATTCATCATAACTCTTAGAAAAATAAATTATGACATCATTTTTATGAGGAAATTGTGGTTCAGAGTAGCGTGCCATACATTCAAGACTGAGGCTGAGGTCTGTCTGACAAATGCCCATATCACTCTAGCTTTGGTCTTCAATATTTTTATCTGGGCTAATTGAACAAACTGAATGTTTTCTTATTGGAAACTTTCTTAGTCCTTGTGATGATCTTGAGGCGAATGTACATTTCTTCACTGTAACATGATGAAAATAGCTATATCTAAATATCCTAGAAACTGAGGAGAACAGGTCAAACTATATACTACTTCTGGCCTCAAAACTGGTCCAGTCACTGTCCAAAATAATTAAGCAAGGGTATGGTGATGTTTATTCTCGTGAATGATTTTAGTCCTAGGAATTAATCTAAGGAAATAACCGAATGGATAAAGTACTTGGTTGGCCAAAAAGTTTGTTTGCGTTCTTCTGTATGATGTTATAGAAAAATCCAAAGAAACATTTTAGTAAACCCAACAGTAAAGAAAACAATTTTTACAAATTTTCTGTGTAGTTCTCAGGCAAATTTTCATGATTCATAAAAGATAGAAATGAATACCAGATTCCTTTATTTTACCTATTTGGTTTTAGAATGTTAAAAGTATTTTGCATACTTTTAAATTGCAAAGAGATCCATTTGACTGAGTTTCATTATTTCTATTTAAAAATGAAGAAGAGTCATTATCCAAGGTTATTTAGCTAATAGGTAATAGAGCTCGGGCTTGAGCCCAAGACAAAATGATCAAATCATTTTAAAGTTTAAATAATGATTCAGTTCAGTTCAGTCACTCAGTCATGTCTCTTTGTGACCCCATGGACTGCAGCATTCCAGGCTTTCCTGTCCTTCACCAACTCCCAGAGCTTGCTCAAACTCATGTCCATCAGCAGGTGATGTCATCCAATCATCTCATCCTCTACAAATCACATAACTTTTTTTTTTGATTAATTCAATTGTTCTCTCTCTCAACATGTCAGTTCCTACAAAATTCAAGATAAAAGTAGTTTTTCAGAGGAACTTGGGATGTCTCTTTTCTTATCAGCACCTTTATTACCTCACTGTAATAACTTCCTAGATGTGTCTCTCACCACTGTCTTTCTCTTCCACTTATAATTCACATTATAGAAGGGAAAAGGTGGAAGCAGTGACAGATTTTATCTTCCTGGGTTCAAAATCACTGAAGACAGTAACTGTAGTCATGAAGTTACAAGATGCTTGTTCCTTGGAAGGACAGCTATGACATATCTAGACAGGGTATTAAAAAGCAGAGACAACAATGGATAAAGAAGTTGTGTTACATATATACAGTGTAATATTAGTCATTACAAAGAATGAAATAACATCATTTGCAGCAACATAGACGGACCTGGAGAACATCATATTGAGTGAAATACGTGAGACAGAGAAGGAGAAATATCACATGACATCCCTTATATATGGAATCTATAAACAAATGAACTTGCTTACAAAACAGAAAGAAACTCACAAACTTAGATGAGGAACTTATGGTTGCCAGGTAGAAGGGATAGTTAGGGACTTTGAAAAGGTCATGTACACACTGCCATATTTAAAATGGATAACCAACAAGGACCTATTGTATAGCCCATGGAACTCTGCTCAATGTTATGTGCCAGCCTAGATAGGAGTAAGGTTTGGATACAAGGAAGAATGGATACATGTATACGTATGGCTGAGTCCCTTCCCCATTCACCTGAAATTATCACAACATTGTTAATAGGCTATATTCCAATACAAAGTAAAAAGCCAAAAGTGAAAGAAAAAAAAAAAACAAAGACATCACTTTGATGACAAACATCCATATAGTCAAAGCTATGATTTTTCCAGTAGTTGTGTATGGATATGAAAGTTGGACCATAAAGAAAACTAAGCACCAAATAATTGATGCTTATAAATTTTGCTGGAAAAGACTATTGAGTCCCTTTGATGGCAAGGAGATCAAATCAGTCAGCCCTAAAGGACATCAACCCTGAATATTCACTGAAAGTACTGATGCTAAAGCTGAAGCTCCAATACTTTGACTACCTGATGCAAAGAGCTGGAAAAAGACCTTGATGTTGGGAAAGAATGAAGGCAAAAGGAGATGGAGACAGCAAAGGATGAGATGGTTAGACAGCATCACCAACTCAGCGAACATGAATTTGAGCAAACTCTGGGAGATAGTGGAGGACAGGGAAGTCTGGTGTGCTACAGTCCACGGGGTTGCAAAGAATAGGACATGACTTAGAGACTGAATAACAACAAATAATTCACACTGGCTATAAATGTGAAAAAATTCCCTTTTTAAGTACCAAGCGAGACATTAACATCCATATTATACAAAAGAAATACTTGAGATCTAATTTGAGTGCATATTTCTATAAAGCTTCTCTAACAGGAGGTTGAAAGACCCTTTTCTGGTAATATTCTAAGAGTCTGGCATACTATTCTCTTTTCAATGATGAAATTACACCCTACAAATTCTTTCAGTTTCGAGACACTTAATAAAAGAAAAAACCATGTGAAGGCAAGACACTGAGTGGTTTATTGATTACTGATTACCTTCTTATTCATTTATATGCTCCCAACTCAGACCATTAGGCACACACTGAACTTCCTAAGAAAGCTCAGTACATCATTCTTGAGTTAGGCAGCAGAGGTGAACAGAGACTTTTAACTACAATATTTCAAAAATATATCAAGTTTACCATAAACTTTTAAATTCTAAAATTTTGCAAAGTACACACAGAATTAGAATTTCAATATTCCTTAGTCTTTTATTCAAGATGAAAAAATAATACCTTTTCAGTATGCATAATGAAAAGATAAAGCACTATAAAATGTAACTTGAGATATTCAACTTTTAGAGAAAATAAGCAAACATGTGGTACTTAATACATATTCATGATTATAAATGAAGACTTTTCATAGGAATTAAAAATCTTTTCAAATGTTAATCAAAGATCCTAAGATTATAAAGAATGCTATTATACCTGTCCATTTGCAGAGTTCCTGTCTGCACATGGCTGGCCAGCTTGACTAAGGTCAGAGAAATATAATTAAAAATACATACATTGTACATTCTGTGTCAGATCCTGGAATCATTCCTTAATGGACTCAGTTAGCTTTATTCACTCACCAGTATCACAAAGTCCTTTTGAGATAGAAACTTTTAGTATTCATGTCATATTCAGGAGTTAATTGAGGCACTGAGTTATTAGCCCAACATCACAGGATGAGTGGAAGAGGTGGGATCTGAACCCAGGCAGTCTCAGCACATGTTATTCTTCACTGTACTACTTTGTTTCACAAAATAAAAAAAGTACTATACTTTTTTTTCCTAATGAAGAAGGAAAAAATCATATTTGGAGTAGTTGCTGATACACTGGCTTGGTCTTATTACAATGGAGTAGAAAAAAATCAAAATATGTGTATTTATAAATTAATTTAACATATCAAGGAAAGTTGGCCTAAGGATTCATGGCTTAGGAAGAAATTCTGCAGATCTCACTTATGAGCACTGAATTTTGTGTTCTGTGCACATGAACACCTCTACGCTTGCCTTGAACTTTAGTTTTTCTCAAGTACAAAATGCTCCCCAATATTTCTTTCAAGTGTTAACACGGTACAGAATACTCAATATTACTCTGTTTGGGTAAAGTTTGTTGACTCTTTGATAGGATGATTGATATATGCTTAACTGCTCCCCCAACCTGGTAGATGCTGGCATTCTCTCAATATGGGTCATTAGCAGTGACTTTAAGTGGTTCAATGACTAGTATTTATCAAAAATTGGTCATAATGGGATGGCTTGCAAGGTGTGATTTTAAACAATTCATTTAGCTCTCTGCTTTCTAATCTGTAAAATGTGTGTTAGTCACTCAGTTGTGTCAGTTCTTTGAGACCCCATGGATTGTAGCCCTCCAGGCTCCTCTGTCCATGGAATTTTCCAGGCAAGAATATTGGAGTGAGTAGCCATTCTCTTCTCCAAGGGAACTTCCTGACACACGGATCGAATCTTTCTCTGGCATTGCAGGCAAATTCTTTATAGTCTGAACCACCAGGGAAGTCCTTTGTACCTAGTCAGGTATGTATTATGCAGGCTTAAATGAGATCTTATATGCAATGTACTTAGAACATAATTTGTCATATTTAAAATGCTTAGTAAATTTTAGTTATTATTACATGTTAATGACTACTGTTAAGAAAAGAGACTTCAAATAGACTTTTATTAATTCATTCGTTGTTCATTTTACAATCAACTTTTTTGCATGAAATTCTGTGCTAAAGCCAAGATAATAAGCATATGCAACACTGCGGTTATCCGTAAGAGATTCATAGTTACTCGAGAAAAACAGTAAAATATTATATATAAAATATTCCTCTTTTTTCATAATGAAAGATGACATTTTAAGGATTCTTTTGTTAAAGTACTACCTGATTCTGGTTAAAATATATTTTGATGTATTTCCTGGACTGTAGGAAGTAATGAAATGCTCACAAAAGACAGCATAACAAAACAAACAAAAATTAAACAGAAAAAGAATCATGATCTGAAACCAGAACAGAGGCAGTTGGTGGCAAGCTTGTAAAAGCCTATAGTACCCAGGAGACTAGAGCTTTGGCCTCTCCAAAGTGAAGAGCTGAAATTGCAATTTTCACATTAAGATCAAGCAGTTAAATCAGGAAAAAGTGATTCCAGACACACTGTCCCCTGGCTCCCAGCAAAAGAAAACAAATTCTCTGTGAAGAAAAACATCCTTGGTTTAAGCCCTAGTACTCCCACCAACTAAAATGATTTAAGAGTTGGCAAATGCAACATATAAAGATCATTCAAACAAATAAGAAAATGAACCTCTACTAATGAAAATCAGGAAAAATAAAGACATAGGTTTAGGTCCTTCAGGATTTCAGATACTTAAATATCAACATACAGAACATAAAGTAAATAAAGATAAAATGTTTAAAAATAAAATACAGAATTGAAAAGATGAACGAAGGGGTATTCATAAAACTTCTGATTTGATAAATACAAAAAACTATTGAAAATATATTTATTAAAATATAAAACAATGAAAGTATAAACAGTAGATTAAATACGCCATAAGGAGAACTGGGACACCAAGTTACAGAGAGTGCAGGATAGAAAGGAAAAGAGAAAGAAAGATCCGGCATGTGTTAGGAATAGAGTAGAGGAACTAAGTGATAAATTGGTTTCAGAGGAAAGGGAAAAGAAGGAAAACTGGGAGCTGTTCCTTGAGCACTTGGATGCATTTTAGGGTTCTCTATTTTTTAAAGGATTTTCAGTTAATTCTATTTAAGCTCTACTTCAGATAGCCCCTTTGGAGGTTCTTGATACTTATAATATCTGAGCTTTTCTGGGGTCTGATAGGCATGCGTCTTGCTGTCTTCTCCATGTACCCTCAGCTTTTCACCTATCATGTCTAAAGTTAGCTACTTATTTGCTTATCTGCTTTTTTCCAGATTCCAAAACTGAGGGCATCTATTATCAATTGCTATCATGTATAAAGCACCAAGAACAATGCCTGACACCAAATATATGCTATAATAGTGTTAGCTATTGTTGTTCTTATTACTTCTTCCACATTCTTGCCAGTTTTGATAGTATTAGATATAAGCAAATATTAGATAATGTGCATATATAATAAGGAATTTAAATATTGTATTTTATCTTTCCTAGTTCAGGCTGAATCTCGGTACTTGTTTTAGGATGCTTCTGTTTCCAATGTAGTTATTCTCTAAAGGCAGCCTGAAAATAATTGTGAAAACATATTGTTTGACACGCTAGATGTCACAATTTAATAGTCCAAACTCATTTAGGATGGGGCAACCCTTTAGATAAATTGCTATCATTTCCTAAAACAGCAAATCCATTAACTTAACTTGAGTTTAATTATCAGGAGCACTCTAAGATGTGATTGTGAAATGTCCATAAGGCAACTGTATCACCAAACGTAAGAATAAGTCAAAATTCTCACAACTATTAATAAATTCCCAATTTGAATACATTTGAATCAGTTCTAATGAGGTGGATGAAACTGGAGCCAATTATACAGAGTGAAGTAAGCCAGAAAGAAAAACACCAATACAGTATACTAACACATATATGGAATTTAGAAAGATGGTAACGATAACCCTGTATGCGAGACAGCAAAAGAGACACAGATGTATAGAACAGTCTTTTGGACTCTGTGGGAAGGGAGAGGGTGGGATGATTTGGGAGAATGGCATTGAAACATGTATTTAAAAAATCCCAATTAAATATGATTAGAATATGTAGTTTTAATGACCCACTCTTTGGTTAAAAGTTCTCACAGTATGTCTTGTGGAATTTTTTATAGTGTGTTAGCATATACTGGTTGAAAACAAGTTTGTTTAAAACATATTTGGGCAAAGCTTGGTAAAACTAACTTGCGTGGGTCTTCGTCATACTAATTTTCACTATTAATACCCATCTTGGAGGTAACTAGGGGATAAGATAATAAAAATTATTAAGAAACAAATTCCTAATTCCTTTTTCTTTGGATATTTGATAGAATTTCTAGGACCACATTTTGGAAAATGTGGTTATAGACTAAACCTCATCTAAAAGTGCTGCAATCTATCTGTTAGGGAATACTTCTTTTCTATTTAGTACTGAATATCACAGGAACAGTGATATTTACAAATACCTCCCATCAGGTATATGCTTACTCAGAGTCCAAGATTATCACAGATTAGGATAAATCTAACTTCCTTATGAGGATTCACCATTGCAGGCCAACTACTGTGACTCATAATAGGCTCAGGTGCTGCTGCAATTCCCTGACTTCTTTTCAAATAATGCCAGTGTTTTCACAACTAAAGAGGGCAATCTCTCAGCTTGGGTAACATGTACTTATAATTATATAAGCAGTGCAATTATTGCATTACCTTGGAGGATCATCAAGGAGGCAAAAACTGGGGTTTATAAGGCTAGGTTCATAAATGCTAGAAGCTTGCTACCAGAGAGAAGTGGGCTTTGAGAGAATATTTATGTAATTTCTGAGAAGTGATGACTAACTCCACAGCAGAGGAGCATTTGGGGAAAACCAGCTTGCTTCTATAACTGTTTCTTCTTTAAAAAAATAACATTCATTTTTATTGAATTTTATAAGGTAGGAGTTCATACTTCTTTTTATCTGAGAGACTACCAGAGTGGGTGGTTGAGGGAGGAGAAAGGAAGAAGAGTAGAGGAGCCAAGTCTAGCATGTTAGAGTTTGTTCTTGCCAATTACATTCTAACCTCAGGAAATCCCAGCAAACTGGATTTTGAGGATGTCAGTTTGGCTACCAATTATGAAGAGACCACCGCTTTGAAAACTATAAGGCTGTATACTCGCTGTATGGATGCTATTATTATTATTATATCAGTAGTGTACAAATTACTTTCTTGGAACTTCTAATTTGGGAAATATTTTATGACATATTTTATGATTTTAACCTTCTTTGAGCAACTTATTAATGGACTTCTAATAAAACTGCTAAGATCAGAACTTTCTATGCAAATTGAATATACTATACAGACTGAATACCAGACCACCTGACCTGCCTCTTGAGAAATCTGTATGCAGGTCAGGAAGCAACAGTTAGAACTGGACATAGAACAACAGACTGGTCCAAATAGGAAAAGGAGTACGACAAGGCTGTATATTGTCACCCTGCTTATTTAACTTATATGCAGAGTACATCATGAGAAACGCTGGACTGGAAGAAACACAAGCTGGAATCAAGATTGCCGGGAGAAATATCAATCACCTCAGATATGCAGATGACACCACCCTTATGGCAGAAAGTGAAGAGGAACTAAAAAGCTTCTTGATGAAAGCGAAAGAGGAGAGTGAAAAAGTTGGCTTGAAGCTCAACATTCAGAAAACTAAGATCATGGCATCCAGTCCCATCACTTCATGGCAAATAGATGGGGAAACAGTGGAAACAGTGAGAGACTTTATATTTTTGGGCTCCAAACTCACTGCAGATGGTGATTGCAGCCATGAAATTAAAAGATGCTTACTCCTTGGAAGGAAAGTTATGACCAACCTAGACAGCATATTCAAAAGCAGAGACATTACTTTGCCAACAAAGTCCATCTAGTCAAGCCTATAATTTTCCCAGTAGTCATGTATAGATGTGAGAGTTGGACTATAAAGAAAGCTGAGCGCCGAAAATTGATGCTTTTGAACTGTGGTGTTGGAGTAGACTCTTGAGAGTCCCTTGGACTGCAAGGAGATCCAGCCAGTCCATCCTAAAGGAGATCAGTCTTGGGTGTTGATTGGAAGGACTGATGTTGAAGCTGAAACCCCAATACTTTGGCCATCTGATGTAAAGAGCTGACTCATTTGAAAAGACCCTGATGCTGGGAAAGATTGAAGGCAGGAAGAGAAAGAGACGACAGAAAATGAGATGGTTGGATGGCATCACCGGCTCAATGGACATGAGTTTGGGTAGACTCCGGGAGTTGGTGATGGACAGGGAGTCCTGGCATGCTGCAGCCCAGGGGATCGCAAAGAGTCAGACATGACTGAGTGATTGAACTGAACTGAACTGAACTGAATACAGACTGAATATGTATGTATGTATATATGTGTAGGGGGGGCTAAATTATTACCCAAATTGGCTAGAATGTAAACATTATGATAATATAGAATGAATCTATCATTAGTAAAAAAAAAAAATGCAATATCCTCAAAACCCAGTTTGAGATACAAAGGATACAATCATGATTTCTCCTGCTACCAAGAAGTTTCTAATGAGGTGGATGAAACTGGAGCCGATTATACAGAGTGAAGTAAGCCAGAAAGGAAAACACCAATACAGTATACTAACATATATATATGGAATTTAGAAAGATGGTAACGATAACCCTGTATGCCAGACAGCAAAAGAAACACAGATGTCTAGAACAGTCTTTTGGACTCTGTGGGTGAGGGAGAGGGTGGGATGATTTGGGAGAATGGCATTGAAACATGTATAATATCATATAAGAAACAAATCGCCAGTCTAGGTTCGATGCAGGATACAGGATGCTTGGGGCTGGTGCACTGGGATGACCCAGAGGAATGGTATAGGGAGGGAGGTGGGAGGGGGATTCAGGATTGGGAACACGTGTACACCTGTGGCGGATTCATGTTGACATATGGCAAAATCAATACAATATTGTAAAGTATAAATAAATAAATAATAAAATTTTAAAAAAAATTTAAGAAGTTTTTTATACATAGATCCATTTTATGTTTATTTCTAAAAATAAAATACCCATTCTCCATTCTACTGGAGAATTACCATTAACTTCTAAATCATAGCTGACAATCACCTTCTTTGGGAAATAGACCTGCCTTATAAGTAAATAGACCTCCCTTATAGTAAAGCTTTGGACAAGTTATTCTTTGGACACTGCTGGCAATATTCTGTATCAGACATAAGAATGGAGGGTTGAAGTGGAGGTGATTTAGGAATGAGGCTTTACCAGCTTTATATAGCAGACAGATTATTCTTTTGGTCAAAAAACATTCATTATGACCCTACTAAGTGTCAGGTCCTATTCTGTGTGCCAATGAATAAGACAGACATGGCTGCTTAGAATCCTAAACGAGGATGAGACAGTTAATATAAAGTTAATACTGTATGAATAATTCCAAATGGTTAAGGATAACAAAACAGGGTGATGGGATGGATTATGTCATTAATCCATTTATATTGTTTACATTTTACTAAATAGTCTATAATAAGCATGTACTGCTCTTATTTCCATAAAATGACACATATAAAAAACAGTATTTATTACATGAATATAATCGTTCATAGTGAACTAGCCAATCTATCTAAAATTTCAAGCTTTACTCTGCCAACTTATGGCCCTTTTCCTGCTCTAATTTTTGGTGCCAGTCACCATTTGTCTGATGCATGTATGCATGTTAAGTCGCTTCAGTCGTGTCTGACCCTTTGTGACCTCATGGACTGTAGTTCACCAGGCTCTTCTGTCCAGTGGAATTCTCCAGGCAAGAATACTGGAGTGGGCTGCCATGTCCTCCTCCAGGGGATCTTCCCAGCCCAGGGATCAAACCTGCATCTCTTATGTCTCTTGCATTGGGTTCTTTACCACTTAATGCCAACTGGGAAGCCCCGTTTGTCTGATACATTATGCAGATATATTACTCCTTATACTGTCTCTCTCTATCAACAGAATACTGCCTCACTAAAAATCAAAACTTTTGTCTGTTTTGTTTATTGTAGGATTTAGAGATGGTTGGATGGCATCACCGGCTCAATGGACATGAGTTTGAGTAGACTCCGGGAGTTCCAGTGCTCTATATAAAGTCTACCTGGAAAATGTTTCAGGTACAGCAAAGAGTTTCACCTTCTCTGTTGAGCAAATCAACCATGTGGCAAACATTCAGCCATCCCCCGTCGTGGTCTACAATTATTATGAAAAAGATGAATATGCCCTTGCTTCTTACAATATGAACAGTGTTTCTGTGTCTCAGTAAGACAAAACAAAATACACAAAAAAGGTAGAAAACAATTTACTTTGAATGAACTCATTCTCCTGTCTCAAACCTGGAAGAAATCTATGAACCACCTCACATTCTGAATAGAGTTCACTCTGCTATGAGTTCTTACCAGAGTTTGTTTCATTAAATGCTGTGATTTTTGCAAAAAAAAAAAAAAAAAAAAAAAATAAAGTCAATCTGTGTGTTTGTTTATAAAAAAAGTAATTGAAATAGTATAAAAAGTACTGTTACTTAAAGATTTACCCTTGAATTAAAAGCAAAATACATCCACTGATGTTTTATAAATGTGCAGTAACCTCTTTTATAAAAAGAGTATTTATTTAATTTCATTTATCCGGGTCTGACTTTTCATCATGAGAGCATAAGAAGGCTGCTGCTGCTGCTGTTGCTGCTAAGTCGCTTCAGTCGTGTCCGACTCTGTGCGACCCCATAGACAGCAGCCCACCAGGCTCCCCCGTCCGTGGGATTCTCCAGGCAAGAACACTGGAGTGGGTTGCCATTTCCATCTCCAATGCATGAAAATGAAAAGTGAAGTCGCTCAGTCATGTCCAACTCCTCGTGACCCCATGGACTGCAGCCTACCAGGCTCCTCCATCCATGGAATTTTCCAGGCAAGAGTACTGGAGTGGGTTGCCATTGCCTTCTCCCAAAAAGGCTAGCAATCCATTTTTAAGGGGGTTAATCATTTCTAGTGCATATGCTGTTCTAAATAGGTCAATTTAATTTTCATCCAAGAACAGACTGAATCTTCACATCAAAGAGTAGTCTGAGTATACAGAGGGAGAGAAAAGATGAGAAGGCATTAACCTGCTCAATTTCATCCTCTCTTTAGGCAATCAGAAGGGTACAGGAAGTGGCACTGATGGTGTTCAAAACCTGAAACTGATTTGAACATCCAAGGATAAGTCCCACATGATGGTTCAATGATACGCCAAACAGAGGATTTTAATTTAGAAAATAACAGTAAACCAGAAAGTAGTCAATACTGTTTGAAGAAAAAAATGGAAAAAGAAGCTTTCCTTACACACGGATAGATTAGAGAACATGAGGATGAAAATTAGAGAGACTGTGTTAGATACATCATTTGGAATCATTAAAATCAGGCCATGTTGAAAATAAGCACTAAAATCGGAGGAGGATCCTAAAAGTTTCCAAGAGTACTTTAACAAAAGTAAAAAGAAAAGAGTTGGTCATTGGTAATGCGTTGTTGCTTCCCATTTTAAAAATCATAAAGTATCCAAAAATCAGCTTTAGGTTTACCTGATAGCCTCAGAGCTCTCCGATTGGAAAATAAAAAATTAAAGGAGGAGAGGGAAGTGGCATAAGTGAAGAAGAAAATTAAGAATAAAAAAATATCAAACATAAATGTTATAGTTTATGTGGCATTCAAATATTTTCAGATAGGACAGATTTGAAAGATTTCCTAGATTCCCTTCTAAAATCTAAGTATGTCAGAATCCAGCTTCTTCAGAATTCCTGTTCAGAATTCAGCCACTCCTTCTTTATTCTCACTCCGAGTACTGTGCTTAGTCGCTGAGTCATGTCTGACTCTTTGCGACACTATGGACTGTAGCCCTCCAGACTCCTCTGTCCAGGGGGATTGTCCAGGCAAGAATACTGGAGTGGATGGCCATGCTCTCCTCCAGGGGACCTTCACAACCTAGGGATTGAACCCAGGTCTTCCACATTGCGAGGGGATTCTTTACTGTCTGAGCCGCCAGAAAAGCCCTCCACACTTGCAACACACACACACGCATTCATGTCATTTGAAAAGATATATATTACTTATCCAATTTAGAATATAAAAATAAATGAGGCCTTATTTTATTCATAATGATAAGGCAGAAAGAGTACTCTCAGCACTTCTGTGAATGTGGACCCTGTACATTGGTTGAGCTTTAAATTACCTATGCCATGATTATAGACTTCGTGCTTTTTTGAACCCTAAGTTACCATATTAAAAGGCATGCGCCACTATTTCAAAACCAGGTAAGAATAAAGAAAACTGAACTTTGCCAGTTGCATTTCCAGAATGTATATAGTTTTAAATTAGATTCATTTATATTGAGATTCTTGATGTAAACTGATGCAGAGATCATTCAGAACTGATATTAAATTTAACCTTTAATTATTATAGAAAAGTCGAAGCACATAGATTCTCAAGGCTCACTCTTTAAAACCCACAGAGCTGTCATTAGTATTTGCATTCACAGTGATAAGGCAGAGAGAGCACTCTCAGCACTTCTGGGCAACAGTTCTTTGTCACCAACATTTGTTGTCCACTCAAGTGGACTTTAATATTTACAGGATTCATGACTTCAACAGAAAAGATCATCAATACAATGACTATCCTGTCTCTAAATGATGGCCTTGCAGGCATGAACAAGAAATATTAAGGGAGACGAGCCTTTTGAACCAAAGGCAATGATGTTTTAAAATCACTTAGGAGTCCAGCGCTCCGCTCTGCTCCCGCCTGGCCGCCTGCCCGGATCCGGTGCCAGCATGCCCAAGTGCCCCAAATGCAGCAAGGAGGTGTACTTCGCTGAGCGGGTGACTTCCCTGGGGACGGACTGGCATCGGCCTTGCCTCAAGTGTGAGAAATGTGGGAAGACGCTGACCTCCGGAGGTCATGCCGAGCATGAAGGCAAACCCTACTGCAACCACCCGTGCTACGCAGCCATGTTCGGACCCAAGGGCTTTGGGCGCGGCGGAGCCGAGAGCCACACTTTCAAGTAAACCCAGGTTTTGGAGACCCATCTCCAGCTGTCCGCTGGGCTGCTGCCCTCCAGGCTGATGGCACGCCTTTCTCCACAGGCACCTGGGGCTCCCCTCTAGACCCCCATGCCCTCAATAAATGTGGACACTTGGAAGACCAAAAAAAAAAAAAATCACTTAGGAAACTGCTGAAAATATTAGCAATATTTTGTGTTGCTGAACCAGAAAGGTTATCAAACCTAAAGGGTAGATCCAACCTCTGTGTTTCTGGATGAACAGAGATTGGATCTACAGAGACCACACATGCAGACAGAGGATTAATTTCTTAATTAATAGGATTAATTTCTTCTTTCTGGAAGAAGAAATGAAATTAAAATTTCTTCTTTTAAGCTTGTTGGATCTGGAATATTACCCAGAACCCTGGAGCTTATGTGCCTCGACATGAGACAGCAGCATCCACTATCAGTTGAAACTACACAAATGGATATGATTAAAATGCATGTACTGCAAAGACTGACTTCCCAGGTGGCCCAGTAGTAAAGACTCGGCCTGCCGATGCAGGAGACACAAATTTGATCTCTGGGTTGGGAAGATCCCCTGGAGTAGGAAATAGCAGCTCACTCCAGTATTCTCACCTGGAAAATTCCATGGACAGAAGAGGCTGGTGGGCTATAGTCCATGGGGACACAAAGAGTTGGACACAACTGAGTATGTACACACATGCTGCAGAGATTAATTATGGCAGTTTCCACTAGCACATCTCTTCTAAGTAACATTACAAATTAATATAGTTTGTAAATTATATTAAATATAAATTTGTAATTTTAAATGTATATATTTAAAATTAAAGAAATTAAAATCTCTTCTTTTCAGCTTGTTGGATCTAGAATAGCACCCAGGATCTTGGAGCTATGTGAGCTAGTCCTTTAAAAAGGACTGTTCTGATCAGGGCAAACGTACCAAAAGTAGGCACTTGAACCTTGAAAAGATAATCTCCTTTGTTCTCAGATCTATGGTATCTTCTTTTGAGAGCTGGGTTAGGCCAATTGCCTTAATCTCCTTCTATCTGTAATGTATATTAGAGAACATGAAGCAAACATAGAAAATATAACTATCAGTAAGAATTGAAGCCAACAGGAGAATTGAAGGAAATAAATGCATAGTTTGTCTCAAGAATATGAAAACAACACAAAAAACAGAAACTCAGCAAGCACAGACTTGACTCTCACATGCACTGCACTGTGTTGCCTAAGAGTCACCTAGGAAGTCCTAAATCTCAATATGGGTATCTTTGGACATAGGGCCTTTAAAAGGGCAATTAAAATTAAATTAGACCATATGCATCAGAATCTAATTCAATAAATGTCTTTATAAGAGGAAGAGACCCTAAGGATGCCTAGACATGGAGAAAGAGACCACGTGCCCACACAGTAAAAGACGGGCACTCACAAGACAAAGAGGAGGGCTTCAGGGGAAACTGAACCAGGGACACACTGATCTTGAATTTACAGCCTCCAAAAAAAATAACAATAATAGTACATCAATTTTTGTTGTTAAAGGCAGCCAGTTTGTGCTTTTTTGTTATGGCAGCACTAAACAGAATGCTCACTAATATAAATTCTAAAGTGCCAACAATTAATTAAGATTTGTACATGGATTACCTGATGAGTTTGTGTTTTCCTATTAAGTAAGATGAAGGAAAGTTATGACCAACCTAGATAGCACATTCAAAAGCAGAGACATTACTTTGCCAACAAAGGTCCGTCTAGTCAAGGCTATGGTTTTTCCTGTGGTCATGTATGGATGTGAGAGTTGGACTGTGAAGAAAGCTGAGTGCCGAAGAATTGATGCTTTTGAACTGTGGTGTTGGAGAAGACTCTTGAGAGTCTCTTGGACTGCAAGGAGATCCAACCAGTCCATTCTGAAGGAGGTCAGCCCTGGGATTTCTTTGGAAGGAATGATGCTAAAGCTGAAACTCCAGTACTTTGGCCACCTCATGTGAAGAGTTGACTTGTTGGAAAAGACTCTGATGCTGGGAGGAATTGGGGGCAGGAGGAGAAGGAGATGACAGAGGATGAGATGGCTGGATGGCATAAACCGACTCAATGGACGTGAGTCTGAGTGAACTCTGGGAGCTGGTGATGGGCAGGGAGGCCTGCTGCTGCTGCTGCTGCTAAGTTGCTTCAGTTGTGTCTGACTCTGTGCAACCCCACAGACGGCAGCCCACTGGGCTTCGCCACCCCTGGGATTCTCCAGGCAAGAACACTGGAGTGGGTTGCCATTTCCTTCTCCAATGCGTGAAAGTGAAGTCGCTCAGTTGTGTCTGACTCTTCGCGACCCCATGCACTGCAGCCTACCAGGCTCCTCCATCCATGGGAGTTTCCAGGCAAGAGTGCTGGAGGGGGATGCCATTGCCTTCTCCACAGGGAGGCCTAGCGCGCTGCAATTCTTGGGGTCACAAAGAGTCGGACACGACTGAGTGGCTGAACTGAACTGAAGAGGATGATTTATGGGAAGTTTTTAAATCTCTATACGTCATGGCTTCCTCACCCAGATAATGGGAGAACACTAGATATTGACAAATTTAAATTTAATGGGAATGATGACATTCCTAACTATGCCAATCCATCAAGGATTAGCCCATTCTCTTGATATATGCATTTAATATACTGCACTTATGACTGTTGAACAAATTCCAGTTATCACTTGTTCTTGAATGATACAAGCATATTTTAGTCCACCAATTGAGCTGTAAGAACTTAGAGGAAAGATTCTACATCATGCATTTTCTTTTTTTTATGGTTTCTTTTTTTAAATTACTTTATTTTCTTAAACATATCCTACATAAGAAACACCACTGATGCTAAGAATAAAATTATAAAGATGATGTATATGACACTTTCTTTTATGGAAGAGACTGACAGACAAAATTATGCAAGTAATTCAGAAACATAACCACTAACAACCTATAAAATAATCTGTTAATATTTCCTTAATGAATACTTGGATAAAAGTGTAATATTATTCTGGAATTCAAAAGAAGGTAACTCCTTCCTCTAAAGATCAAATTAATTTAGGAGATGGACTGATAATCCACACACCAAAAGCACAATTTGCTCATGCATTTTAGGGTCAGCCTGAGCCAGCACAATTTCATAACTGCCACAAAGCCATCTGCTCAAAAATCTGTAGGCTTTGCTTACCATCAGTCATTCCTTTAAGATAAACTAGTTTGCTTACTGGAGTGAGAGGGATTTCAGGGTCAGGTAGAGCTGCTCTATTAGATTTCATAAATAACAATCTGAACTTACTGTTTAAACATTCAGAACTTTAATTTCTATAACTGAGTGATGGAAAATCATAATCCACCCTGTACAGTTGTGAGAATTAGAGATATTAAACACACAACTCCAGAGAGACTATTTAAGATACATTAGAAACACAACATACTTATCATTATTTTGTTTCAAAATAAACATGGCAAAATGATTTTTAATGATTGATTGTGGCTACTTGATACACCATCATGAAAATAGTAAGACAGTGATTTGACTCAAGTTCCATGGCCCACAGTCAGTGAAGAATTTATGTCATGGGCTCAATGAGAGAAGCTGCACATTTAAGTGTCATTCTCATATTAAAAACTCCTATTTGGTGGTGGAAATGGTAACTGGAGACAGTAATGGATGGTTCCGGTAATTTTCCTAAATCTGTGAATCAGTCACTAAAATAATTGACAATTGTTCAGCTAAATCCTAATAGAGATGTGTGGAAGGAGGGGATAAAAGGGTATTTTACAAAAACCTGGAACAGAGTTCACTACAGAAGCAGTCAGAAGGCTACTGCCTACCGTGAAGAGATGAAAATCTTAAATAAGAAGCTATTGCAAAAAGAGCCAAAGTGCCAAAGGACTAAACATGAATGCTTACTAATGGTTTTGCAAGTACTGTGCATATACTATTTGGGACATGCATAAGGTAGAAAAGTAATTTCAGAAATATTACCTTCTAAATCAGCAGGGTAGCAAGCGCCAAAATTGGCAGCCGACACCAGAAGTCTAATTACCATCCCTTTGCTTTTCCTTCAAAATAAATATGTTTATTGCAAATGTTCTCTATTCTTCTTCCATGGCACTCATAAGGAAGAAGCATAAACAAGAGTTCAACTAAGTCATTACAATTACATTTTCAGTTATATTACAAAAGGCAGTTAAGTCACATTTCCGTGTTAAATGCAATTATGTTTTATTACAAATAATACAATAAAGAACAGATCTCTTTAAAGTGCAGTTTATTTTTGTTCGGCTGTGATGTAGAGCAAAGCCTAAAACAATAAAATGTCATCGGATATTTGAAATGAAAAATAAATCTAATATTCCCCAAACTGCTGCAAATATAAAACACTTATAAAAGCACCCAGGGGCCTTTTTCCCAAGACAATGGAACTCTTAACAAAATACTTGTAAGAATCTGGATACCTCTCATTTCGAACAACAGCTTTTCATTACCTAGGCCATAAGCACTGACCTCTGATATGATTTAACAGCTCTCACATTATATTAAACTATCCTGGCTTCTGGCAAACAAATATAAAATGTAATCACATATTGTGTTTGAAGTTTAATAGGATAAAAGGGGTCAAGTTGCATTTGCACACTTAAAGCAGAATTTTTTTTTTCTAAAATGAGGAGTAATTGACATATCAGTTTAGATATGCAACGTAATGATTAAGTATTTGTGTATACTGTTAAATGATCACAAACTAATACACATCTGTCACTAGACATAGCTACAAAATATTTCTTGTGATGAGAACTTTTAAGAAGTACTCTCTTAGCAACTTTCAAATACATAATACATTATTGTTAACTAGTTACTATGTCATGCATTCCATCCTCATGGCTTATTTATTTAGGTAAGTAAGTAGTGGAAGTTTCCACCTCTTGATCCCCTTCACCCATTCTGCTCACCCTCCCCACCCCTCTGCCTCTGGCAACGACCCATCTGTTCTCTGCATCTATGAACTTGGGTCATTTTTTTTTAAGATCCCACAGATAAGTGAGATCATTTGGTGTTTGTCTTTCTTTGTCTGACATTTCAATTAGCACAGTGTCCCTGAGGGCTATCCATGTTGTCACAAATGGCAAGATTTCTTTTTTTTTTTTTTACAGCTGAATTATTTTCTGTTTATCCACTGATGGACATTCAACTTGTTTCTGTATATTGGCTGCTGTGAATAATGCTCCAATGAACACAGGAGTGTATATATATTTTCCATTTAGTGTTTTTATTTTCTTCAGATAAATACCCAGAAGTGAAATGGCTGGATCATGTGGTAGCTCTGTTTTTAATGTGTTGAAGATTCTCCATAGTGTTTTCCATAGTGTCTGCACCAATCTGCATTCCTCCAACAGCGCACAGGGTCCTTTTTCTCCGTATCCTTGCCAACACTTGTTATTTCTTGTCTTTTCAATAGCCACTCTGACAAATATGAGGTGATGAGTTATTGTGGTTTTGATTTACATTTCCCTGATGATTATGATGTTTAATACTTATTAAGGATCTGTTAGCCATCTGTATGTCTTCTTGGGGAAATATCTGTTAGATCCTCTGCTTATTTTTTGATTGGGTTTTTTTTTTCTGCTATTTAATTGTATGAGTTCTTTATGTACTTTGAATATTAACCCCTTACCAGATAAATGATTTGCAAACATTTTCTTCCATGTGGTAGGTTGCCTTTTTATTTTGATGGTTTCCTTTGCTGAACAGAACTCTTTATTAATTTATTTTCCTTTGCTGAACGGAACTCTTCATTAGTTTATTTTCATTTTTGTTGCCTTTGTTTTTGGTGTTATATTCAAAAAAAAAATCACCACCAAAACCAATGTCCATGCAGGACCTTCTCTAGATATGCAACTGGTACCACCCCAAAGAATTAGAGTTTACAATACACAATGCTCATACATTCCAGGGATAGTGCCTGTTCTCACTAGCTAGACTATGTGTGTGCTAAGTTGCTTCAGTCATGTCTGACTCTTTTCAACCCATGGACTGTAACCCACCAGGCTCCTCTGTCCATGGGATTCTCCAGGCAGGAAGGCAGGTTTCCATGCCCTCCTCCAGGGGATCTTCCTGACCCAGGGATCAAACCCACATCTCTTATGTCTCCTGCATTGGCAGGTGGATTCATTACCACTAGTGCCAACTACTAACTAGACCAGAAACTCTCAATATTCAAAAAGCCTTGAAATATAGTGAGAAATTCCTTGATTGAGCTCTGATCCCACTTCACAAAACTTAAAAGCAAGATATAAGAGAGTCAAAGTAGTTCCAAGTAATTTAACTGCCTTCTAGAAAAAAGCTCAATGATATTTATAGAAATATAAAAATGTCCAGCATTCAGCAAGGAAAAATTGACAGTGTTTGGTTTCTAATTGAAAATATATATACTAGGCATTCAAAAAAAAGTAAAATTTGAAACATAGTGACAAGAAAATTTATCAAAATTAACCCAGAACTGACACATATAACAGAGTTAGTAAATAAAGACATTAAATGGTTATTATAATTTTATTTCACATGATCAGAGTAGAAGCATGAAATTGAAAAAAAAAACTGAACTTCTAGAAATAAAACCAAAATTGTATAACAAAAAACATGCATTGAATAAGATTAACAATAATTACTGAAGAAATAAAGCAGTGAATTTGAACATGGCATAATGGAAAAAATTTGAAGAAACAATTAAATGAACAGAGCAGAACTAGTTTGGGGACAACTTCATGTAACCTAATTTATGTGTAACTGGAGACTACAAAAGAGAATGGGATAAAACTACTGGCCAAATTTTTTTTTTCCCTAAATTTGTAAAAACTAAGTGTGTGTATATATATATATAAAACAAACCCCAAACAATAATGAATTAAAAAATATAAAATATACCATCTTGTAAGTCAAAAGAATATTATGATGTCATTTCTCTGCCGATTGGTCTATAGATTTAATCAAGATCCCAACAGTCTTATAAAGTGTAAATGAATAAACTTATTCTAAGTTTCATATGAAAATACAAGTAACATAGTATAGATAAAAGAATGTTAAAAAACAACAAATGAGTAATGTTAACTGAATTTCAACATTTATTATAAAGCTACAGTAATCAAGACTGTGCAATTGGTGTAAAGGCTGACTAGCAGAACATGGAATAAACATAGCTCAGTAATAGATCCATGCACATATATGGACAACTGATTTTTGACAAATTGCAAAAGCAATTCAGAGAAAAAAGGACACTATTTTCAACAAATGATGTTGGAACAATTGGATATGCATCTTAAAAAGACACTTTGATCCATATAGAACACCATATAAAATATTTATGCAAAACAGATCATAGAAACAAATATTCTGACCTCTTAAAACTATAAAACTTCTAAAAAGAAACATAAAAGGAAACATTTATGACATTCAGTTAACCAAGCATATTTTAGATATGATACCTAAAGTGTGACCCATAAAAGAAATAAACTGATAAATTCTACTTCATTAAAGTTAAAAACATTTCCTCAACAAAAGATTCTATTAAGAGGATGAAAAGACAAGCCATAGTCTGGGAGTACATTTTATATCTAAAATTTGTATCTAAAGTACTAGTATGTATGTAATACATAATGAATATCCCAAATGAAAAAACCCAGATAATCAAATTTTTTAAATGGGGAAAAGATATGGAAAGATGCATTACTAAAGAAGAGATGTGGAGAGAAAATAAGCACATGAAAAAATGCTCAACATGATGAATTATTGCTCCTGTTTGTGCTTGTGCTAAGTTGTATCCAGTCTTTGTGGCCCCACGGATGGTAGCCGGCCAGGCTCATTTAATCCATGGGATTTTTTTTCAGGCATGAATACTGAAGTGGGTTACCATTTCCTCCTGCAGGGGAGCTTCCTGACCCAGGGACTGAACCTGTGTCTCCTACATTGGCAAGCGAACACTTTACCACTGTGCCACCCAGAAAGCCCCTAATGAATCACTGTTGCTGTTCAGTCGCTAAGTCATGTCCTACTCTTTGCAACTCCATGGACTGCAGCATGTCAGGCTTCCCTTCCCTGTCCTTCGCCATCTCCTGGAGTTTTCTCAAACTCATGTCCATTGTGTTGATTACGCCATTCAACGATCTCATCCTGTTTCACTCCCTTCTCCTGCCCTCAATCTTTCCCAGCATCAAGGTCTTTTAAAAACGACCGTGGCATACCACTACTAAGCACCTGTTAGAATGGCTAAAATTGAGAAGTGCTGAGGAATTCATAAAGGAATTAGAACTCTTACATAGTGCTAAAGTAGAAATGTAAAATGACAGAACCATGTTGAGAAACAGCCTGCTTCTTAAAAAGTTAAAAATATATCTACAGGATGATCTAGCCATTTGACTCCTGGATATTTGAGAGAAGTGAAAAAATACATCTATACACAAAAACATACACTCAGTGTTCATAGTCCCTTTATTGTAATAACCATTAAATCAAACTGCAAACAGCTCAAATGACCATCACCAGGTGAATGGATAAACTACTTTCAGTATATCTATATGTGACAGACTGAATAATCCAAGTCTTCTTCCCATTAACCTGTGAATGTGACCTTAGAGGGCAGAAAGGACTCTGCAGTTGTGATTAAGTTAAAGATTTTCAGGTAAGGAAATTCTCCTGGATTACTTGGGTGGGTCATAAATATAATCCCAAATGTCCTTATAAACTGGAGGAGGACCAAAATTTGACTAAGAAGATAAGATCATGTGGTAACAGAAGCCAAGACTGTAACTGCAGACTTTGAAAATGGAAGAAGGGGCAACAGCGGGGAAAAACAGGCAGTTTCTAAAAGCTCAAAAGTCAAGGAAAGGGATTCTCCTCTTAAAGTCTCCAAAACAAACTAGTTCTGCCAACAATTTGACCTTATATTGGTGAAATTCATTTTGGACTGTGACCTCCAAAAATGAAAGATGTAAGTTTAAGTCAATAAATTTGCAGTAATTCATTATAGCAGCAATAGGAAAAATACATTATAATCAATATAATCAAATGTTAATCAGCAATAAAAGAAATGAGCTACTGGTATACATAATACAAATGAATATAAAATAATTAAAAAGTGGAGACATTATTTTGCCAACAAAGGTCCATCTAGTCAAAGCTATGGTTTTCCCAGTAGTCGTGTATGGATGTGAGAGTTGGACTATAAAGAAAACTGGGCGCCAAAGAATTGATGCTTTTGAACTGTGGTGTTGGAGAAGACTTTTGAGAGTCCCTTGGACTGCAACCAGTCCATCCTAAAGGAAATCAGTCCTAAATATTCACTGGAAGGACTGATGCTGAAGATGAAACTCCAGTACTTTGGCCACCTGATGCAAAGAACTGATTCACTGGAAAAGACCTTGATGCTGGGAAAGATTGAGGGCAGGAGGAGAAGGGGACAACAGAGGATGAGATGATTGGATGGCATCACCAACTTGATGGACAAGAATTTGAGCAACCTCTGGGAGCTGGTGATGGACAGGGAAGACTGGCATGCTGCAATCCATGGTGTCGCAAAGAGTCAGACATGATTGAGCGACTGAACTGAATTGATAAAATAATTACATTGAGTAAACAAAAAGATAAAATATATACCATTTATATAAAATTATGTCACTTACCTAAAATTCCAGAAAATGCAAAAGCAATCTACAGTGTCAGAGTATGCTGGTTATAGTCTGGGGACAAGGGGGTCAGGTAGGTGAGGAAAGGAGTGCTGCATGGAAAATTTCAGAAATAATATTATATTGAATGTAGTTTGGGTTTCATTGATGTGTACATAGTCAAAAATTATAAAATTGTATACTTAATTACATGCAGTTTATAATATGCCAAATATACTTCAAGGCTTTTAAAATTAAAAATAAATGCAGGTAGCAGTACACGCACTGTGCTCAGTCACTTAGTCATGTCCAACACTTCACGACTCCATGGACTGTAGCCCATCAGGCCCCTCCTCCATGGAATTTGCCAGGCAAGAGTACTGGAGTGAGTTGCCATTTCCTACTTCATAGGACCTTCCTGACCCAGGGATCAAACCCATGCCTCCTGCATTGGCAGGCAGATTCTTTACTACTGAGCCACCTGGGAAGCTGTAGCTGTAGCATGCATATATAAATGTACACATATATATACACACACATAATGTGTTTATATATGTGTGTATAAACATATAGAGTAGATATAGAAGAATGGAACAAAAAGAAAAAATACAAATAGATGAAAATAGGAGAAAATAAAAGATAATTTGAGAAGTCACAATTTTCAAAATCTATCTTTTAGTAGCTTAAGAAAAAAATGGATAAAATTTAGAGAACCGTTATAGAGATAATATAGGAAAGCCTCCCAGAATTAACAGGCACCAATTTTATATATTAAAATAAGGAGCTTACAAGTACCAGCATAAAGAATAATTAGAACCAATGCTTGCCATTATGAGATTTCAGAATACCAAGTTAAAGAGAAGATCCTAACCCTTTAGAAGGGTTGGTATTGTGAAGAACAAGAGACTGGGAGAGAAAAAAGAAAAAATAAACAAGTAAATTAAAAAGTTGTAAAAGATATTTGGATCCAGAATGATGTGAGGCTATTTGAAAGCAAATGTCTATTAAAGTGAGCAGCAATATAATTCTGTAAAAGTTTTGTGAGGAAATAATTTCTATCTTAGAATTCATTTTATCTAGCTAAACAGTTCACCAACTTTGTAGGTAGGGGGATAAAAAGACATTTTATGACATGCAAAGGCTCAAACAATTAACTCCTCAAACATTCTTCCTTAGGAAGTTACTAGAGAATATCTTAGTAAAATAAGACAGCAAGTCAAAAAAGTGAAAGACACAGAATCAAAAAGAGATCTAAAAACAAGAAAACTGAAAAGAGAAGTTCCAGTACAACAGCTCTGCATCAGTCTTGAAGTCTGGACTAGAAGGAGACAGGTAAGATAGAGTAGCATCTTCAAGAGGGAAGAAAAAAAAATTACAATCATCTATGTTTGAGTATAAGGAAAAATAATTGCTAAGCCTTTAATAAATTATTTTTGAACACTTAAGAAATTATGGAAGAGTTAAAATAAAGCAAATGAAAAACAAGTTATTCAAGAAAAAAAAAGAACTCATAAAAAGATAATTAATCAGTATACTATTTGACTATCACTTGACAAAGCACTAAAATATTATAATATGATAATAATATATTTATTAACTAGTGATTTAATCAAAATTGATAAACTTTAGTGTGAAAGTAAAGGAAGAGGGATTGTGGTGGTGATGCAGTGGTAGTATGAAAAGTTAAATTACAAGTAATTTGAGAGGAAAGCAATAGATTGTATCTAAATTTAACAAATAATAAAGTGCATCATAAGTATATAATCTAGAAATACAGAGGAAAATACCAGAATAAAGAATACTAAGAACTAAAAGAAAGGTTGTTCCTGGGAAAGGTCCTGGGGAGTACAAAGGGGTAAAATAAGCCATTGCTCTCTTTTTAAGTCTTTTTTCATTATCCCTTCATTTTCACATTTTCCCTTTCATTTTACTTTAATCTAAGAATCAGCAACTGTTGTCTTAGCAATACCTCCTAATTAGTGCAGCTTTGAATAAATCTCTGCTTGCATTCTGAATCTTTTTTTTTTTCAGCAAAATATGTTTTACAGTTAAAAGGAAAAATAAATAAAATATTTTAATTGAGGTCTACATTTCCTCATTTTTGCATGTCAATTTCTCAAAAACAAAATAAAAATGCATATGTACTGTTGTTAGGTGAAGATTTCAACTTTGGTGATAAAAATTAGTAAGGACATGTTCTTAACAGATAACAGTTTATTAGTGGGTGCTGCTGCTGCTAAGTCACTTCAGTCGTGTCCGACTCTGTGCAACCCCATAGACGGCAGCCCTAGATGGAAGCCTACCAGGCTCCCCCATCCCTGGGATTCTCCAGGCAAGAACACTGGAGTGGGTTGCCATTTCCTTCTCCAATGCATGAAAGTGAAAAGTGAAAGTGAAGTCGCTCAGTTGTGTCTGACTCTTAGTGACCCCATGGACTGCAGCCCACCAGGCTCCTCCATCCATGGGATTTTCCAGGCAAGAGTACTGGAGTGGGGTGCCATTGCCTTCTCCTTTAGTGGGTGCTAGTGGCAGCAAATAAACAGAAAATTAAAATTCACTGTGATTATGCTCAAAACAGTGAGGAGGGTTGCTGGGTTTAATTATGAAGACATTTCAAAACTGGGATAGTTTCCAAATTTATAGAAAAACTTCTTGGATGGGCAAGAGTAATCAAGACAATGAAGGGGGAAGGGTGTAAATGATGTGATACTTATTATATACCAGGCAGAGGCCACCAGACAATCAGAATTTAAAACAGAGTATGTGCTTTCCAAATCACTGAGAAAGTTGAAAACCAACAAATTAAGTTTAATATAACAAAGATAGAAAGCAAAATAAATAAATAAATAAAGGTAAATAAATACAATATCCAGGGAACGTTAAGATAAAATGAAAAAAGGGCAAGGCACATCCATTTTAATAATTATAATCTTATTTTTGCAACGTTCTTCAATTGTATTTCTAAGAGAATTCTGGGGAGGGTGCTTCTTAAAATCACTCATATAACTCTCTCTGTCTGAAACTCCAAATTAAATGACCTAGGAGGAAAAAGGAAAAGAATGAGGGGAGGGGAGGGGCGGGAGAGTGGGAAATAATATAAATGAATGAATCTTCATTACTACCACAATGCTACAAGCTAGTAAAAAAAAAAAAGTAATGCGATAGACAAAGCCAGATTAAGTCAAGATGTCTAGTCAGATTTGGTGCTGAATTATTGGAAGAAAGTTTATGGAATTCTGGTATGAGTTCATTAATATCTGTTGATTATAAAAGCAAGGATAAGTGGACAGGGCAGAAAAATAGACGGGTCAGCATCCCTTTATCTTTATGTATTAACAGGTGAGAAGTAATAGCATAGGGCAAGTTGGTCCATATCAAACAGAAAAACACTTCAAAGTGGAGTTTTTCATTGATCCTATCAGGTTTACTTTGATATAGAAGGAAACAGAAACAAGAAAGAATTACATAAAACCACACAATTTTCCTAAAGTAGAAACCAGGCCAAAAATAAAATTTCATTAGTAGATGTAGCAAGAGGCCCAGCTGAGTAAATAAACACTTTTTAAAAATGGCACAAAGGAGACTGCCCAATGATCTTCTTACCCAAATCACGTCAAGATTCTAGGTCACTGAGCTGGCAAATGAACTGAGAGCAAACAGCCATCCCTTTAAGATATGATTGGAGGATGGTAACACAGAGCAATGACTAGGAGAATCCTCTCTATTGCTTCAGGTCAAATACCTAGCTTTTATAGCCCTTTCTTTCATTAAAGATGAAAATTAGAAATTAATGTATAAAACTAATGAAAATGCTTATTTTTTCAATATAAGAGGGAATAATATGTCTCAAAGGTTGCAAAATAGTAAAACTGAACAAGACAAGCTACAATAAACAAATATATATAGCATCTGTGATTTCCCCTAAATTAAAAAAGCAGAATTTTTAAAAATTGTTATACCACATTAAAATGAAAACAGAGCTGATAAATTGAAAAAATAATTTATAGAGTCATTAATATTTGTTGCTAGACACTTAAAATACTTTTTGAAAAATAAAGAACAAAATCTACCCATGAGAAAACTGGATCATTGATACAGAAGACAATCTTAAGCAGTACTATCAGAATATAGGGGGGAAAAAAAGTGGAAAACTGATGACAAAACAACAGAAAAGATAAAATTAATTTGAAAGCTGTATGTCCCAGAGTTATGGTTGAACAATGAAGCAAGAATGAAAGAATGAGAAACAATAAAGTGAGTTTTAGGTAATTATTGAAGTTATTAGGATGACATAGCCAGTAAGTGATAAAACAAGAATTTGAAGTTTTATATACAACTCTCATCTTATACTACCTGCTCATAAGAATTAGATACTATAATATTTTATTTAAAATACTTCCAAATATTAATATGGGCAGAACATTCTGAATTGCAATGCTGGATCAGCTCCCAGGAGTTTATTCCAACGACAAGGCTGACTATAGCTGTTCTTAAAGAAGTTTTGCTTGCTTTCAAATTTTTAAGTGATTCCTTGACCACAAAGCACTTTTATGACTGAAGCTGGTGTCCAAATTGATGACAGCCAGTTATTTCTTCAATAAAAATGATTGGTTAAGAGACAGCTCTATGTTGAAAAACCATCAGTATCGATGGAAAGGAACATAAATTTTGAAGAGCTTCTTCAGCAGATGTCAAATTTAATTAACTGTTGTGTTTCCAATATTTATCACAGTGCCTGGAACATAGTAGATATTCAATACATATTTGTAGAAACACATAATTATGGAGTTAGGGTAAGCCACATTATGATTCCTGTTCCCTTGTTATTTTCCATCCCAGTGTACATATTCCAGTAACAGGACTGATGCTAAAGCTGAAACTCCAATACTTTGGCCACCTCGTGAGAAGAGTTGACTCATTGGAAAAGACTCATGCTGAGAGGGATTGGGGGCAGGAGGAAAAGGGGATGACAGAGGATGAGATGGCTGGATGGCATCACCGACTCGATGGACATGAGTTTGGGTGAACTCCAGAAGTTGGTGATGGACAGGGAGGCCTGGCGTGCTGCAGTTCATTGGGTCGCAAAGAGTCAGACATGACTGAGCAACTGAACTGAACTGAACTGAACTGAATATTCAATGTTCAAATTTAGGGGAAAAAGTAACAAACAGCAAGTTCAGATTTAAAATGGCAACAGGAAGGATATGTGACTAAAGGGAATTGGGTGTTTGGGGAGAGGGTGGTTTAGAATAACACGAGATTGGAACAGAGTCATTCTGAGATGGTAAAACAATCTTCATAGATATTGACTATACTATAAAAAGAGATACAATCTGTAACAGAAATTTTCAAATATTCTTTGTCGTTATACCTCTTGTACCTTCTAACTGGATGAATAACACAAGCACCCAATAATCCTTCCACCTTGCATGGCATACAAAGTTCATATCTTGGAGTATTCATTGTAATTATTGATTAATAAACTATTTTTTCTAATCCAGTTTTTTCAGGATGACTCATAGTAGAAACAACTCTTCTTAAATATAATGCATTTCAAGATAGTAGAAAGTCAGTGAGATTTTACTCCAGGCCTGCCACATACTGGGCTTCCCTGGTGGCTCAGAGGTTACATATTAGCTATGTGAAGTGAAGAAGTGAAAGTGTTAGTTGCTCAGTCATGTCTGACTCTTTGAGACCCCATGGCCTATAGCCCACCAGGCTCCTCTGTCCATGGAGTTTTCCAGGCAAGAATACTGGAGTGGGCTGCCATTCCCTTTTCCAGAGGATCTTCTCCACCCAGGGATCAAACCCATGTCTCCTGCATTGCAGGCAGATTCTTCAACATCTGACGACAAGGAAAGTCTGTTAGGCTATGTGGCCACATGCAGCTTTAAATTCATCTGTTTCCTTATCTGTAAAATATATTTGTGCCTAAAATATACAAATTGTGTGATACTGCATGTATACAATGGCCAGCACACTGACAAACAGAAGGCCCTGAATATTATCAGCTCCTCTTACCCACCTTACTAAAATGCAAATACTATTTTAGAGAACAAATTATACAGCCAAATTGCTGGTTTAAAATTCATATCATATGGGGTGGGAGGTGGGAGGGGGGTTCAGGATTGGGAACTCATGTACACCCGTGGCAGATTCATGTCAATGTATGGCAAAACCAATACAGTATTGTAAAGTAAAATAAAGTAAAAATAAAAATTAAAAAAAATAAATTAATAAAGGCAATGAAAAAAAGAAAAAAAAGATTGCCAGGTAAATACAAAATTGTTTTATAAAGTGCAATAAAGGTATAATCTTTGGAGTTAAAAAAAAAAAAGTGCATATCCTAAATACTCACCTTATGTTACTGGGTAAGCTATTTGTCACACTGTGCCTCAATTTTCTAATCTATGAAATGAAGCTGAGGGTACCTTCTGTGATGGGTTTTCAAGAGGAATTATTTGAATTCAATGTACATCAAGCACAGTAAGTTCAATTACAATTCCCCACATCTTTAAAACAGGAATTTTTTAAAAAATGTTCAATGAACACTTGATAACATCTCTTCATCTACTAAAAAGCTGAAGAAGACATTTATATCTGGCCCAAAATTATTTTGGCAGAAATAAAATTCAAATATGTTGTTTTATATCTGCTGGGTACTATACACATCAAGGATTATTATCTTGGTTAAATGAAGAATTATCAGATAATTTCAAAGAAAGTCTTGCTTGTGACATTTCCAATTGGCTATGGGAGGTTTTTTCAAGACTGGGTCTGAAGCAGGGAAAAGTTCAGAATTTCCCCATCCCTTTTTTACTTCTTACTCTCAAAACAAGCCATTCTTTTAAAACAATTAATGTATTCTTAATTGGAAGATAATTGTTTTACAATATTGTGTTGGTTAGCACCTTACATCAAAGTGAATTAGCCATAGGTATACACATGTCCCCTCCCTTCTAACCTCCCTCCCACCTCCCACCCTATCCCACAGAGCCTAGGTTTGAGGTCCCTGCATCATACACCAAATTCCCACTGGCTATCTAGTTTCCAAAGCATGCCATTCTTAAAGACAATGTGGACTCAAACATTATGCATGTCTCAGATTATACAGGCTAATTACATTATGTCTTAAACATTATATTTAGACAGAATATCTTTATGTATACATTCATTGTTCAGTTATATCATACATGGTGTTTTAAAATATATAAAATAAGTTTTGCAAAATGTGAATTTATATAAACTATATACTAGAGTGACTGTTATCCATGATTTATTTCTTTTTTAAAAATTTATTTATTTTAATTGGAGGCTATTACTTTACAATATTGTAATGGTTTTTGCTTTACATTCACATGAATCAGCCATGGGTATACATGAACCATCCTGAACTTCCCTCCCCATCCCATCTCTCAGGGTCATCCCAGTGCACCAGCCCTGAGCACCCTGTCTCATGCATTGAACCTGGACTGGAGATCTATTTCACATATGATAATATACATGTTTCAATGTTATTCTCTCAAATCATCCCACCCTTGCCTTCTCCCACAGAGTCCAAAAGTCTGTTCTTTACACCTGTGTCTCTTTAGCCATCTCACATATAGAGTCATCGTTACCATCTTTCTAAATTCTGTATATATGCATTAATATACTATATTGGTGTTTTTCTTTCTGACTTACTTCACACTATATAATAGGCTCCAGTTTCACCCACCTCATTACAACTGATTCAAATGCATTCTTTTTAATAGTTGAGCAATATTCCATTGTGTATATGTACCACAGCTTTTTATCCATTCATCTGCCAATGGGACATCTAGGTTGCTTCCATGCCCTGGCTATTGTAAACAGTGCTGTGATGAACATTGGGGTACATGTGTCTCTTTAAATTCTTGTTTCCTCTGTGTGTATGTATGCCCAGCAGTGGGATTTCTGGGTCATATGGCAGTTCTATTTCCAGTTTTTAAAGGAGTCTCCACACTGTTCTCCATAGTGGCTGTACTAGTTTGCATTCCCACCAACAGTGTAAAAGGGTTCCTTTTTCTCCAAACCCTCTCCAGCATTTATTGTTTGTAGACTTTTTGATAGCAGCCATTCTGATTGGCGTGATATGATACCTCATTGTGGTTTTCATTTGCATTTCTCTGATAATGAATGATGCTAAGCATATTTTCATGTGTTTTTTAGCCATCTCTGTCTTCTTTGGAGAAATGTCTGTTTAGTTCTTTGGCCCATTTTTTGATTGGATCGCTTGTTTTTCTGGAATTGAGCAATATCAAATTGCTTGTATATTTTGGAGATTAATTCTTTGTCAGTTTCTTCGTTTGCTATTATTTTATCCCATTCTGAAGGCTGTCTCTTCACCTTGCTTATAGTTTTCTTCATTGTGCAAAAGCTTTGGAATTTAATTAGGTCCCATTTGTTTATTTTTGCTTTTATTTCCATTACTCTGGGAGGTGGGTCATAGAGGATCCTGCTATGATTTACATCAGAGAGTGTTTTGCCTATGTTTTCCTCTAGTAGTTTTATAGTTTCTGGCCTTACATTTAGATCTTTAATCCATTTTGAGTTTATTTTTGTGTATGGTGTTAGAAACTGTTCTAGTTTCATTGTTTTACCAGTTGACCAGTTTTCCCAGCACCACTTGTTAAAGAGATTGTCTTTTCTCCATTGTATATACTTCCCTCCTTTGTCAAAGATAAGGTGTCCATAGGTTTTTGGATTTATCTCTGGGCTTTCTTATTTTGTTCCATTGATCTATGTTTCTGTCTTTGTGCTGATACCATACTGTCTTGATGACTGTAGCTTTTTAGTATTGTCTGAAGTCAGGCAGGTTGATCCCTCCAGTTCCATTCTTCTTCCTCAAGATTGCTTTGGCTATTCGAGCTTTTTTGTATTTCCATATAAATTGTGAAATTATTTGTTCTAGTTCTCTGAAAAACACTGTTGGTAGCTTGATAGGGATTGCATTGAATCTATAGATTGCTTTGGGTATACTCATTTACACTATATTGATTCTTCAGATCCATGAACATGGTATATTTCTCCATCTATTTGTGTTCTCTTTGATTTCTTTCATCAGTGTTTTATAGTTTTCTGTATATAGGTCTTTTGTTTTTTTAGGTAGATATATTCCTAAGTATTTTATTCTTTTTGTTGCAATGGTGAATAGAATTGTTTCCTTAATTTCTTTCTGTTTTCTCATTGTTAGTGTATAGGAATGCACAGGATTTCTGTGTGCTAATTTTATATCCTGCAACTTTACTGTATTCATTGATTAGCTCTAGTAATTTTCTGGTGGAGTCTTTAGGGTTTTCTATGTAGAGGATCATGTCATCTGCAAACAGTGAGAGTTTTACTTCTTTTCCAATCTGGATTCCTTTTATTTCTTTTTCTGCCCTGATGGCTGTGGCTAAAACTTAACTATGTTGAATAGTAGTGGTGAAAGTGGGCACCCTTGTCTTGTTCCTGACTTTAGGGGAAATGCTTTCAATTTTTCACCATTTAGGATAATGTTTGCTGTGGGTTTATCATATATGGCTTTATTATGTTGAGGTATGTTCCTTCTATGCCTGCTTTCTAGAAGGTTTTTATCATAAATGGATGTTGAATTTTGTAAAAGAGTGCATCTATTGAGATAATCATTTGGTTTTTATCTTTTAATTTGTTAATGTGGTGTATCACATTGATTGATTTACAAATATTGAAGAATCCTTGCATCCCTGGGATAAAGCCCACTTGGTCATGATGTATAATCTTTTTAATATGTTGCTGAATTCTGTTTGCTTGAATTTTGTTAAGGATTTTTGCATTTATGTTCATCAGTGATATTGGCCTATAGTTTTCTTTTTTTGTGGCATCTTTGTCTGGTTTTGGTATTAGGGTGATGGTGGCCTCATAGAATGATTTTGGAAGTATCCATGATTTAAATTCTAGAGTAATGTTGTCTAAATTGGTATAAGTGCCTCTGAGTAGGTGATTTGCTCACATCTGGTAAAAGTTATGACTAATTACAAGTTGTTCATTGTTGTGCAAACACCAACTCACTCATCTGGGAGCAACATGTGAGAACTAGAGAAGCATCATTCAAAATAATAGTGGCCCAAAGTAGGCATTACACCAAAGACTATTTTCCTTAGTAAGAAACTTAGAATTTACCGTATCCGCCCAATTTTTTTGGCTACTTTCAATGATGGACATTTAAATATTTTCATCTCATATTATAATAGGCACAAAATGTGAAAATGAGAAATGTAATTTGAACTCTAACTGAATAAACTTTTTTATTTTCTATTTTCTATACACTCAACCCATGAATAATATTGCTTTATAATTCTTATAAGCATAAAACATAAATAATTATAAATTTAAATGTTATATCAGAAATAAATGAAAATTCAGAGATTAACAATATATGGATTGTTTTTAGATAATTTTATTTCCAACCTGAAACCCTGGTATGTTTACATTCATATATAGGCTGATTTCTTTTGAATCATGGCATAAGTGTTGAGCTGTAAGGAAAGTGAGTTAAATTTGATTTTTTCTGATCTATGTTATAAGGACATCTATAGTATAAGCCTTGACTAGATGGACCTTAGTCGGCAAAGTAATGCTTCTGCTTTTGAATATGCTGTCTAGGTTGGCCATAACTTTTCTTCCAAGGAGTAAGCATCTTTTAATTTCATGGCTGCAGTCACCATCTGCAGTGATTTTGGAGCCCAAGAAAATAAAGTCTGACATTGTTTCCACTGTTTCCACTCTTTCCCCATCTATTTCCCATGAAGTGATGGGACCAGATGCCATTGTCTTCGTTTTCTGAATGTTGAGCTTTAAGCCAACTTTTTCACTCTCCTCTTTCACTTTCATCAAGACTGCAAGGAGATCCAACCAGTTCATTCTGAAGGAGATCAGCCCTGGGATTTCTTTGGAAGGAATGATGCTAAAGCTGAAACTCCAGTACTTTGGCCACCTCATGCGAAGAGTTGACTCACTAGAAAAGACTCTGATGCTGGGAGGGATTAGGGGCAGGAGGAGAAGGGGACGACAGAGGATGAGATGGCTGGATGGCATCACTGACTTGATGGACATGAGTCTGAGTGAACTCTGGGAGTTGGTGATGGACAGGGAGGCCTGGCGTGCTGCAAGTTATGGGGTCGCAAAGAGTCGGACACGACTGAGCGACTGAACTGAACTGAACTGATAGTACAAGCTTGCCTGGTGACTCAGATAGTAAAGAATCCACCTGCATTGCGGGAGACCCAAGTTCGATCCCTGGATCAGGAATATCTTCTGGAGAAGGGAACAGCTACCCACTCCAGTATTCTTGCCTGGAAAATTCTATGGCCAGAGGAGCCTGGCAGGTTATACAGTCCATGGGGTCGCAAAGAGGCAGACACGACTGACTAACACTATCTTAGGACACACATTGTACTACAAGTGTAATTTGTACTGGGATATCTTAGAACTTTTTAAGATTAGGAAAAGTTAAAACAATAGCAAAAACAGGCAGAGCCAAATTGGTAAATGTATTATTTTTTAGAATCCATTTCGAAAAGCTACCCTCAAAACAATCCTATAAGTCCCAATTTATAAGAGAAATTTCTTAAGAGAAAGTGGGAAATTTAGAGAAGTAAAATTATGGATAAGATCATGCAACCACACATAGCAAGTTATACAGAAGTATCATTTTATCCCGAGCTGCTTGACTCTTGCATTCAAGTTCTTGACCATTCATCTCTCTCTTATTGTAAGTCTGAGACAACCTTGTGTTTATATGTTCAATCTATATTCAAAGTAACTTTAGACAAATAGACTATAAGTATACCACTGACTGACAAGTATATAACACTGTGCCTATGAGATTCACCAGTTCACAGATAAAAATGATTTTGTCTTTTGAATATGTCTAAATTGAGCTAATGTTGGTAAATTAAAATTACTTATAAGAAAAAAAGAAGCTGAGTATTTTCAACCAGCTCAACTTTGGGAGAATCATTTGAAAAAAAGAATTGGGAAATGCTGGTGAAATCAAGTGGCTAAAGGAAATAGCTAGGTAAAGAAGGAAATCCCTGTACTGAGTTACGAACAATTTTTAATCCTATTGATTTGGAGTCAGAGTAGAGAGTTAATGATGCTTTATGTAAACATTATTTACAAAGTACTGAGCCTACTATAGAGCAATTTCTGTAGAAGTAACTAATGGTACACTAATGCTAATCTTTGTAACATTTCTATCTGCCAGGTAGATAGCTTAGCTCCACTTCTAATAGTTTTGTGACCTTGAACACTTGCTTAACTTCTCTGCCCTTGTTTCCTCACTTATGAAATTTAGTTTAGTTCAGTTCACTCACTCAGTCATGTCTGATCTTTGTGACCTCATGAACCGCAGCAGGCCAGGCCTCCCTGTCCATCATCTACTCCCAGAATTCATCCAAACTCATGTGCATTGAGTTGGTGATGCCATCCAGCCATCTCATCCTCTGTCATCCTCTTCTCCTCCTGCCTCCAATCCCTCCCAGAATCAGGGTCTTTTCCAATGAGTCAGCTCTTTGCATGAGGTGGCCAAAGTACTGGAGTTTCAGCCTCAGCATCAGTCCTTCCAATGAACACCCAGGACTCATCTCCTTTAGAATAGACTGGTTGAATCTCTTTGCAGTCCAAGGGACTCTCAAGAGTCTTCTCCAACACCACAGTTCAAAAGCATCAGTTCTTCAGCACTCAACTTTCTTCACAGTCCAACTCTCACATCCATACATGACCACAGGAAAAACCATAGCCTTGACTAGAAGGACCTTTGTTGGCAAAGTAATGTCTCTGCTTTTCAATATGCTATCTAGGTTGGTCATAACTTTTCTTCCAAGGACTAAGTGTCTTTTAATTTCATGGCTGCAATCACCATCTGCAGTGATTTTGGAGCCCAAAAAAATAAAGTCTGACACTGTTCCCACTGTTTCCCCATCTATTTCCCATGAAGTGATGGGACCAGATGCCATGATCTTAGTTTTCTGAATGTTGAGCCTTAAGCCAACTTTTTCACTCTCCTCTTTCACTTTCATCAAGAGGCTTTTTAGTTCGTCCTCACTTTCTGCCATAAGGGTGCTATCATCTGCATATCTGATGTTTTTGATATTTCTCCTGGCAGTCTTGATTCCAGCTTGTGCTTCTTCCAACCCAGCTTTTCTCATGATGTATTCTGCATATAAGTTAAATAAGCAGGGTGACCATATACAGCCTTGACGCACTCCTTTTCCTGTTTGGAACCAGTCTGTTGTTCCATGTCCAGTTCTAACTGTTGCTTCCTGACCTGCATATAGGTTTCTCAAGAGGCAGGCCAGGTGGTCTGATATTCCCATATCTTGAAGAATCTTCCACTGTTTATTGTGACCCACACCGTCAAAGGCTTTGGCACAGTCAATAAAGCAGAAATAAATGTTTTTCTGGAACTTTCTTGCTTTCTCCATGATCCAGCGGATGTTGGCAATTTGATCTCTGGTTCCTCTGCCTTTTCTAAAACCAGCTTGAACGTCTGGAAGTTCACGGTTCACGTATTGCTGAAGCCTGGCTTGGAGAATTTTAAGCATTACTTTACTAGCGTGTGAGATGAGTGCAATTGGGCGGTAGTTTGAGCATTCTTTGGCATTGCCTTGCTTTGGGATTGGAATGAAAACTGACCTTTTCCAGTCCTGTGGCCACTGCAGCACTTTCACAGCATCATCTTTCAGGATTTGAAATAGCTCAACTGGAATTCCATCACCTCCACTAACTTTGTTCGTAGCGATGCTTCCTAAGGCCCACTTGACTTCACATTCCAGAATATCTGGCTCTAGGTGAGTGATCACACCATCGTGATTATCTGGATTGTGAAGATCTTTTTTGTACAGTTCTCTTGTGTATTCTTGCCACCTCTTCTTAATATCTTCTGCTTCTGTTAGGTCCATACCATTTAATAGAAATGTCTGCTTAGGAATATTAATTGGTTATTACAAGCAAAATGCTGTAAACAGTGTCTGACAAAGAATAAACATTTAATAATAGCACTTATTATTATTCTGATTTTAGAAATGAGGAAACTAAAACTGACTGAAAGCAGTTTGCCCATGATTTACCACTATGTAACAGCTTTTAAAATTCAAACACAGCTTGTAGGATTCCATACCCCCATTTTTGATTGCACACATTGCCTTTCTCACAGTGACTTTAAATTATGACAGTAAATTATTTAGAAAAACAAACCTAACACATATCTTTCATATACATTAATCAAGGAGAACCTTAAACTTTTAGTGTGCATTTTATTTTTTAAAAAGCCATGTTGAGACATGTCATAATAGCAGAATACTCATGAAAGTGTTTTCTTTTGCAAAAACTTATACAGTAAAAAATAGGAATTAAAATAACTGGGGCATAAATGAATTAACAGCATTTGCAGCATTTACAAAGTTCATGACAGGACAACTGGAGACATAGTCTGAGAGCTCTTCCTTACAAGTATAAAAACTCCTTTACTGAAGTGTCCAGTAAAGGACACCAGACAGTAACTCTCATTTAGGAACTTCATCACTCCTCCTTACAGAGGAGGAATTGGGGAATTATAATTATATTAGAAACACACTAAGTTACATTTTCATAGTACTCAATGCATGTATGAAGCTTAAGTGCTAGAATCTATACAGTTTTGCCTCTATTAATAAGAAATGTCATCTATTTACAATTTTATTTAGCCCACTCTCTTAAATCCATTATCTCTCTTAGTGCTTACACAGTTACTTTTTTTTTTTTTCACAAAATTGTTTCTCAAATGCACCTTGTAAGAATTCCAGAGTGCATAATTGTGCTTAATTGTAAAGAACACAGATTCCCAGTGTCCCCGGAGATGAGATCTGTAAGTCTGGAGGCACTAAGAACTTTCATTTTAACAAGAACTCCAGGTGATTGCAAATGTGGGAAATGAGCTATGGCAGATAAAATGAATTGCTCAATACATCAGTGAGTGATGGAAACTGTTTAAGACAGAACTTGTGCATATATTTGCAACGTAGCCACATCTCCACCTCCAAATTGCTTCTAAAAGAGCTCCAAAGCCAAACATAAAACATATACAATTTACAAGTTATTTGGGGGAGATGCCTTTTGGTCAACCTACTAAGTTCCTAGAAACATAATGACGAGAGTGTTCCATGACTAATACAGTGCAATTGAAAAATACTTTAAGCCATGTACTTTCACATCCACCCAATTTACCCACAAGAAAGTCCTCTCTTCTGTGGCTAACTATTTCTCATCTTTAGTGAGGATGTGAGTCTGGGCCTGATGTTTTGATAAACCTGAGTCCTGCAGCTAGTACAGGCTTCCTACATGCTGCTGAGTGGCCATGTAGGAAGTAACTGCTGCTTTCCTGTGCAATTTAGAAGGAAAGGCAATAAATGAAGGGAAGGTTTGGGTGGTTGTACTAATGATCTGTCAGGTTTAGAATATGATTTTATACTTCTGTAACTTCTGATGAAGTCAGAAGGTATAATGAACATTATTCTGTTTAAAGTTTTCACTTCACTAAGGCTGCAGAAGGGAGTGAGCTGATCATGATCAAGCTCAGAGATCTTAGAACTCTACCTTGAATTCATTAAGAGTTAACTTGGCAATGCATATAACGTCTAAACCTTAATTCCCTCACCTTGAAAATAGAAAAAAAATGTATCTATCTACTAAAGTTTTAGTTATTATAAAATAACACGGTGTACTTTTAAGTTCTGGGGACAGTAAATCGTGATAGTATTCACACGTTAGCAGCTTTTTTTGTTTTTGTTTTTTTGCTATCCTTCACCACATTCCTGAGAGATGAAGATTATTATCCCAAAATTTTGGATAGGGAACCTAACAACCCAGTATTTGTTAGGTAAATACCCAGAGTTACAGAGGGAAAGACAGGATTCAATCACAGGAAAAACTGAGTCAACACTTTTCATCAAGGTATGATTACTTTACATTAATCTGCAAATACTAATATTTTCTAAACATTTGAGCAATGGTAAAATGCCAAAGTAATAAATAGAAGAAAGTTAAGCTTTGCTATGCTTATAGATTTGGGTTTCCTTTAATAGGGTTAATTTATATCCAGTTGACCCTTGAACAGTGTGAGGGTTAGTGGTGCTGACTCTCCATGCAGTCAAAAACCCACATATAATTTACAGTTCACCACTGAATATCTGGTTCCTCTGTATCCGTGGTTCTGCATCTGTGAATTCAACCAACTGTAGATCGTGTAGTACTGTAGTATTTACTGTTAAAAGAAAACCACATGTAACTGGACCCATACAATCCAAACTCAAGTTGTTCAAGGGTCAGCTGTGATCACCAATCCCAATATTTTTTTCCAGTAACATCATGCTCACAGTATAATGTTAAACTCTACATTGAGATGGAAATTTCAGCTCTCTAGAACTCTCAGGAAATATGACACTTTGGATACCTGAATTTCTAAATAGCTTTCATAAACACTCACATATTTACATTATAATTAATTTGGATGGAATTTCTTTTAAACTTTACCACTTGTCTTCATTCCTACTATAAGATATATATTTATTGCATAATATATACTACTGTTGCTAATTCAAAATTATCATTTTAAACATCAGTGTTCTTACTTTGAAGTATCATGGCAATTCCTCTAAGCCATTTGTGGTACACAGGATTTTTAAAGAGATGATCCTAGATACATATGTTTGCTTTTTGGACTGAAGTATCTCTTTATTGTATTCACAGTTTGATTCATCGTTACTAGGAGATGAATTATCTATAACTAGAGTCATAAATATGTAAGAAATAGCCTGTGGAAAGGGAAAGAAAGGGAAGGGTGAAAATGAAGAGAGCAGAAGATCTGAGGGGCTCTCAATTAGATTAGACACTCAATCCTTTCTGGTGATCCAGGGTGGTATTCAGCACCAGCCTGAGTACCAGTCTGTGCCTAAGGACCAGTCAGAATAATTTTCTGACTTTAAAATATCTTCCCCAACGTTTTGCCTATATAGCTGGGAAGTATTTTAACAAGAGACAATGCCTTCCCTTCTTCAGTTATAAATAAAAGAACAGATTGTCAAAATATCAGGCAGAGTTACTATGAATGTGTGAATGCATTTCTGTCATTGCATAAATGGCTTTAGATTTTTTTCTGGATTCACCAGGGTGAGAGTATAGGAAGAATCTAGATCCTAAAAATATCAGCGAAGGGAAAAGGAGGCTTAAACAGTGGATGCCAGAAATTCTGAAACCAGATATTCTCCCCAACACCCTCCCCTCTAGGTCTTGTGAAGCAGAAACTAGCACAAAGCAAGCTGGTTGCTGAGAGGCTCGACAGGTGGACCCCCGCAGTAGTGAATAATTTAAGAAAAAGAGAATGAAAGTGCCTGTGGCCTGCCAATTCCCATGTAAGTGTAATGATTACTATTACCACATAACTTATCTGAGTAGGAAGTATTTGATTCTGTGGAAATATTATAAACACTCTTCATGTTTAACCAAATGTCCTTTACAATAATGATGAATCACTTAACCACTTCTGATGATCCCATTAAATCCAAGCTTTTGGGGACAGGCTGTGTTTGATGTGACCTGTGGCCTCTCTGAAAGTCTTACTGGCTGTATTGGTAAATAACAGCCACCAGAAGCCAGAACTATCATTGTCTTCTTCCCGCCCACTCTTGGGTGACACACGAGTCCATTTTAAATCAAGTGAAACTAAGCAAACCAGGCTGAGGAGCAGTTGGATCTGCATCAGAAATCAGTGATGATTTGCCAGCTAGTAAGTTCCTCCAACATGTGCTAAGTCAAAGGCAAACACACACTCCCAGTTGTCTGTAAGCATAATATACTCATTTACCTTTGGGACTTCAGAAATAAAGTTGCAAAAATCCCATCCCGACACCCCCCTCCACTCTAGCTGAGGATTCTCAGGTTTTTTTGCTTCCTTATTATGCCTCTTCATGAAACAATCTATTAATAAAACTGAAATAAAAATCAAAAACATATGTGGGTCTTTTCTTCAGAAAACAAAACTTAACTGACATGGTTAAGAAACAGAATGTCAGTATCTTCCTAGAAAAATACAAAGTTCTCTATAATTCACATAAAGGTGGTGTTCAGCAAACCTCTCAGACTTCCTACTGTACAAAGTTCTCTGAAGGAGGTTTCTGCAGCAACAGGTTTGGGAATGAAAGTGTCCTTAATATTGCTACCACTAAGCATAGTCCCTGGCACACAGCAAGAACCTGCTAAAATTGGGTAAGTCGGTAGTGAATAAATGCAATTTATTTGCAAAGGAATTTTAAAATTAAGAAAAGAATTGAATTTCTAAATTTACTTCATGGGAATTTAGGTGAAGTTTTCCTGAGGCATGGTCATATGAGTTGAATAATTCAGGACTGTAACTCAAGACTACTGGAAGGAATCCTTTGATGGTCTGGAATCCAGTTTTCCCTAAGAAATCCTAAAGTAATAACAATGAGTGAGACTAAGGAAAATAAAGGGCAATGAACTATAAGGAAATCACTAAAGGTCTGTGTTTTTTTTAACTCCTAAGAAGTCAAAAAAAAAAAAAAGAATGAGACTGGGAAGAAAAACTATTACTATTATTGCTGCTGTTTTTGTTATTGTTTACCACATTTTGAACCCCAATCATGTGCCAGACAAACTCAGGTACTTTGCAACACATATATTATTATTTTATTTCACAGTGGTGGTGATTGAGGTTTAGAGAGATATTAACAAATGTAATTTGTTAGTAGGATATATAGGATAAAAATCCAAGGCTGAAAATGAAGAACACAGATTAACCTAAGGATAACTATTTTAACATCCGTGTTGATTTATTGAAAACACTGAGTGATATCAGTGTTTGGATCAATGATTGATTACTACATATTTCTCACATATATTGGAACATCTCCAAGCTTGCTGAGAGTTTCATTACTGTGTGCTTGTTTATCAAGTTAGTGAACATTTTTAAAGTTTGATAATAACAGATTTTTCTGAATATCTCAGGCTATTTCTAGGTATTATAAAGTTGAAATCAAAACCACAAAAGACATTAATATCACTTAAGATAAAAAATAATCCTCATAAATTGCTTTACTTATCCAAATTACTTCCTAACAGTGAACTAAAAGCAGTGCTTTCCACTTTATCTGGCCCAGGGGGCGAAAATCATCTCTTTTCATTGCACCTGGCCTTCCCATAGACCAGAGGAAGACCATGTTGTTCAAGTGCTCACTTTTTTTACATTTATATATGAAGAAAAGTCCAAAGAAGTTAAAAACTTCACTCAAGGTTCTAAGCTAATTATAGTGGCAAGTTTAGGATTTAGGACACTAGAGTTACAGTACACAACTTTCTCCTCTTTAATGGGCAGTTTTCAGGTTAATGTTACAATGAAAAGCATCCCTAAAAGCTTTCTGTCTCACACTTCCTGGGTAGGAAAGCATCTAGAATAATGTTTTACTCTTCCCTCTTTGTAAAATTAAAATAGTTAATCCTATGTTTGGTATGTCTTTTTGAAAAGTCCACCCAGGGTCAAGAAACAACTAAAACCACTTTAATGATACTTCTTTCCTATCCTGTTCCCTGCATTTATCCTTCTGCTAAAGTTGCTTTTTGTGCCAAAAAGTAAAGGAAGCTTGAAAATAGATGGCTCATAATGCATCATAATGGAAACAATGCTCATAATGCATTATGATGGGAACAATGACAGTTGATCCTAGAGTTGGCAATTATTTGCTTTTAAAAACACAATATGTGTTCATACATAAGTTGTGTGAGGGCTATTTCAATAGTTCAGGTCCCAGAAATAAGTTACCCATAGCACCCATGCATGAGGGGAGGATTATTAACCATATGAAGCTGGTGCAAAGTCCCTATACTTTCTTCATTCTGAATGTTTGTGTGTGTTTAAAATAATGATTAAAGGGAACACAACTTTTGGAACAACTAAATTTTCTTTGGAACATTTAGATTTGAAGTGGAATTGCATACAAGTTGAATTTTTTGTCTACCCAACATCTCATCTCACTTCCAACTTCAACATATTTGCAAAATAACCTAGAGAACTTGCACTTGAAGAGAGTATAAAACTATGCTATTCAAAGCTAAGTCCATAATTTGCCTAATATGGAGATTACTCCTAAATTACCCCTGGTGGATTCAACAGTTTTTGCTTAGAAAAAGGCAAATATCTACAAAGAAACAACTGTTGGCCAAAAAAACAGAAACAAACATGAATAACATCTGGGCATGGGGAAGCAGGAATATTTAATTAAATGTATATGTCACCTTTTTTTTTTGACCCTGCTGCATAGCTTGTGAGACCTGTTTCCAGACCAGGGACTGAAGCTTGGCCGTGGCAGTGAAAGCCCAGGATCTTCACCACTAGGCCACCAGGGAACTCCCTATTTACTTCACTTTGCATGAACAAATCTGCTATTCCAGAATTCACATATCTTAAGTACCATATGATCAACTATGACATAATTATCATCGTTAATTCAAAAAATGGCAATTATGCTATTTAATAATTTTAGGACAAACTCCAGAAAACTGGAAACATATCCCAAAATATGTGATCTATTAAAAGGCTTTTAAATAAAATAATGAACAAGGACCAAAGGGTGAGAATAACTTGAAATAAAAATCTTGATTTAACATATATAGACTCATCACTGTATCTAGGGAGAAATTTGAAGGAAAGGCAAAGAGAGATAAGACAGAGAACCTCCCAGAGGAACCTACTAACAATAATAAAATCCTGAAACCCAGAATCAAGCATAACGACAAGGGGAAATTTGAATTTTCTGAGAAAGTTTCAGAGCCCCTTCAACAGGCCAACTTCTGGAACTGTCCAAAAATTAATTTATCCTAGCATTGTATAAAATCATCTTAAATAGGTTATCCACTTATGTGGAGCTTATTAACCATCTGAATCACAGGCTGGGGCAAACCTGGGCCAATATCTCTGTTTTCAAATCTCAGAGCGCAATTGGACTAGTATAAAACCCCTGCTAAGCTGGTTTACTGCAGTGCATTGACAGAATCTTAGAAGAGACAGACATTAGAATCTGTGAAATGACGAATTCCGCTTTTCCCAGGGACCGTGCGGAGGCTCAGAGATCAGACTCATTTCGGATGCAAAGTGAAGTGGCATTAAAAAAAGAAGAAGAAGATTTTTTAAAACTTCAGAGTTCTCCACCTCTGCGACGCGTTAGTCTGGAAAGGAAGCTCCAACACAACTGCAAGGGCATGCAGACGGGACGTGACGCCCACAGAGAGGGGGGGGACCGAGATTCCGACTGACCTTTCTGCTGTTTAAAGGACTGAATCGAGCCTGAATGATGGACCATTTTCACTCAGTGCGTCCCCGCCGGTTTAGGAAGCTGTCCGAGGGAAAGGTGGAGTATCAGTATGCAGACTCTGTGAGAGCCTCCGAGGCTCAATGCAATCCCGGAACAACCGCGAACGCACTGCAATCAGACACCTGCTTTTGCCGGCACTTAGCTCCCTAGACAGCGCGCCCACTGTTGTCATGGTAACAGCGAGGCGGTCCAGAGTCCGGCTCCCCTTAGCGGCTACTCGAGGAATAGCCTCGCATACTCAGAGTGTCCAGTGCCACAGTATGGGTGGGCGTTACGCGGGATAGGCCGGGTGTGGGAAGGGAGAACTTCTCCTAGGGTCTGTAAATGAATTGCAGGAAATCTCTAGAACCGCAGGTTCACTTCAGTTCAGTTCAGTCACTCAGTCGTGTCCGACTCTGCGACCCCATGGGCTGCAGCACGCCAGGCTTCCCTGTCCATCACCAACTCCGGCAGCTTGCTCAAACTCATGTCCATCGAGTTGGTGATGCCATCCAACCATCTCATCCTCTGTCGTCCCCTTCTCCTCCTGCCTTCAGTCTTGCCCAGCATCAGGGTCTTTTCCAATGAGTCAGCTGTTGGCATCAGTTCAGTTCAGATCAGTTCAGTCGCTCAGACATGTCCGACTCTTTGCGACCCCATGAATCGCAGCACGCCAGGCCTCCCTGTCCATCACCAGCTCCCGGAGTTCACTCAGACTCACGTCCATCGAGTCAGTGATGCCATCCAGCCATCTCATCCTCTGTCGTCCCCTTCTCCTCCCGCCTCCAATCCCTCCCAGCATCAGAGTCTTTTCCAGTGAGTCAGCTCTTCTCATCAAGTAGCCAAAGTACTGGAGTTTCAGCTTCAGCATCAGTCCTTCAAATGAATATTCATGACTGACTTCCCTCAGGATTGACTGGTTTGATCTCCTTTCAGTCCAAGGGAGTCTCAAGAGGCTTCTCCAACAGCGCAGTTCAAAAGCATCAATTCTTCAGGGCTCAGCCTTCTTTATGGTCCAACTCTCACATCCATACGTGACTACTGGAAAAACCATAGCTTTGACTAGACGGACCATTGTTGGCAAAGTAATATCTCTGTTTTTTAATATGCTGTCTAGGTTTGCCATAGCTTTTCTTCCAAGGAGCAAGCGTCTTTTAATTTCATGGCTGCAGTCACCATCTGCAGTGACTTGGAGCCCAAGAATATAAAGTTTTCTTTATTGCTGTTTAACACTGTTTCCATTATTTCCCCAGTTACTTACCATGAAGTGAAGGGACTGGATGCCATGATCTTCATTTTTTGAATGATGAGTTTTAAGCCAGCTTTTTCACTCTCTTCTTTCACTTTCATCAAGAGGCTCTTTAGTGCTTCTTCGCTTTCTGCAATAAGACTGGTTTCGTTTGCATATCTGAGGTTATTGATATTTCTCCCGGAAATCTTGATTACAGCTTGTGCTTCATCCAGCCCAGCATTTCACATGCTGTACTGGTACATATCCACAATGGAGTATTACTCAGCCATTAAAAAGAATACATTTGAATCAGTTGTAATGAGGTGGATGAAACTGGAGCCGATTATACAGAGTGAAGTAAGCCAGAAAGAAAAACACCAATACAGTATACTAACGCATATATATGGAATTTAGAAAGATGGTAACGATAACCCTGTATGGAGACAGCAAAAGAGACACAGATGTATAGAACAGGCTTTTGGACTCTGCGGGAGAGGGAAAGGGTGGGATGATTCGGGAGAATGGCATTGAAACATATATAATATCATATATGAAACGAATCACCAGTCCAGGTTCGATGCATGATACTGGATGCTTGGGGCTGGTGCACTGGGACGACCCAGAGGGATGGTATGGGGAGGAGGTGGGGGCGGTTCAGGATGGAGAACACGTGTATACCTGTGGTGGATTCATGCTGATGTATGGCAAAACCAATACAATATTGTAAAGTAATTAACCTCCAATTTAAAAAATTAATTTACATTAAAAAAAATAAGTAGGGTGACAATATACAGCCTTGATGTACTCCTTTCCCAATTTGGTACTAGTCTGTTGTTCGATATCTGGTTCTATTGCTTCTTAACCTGCATACAGATTTCTCAGGAGACAGGTAAGGTGGTCTGAGATTCCCATCTCTTTAAAATTTTTCCACGGTTTGTTGTGATCCAAACAGCCAAAGTCTTTGGTGTAATAAATAAAGCAGAAGTAGATGTTTTCTGGAACTCCCTTGCTTTTTCTATTATACAACAGATATTGGCAATTTCATCTCAGGTTCCTCTACCTTTTCTAAATCCAGTTTGAATATCTGGAAGTTCTCGGTTCATGCACTGTTGAAGCCTTGCTTGGAGAATTTTGAGCATTACTTTGCTAGCGTTTGAGATGAGTGCAGTTGTGCAGTAGTTTGAACATTCTTTGTTCACTGAACACTCTTTGAACATTGCCTTTCTTGGGGATTGGAATGAAAACTGACCTTTTCCAGTCCTGTGGTGACTGCTGAGTTTTCCAAATTTGCTGGCATACTGAGAGCAGCTCTTTCATAGCATCATCTTTTAGGATTTGAAATAGCTCTTCTGGAATTCTTCTGGAATAGCCCTACTGGAATTCCATCACCTCCACTAGGTTTGTTCATAGTGATGCTTCCTTAGACCCACTTGATTTTACACTCAGGATGTCTGGCTCTAGGTGAGTGATCACAACATCGTGGTTATCTGGGGCATTAAGAACTAGGTCGTCAACAGAAAATTGGATTAAAGACTTACTGAGTATGGACTCACCCATCAGAACAAGACCCAGTTTCCCTGCACAGTCAGTCTCTCCCATCAGGAAGCTTCCATAAGCCTCTTATTCTTATCCATCAGAGGGCAGACAGAATGAAAACCACAGTCACAGAAAACTAACCAAACTGATCACATGGACCACAGCCTAGTCTAACTCAATGAAACTATGAGCCATGCCTTATAGGGCCACCCAAAACGGACAGGTCATAGTGGAGAGTTCTGACAAAATGTGGTCCACTGGAGAAGGGAATGGCAAACCACTTCAGTATTCTTGACTTGAGAACCCCATGAACAGTATGAAAAGACAGAAAGATATTGCACTGAAAGATGAATTTCCCAGGTCAGTAGGTGCCCAATATGCTACTGGAGAAGAGTGGGGAAGTAACTCCAGAAAGAGTGAAGAGACAAGCCAAAGCAAAAACAACACCCAGCTGTGGATGTGACTGGTAATGGAAGTAAAGCCTGAGGCTGTAAAAAACAATACTGCATAGGAACCTGGAATGTTAAGTCCAGCAATCAAGGTAAATTGGTCAAACAGGAGATAGCAAGAATGAACATCAACATTTTAGGAATCAGTGAACTAAAATTGACTGGAATGGGTGAATTTAACTCAGATGACCATTATATCTACTACTGTGGACAAGAATCCCTTAGAAGAAATGCAATAGCCATCATAATCAACAAAAGAACCCGAAATGCAGTACTTGAATGCAATTTCAAAAACAACAGAATGACCTTGGTTTGTTTCCAAGGCAAACCATTCAACATCACAGTAATCCAAGTCTATGCCCCAGTCACTAATGCTGAAGAAGATGAAACTGAATGGTTTTATGAAGATGTACAAGACCTTATAGAAACAATACCAAAATAAAAAAAAAAAAGATGTCCTTTTCATCATAGGGGACCGGAATGCAAAAATAGGAAGTTAAGAGATACCTGGAGTAACAGGCAAGTTTGGCCTTGGAGTACAGAATGAAGCAGGTCAAAGACTAACAGAGCTTTGCCAAGAGAACACACTGGTCATAGCAAACACCCTCTTCCAACAACACAAGAGAAAAATCTACACATGGATATCAACAGATGGTCAACACTGAAATCAGATTGATTACATTCTTTACAGCTGAAGATGGAGAAGCAATATACAGTCAGCAAAAACAAGACCAGGCGCTGACTGTGGCTCAGATCATGAACTCCTTTTTACCAAATTCAGACTTAAATTGGAGAAAGTAAGCAAAACTACTAGACCATTCTGGTATGACCTAAATCAAATCCCTCATGATTATACAGTGGACATGACAAATAGACCCAATGCATTAGATTTGATAGACTGCCTGAAGGACTATGAATGGAGATTCATGACATTGTACAGTAGGTAGTGATCAAGATCATCCCCAAGAAAAAGAAACACAAAGAGGCAAAATTGGGGCCTTACAAATAGCTGAGAAAAGAAGAGAAGCTAAAGGCAAAGGAGTAAACAAAGATATACCCATCAGAATGTAAAGTTCCAAAGAAAAGCAAGGAGAGATAAGAAAGCCTTCCTAAGTGATCAGTGCAAAGAAATAGAGGAAAACAATAGAATGGTAAAGACTAGAAAGCTCTTCAAGAAAATTAGAGATACCAAGGGAACATTTCATGCAAAGATGGGCATAATAAAGGACAGAAATGATATGGACCTAACAGAAGCAGAAAATATTATGAAGAGGTAGCAAGAATAAACAAAAAAAAACTATACAAAAATGATCTTAATGACTCATAACTACAAGTAATTCACTCTTTTTCAAGTTTTGAGGCTGCTTATATCTAGGCACAGACTGATTTCCTAAAAGTTGGTCTGAAACACCAGCACTTATAGAAGGGCAAAGCATTAGATACTATTATTATGATTATGATCTCAATGGATTTGATCTTCCTTTTCAAATCCTTTTAAATCACTGGGTTTGAATCATAAATATTTTTGAAATGTGAGCATGAATCCAAGTCATGATCAGGAGGAACAGATGCAAGAATTAAAAGCCTCTGGTTCTACTCTACCTATACTCCAGATATAGGTAACATTTTCAGTTTTCTAGAACAACTTCATTATGCTGATGTCTGATTTCTCCAATCACACATCAGCAGGAGGCAAGAATGTGTGCACGGGATCTATGGATGACTAAGAATTTGAACCTCATTAGAAAAAATTTAGCTTCATTATTTTTTTCCAGAAAAAGTAGTTTGGCATTATTCCTAGCACCCTTGTACACAAACCTCTGCAGTGCATCTAAGATTAAATTATCTTCTCATAAAATTGACTGCTTTTAATTAGAAACATTTTAGGCTGGACTGACAGATTGACATCTTTGCTTGTTTTAAAATCAGTGTTTTAAGGAAGGTTGCTAGAGGAACAGCTTTGTGAGGGGCCTTGGAAATTTCTAGCACCATCTGCTTTACAGGAAAAGCAATGCAAAGAAAAGGAAAGGCTGTGTGTGTGTGTGTGTGTGTGTGTGTCTGTGTGTCTGTGTGTCTGTGTGTTTCTGTGGTGTATAAAGAAAGGTTGTGTGGTTATAAAGAGGTTGTGTGTTTGGGGAGTGGGGAGTGCAGAAAGAGGTGTTTAAACAAAGACATTTCTGAAAAACAAGACTATGATTTGTTAAAAAGAAATAGTTTATACTGACATCTCTACTGCAGACAGTTTAGGAAAGGATATTAAATAGCCTCATTAGGGAAAGCTAAACTAAATGGCTTGTTTTTTCATATTGTTTTTCATTTTGGACTTCTTCACCTTTTTAAAAATTTCTTGCAATTTAATACAAAGTAGAAAAATGCTGAGTAAAATGATTCAGAAATTTTCTAAGAGAAAAATACACGTATATGTTGAAATTATTTGTTTATATGTCTTCCTTCCCTTTAGATACAGCTGCTCTTTGTGAATGGCTAATGTGTCTAAGTTTGTATCCCCAGAACCAATCACAGTGCTTAACACAGTGCTTCACATGAGTGAATAAATGAACAAAAGGAAGAAAGCAATAAAAAGGGGAAGGAAGAGATAATCCACTTCTAGGAATAATCTATCTTTCTACAACTCTGAGTTTCTTTCTTTTTCCATCTTGGAACATGGCTTTTTTTTTTCCTTGTTGAGGTTTCTGCTGCATTTGCCCTCCCACAGGTCACCACCTGTCTCCTGTCCTCCTTAAGTAATTAATTTATAAGGCTCCATGCTAACTATTGCCTCCCAGAGAGGTAAAGGACTCTGATCTTTATGTAACTGAGAGGCTTTGTATTCCTTTGAATTCTGAAATATGACCGCTCAGCTCAGCCAGTTGTGAGTTTCCCCATATTGCGCTCTGTCACAGGAAAATAGAGAGTTTCCTTGTTACCTCTTTGGCTCTTGAATCACTGACTTAACTGAAATTGCCAATTCTGCTTCTCTGCCTAAGTGCAAACAGAAATAGAGACAGAAATTCTCTTTGAGGTTACTCCCTTTCTAGAACCCAGTTATTTGAGGTATCAATGGGCAAAATAAAATAAACAAGTCACATCAGTAAGGACTTATCTACAAAGAGTAACAGGCAGTGAAGTAACGCAATCTCCCTGGAAGACATTAGGAGTGGGAGAGTACGGTCTCTTTGAGAGCAGACTGAGTGTAGAATATCTCTTTCTTCTGACACCAGTGTAGTTCCTGTCACACATGCTTAATAAATGCTTACTAATGAATAAGTAAAGAACGCAATGAATTTTAAAACGTAAAATGACCTCAAGAAAAAAATGTTGTTTAGTTCCCTCATTTTCATATATATAATACGTATGTATGTGTGTATATAAATATACATTATATATGCATTAATTACTTTTTTTTGTTCTAGTGGCTCTCCCTACTCAAAGGCACAAAAAAACTCTTTAAAAAAGTGATATGCTGTGATAAATGGAAAGGTGGAGTGCAATTTAACAACTGCTTTCCCCAAAGTCAATGGTTCCTGGTCACACATGACTATATAACAACAGAATTAGGCAGGTTAGACCTGCTAAAATCCAGACTATATGTTCAGAGAAGCATTTAAGAATAACATTCCTGATGGATTCATGTGACTAAAAGAAAGCAATGGAGGAAAATCAGCAGCTCCATCTTCTCTGAATTCCACCTGATAAGTTTTTTATCACAAGTATTTTCAAGAGACAGCACAAAATGATTTGCTGAAGAAGACAACATCAAGAGAAGGCAGATGTATGGGACAAAATAGCTGGTGATGGATTAAACCACAGTTTGTATGACCCTGCTGAAAAACTTAACAGTTACTTCTTCAAGCTGCTTATGGAATACAGTCCAGGTTCACTGCTCTGCCACTCAAGCAGCTTCACGATCTGCGCTCACCACTTCCCAGTCTTGTTTCCAAGGCTTTCCTTTATAAACTGCTCTGATCCTACAATGGATTTCTTCCTCATGCTTGGAAGATATGCTTTGCTGCTGCTGTTTCCTCCACATGGAATGCTCATTCTAAAACTCCTATCTGACTCATAAGTATTTTCACCACCTACCCATTCTTCAAGGCCCCAGTACAATACCATCTTCAGGATGATGGCTTCCTTTATCCATTCCCATCCACTGTAAAGCCAATTAGATGTGAATTTAACCTCCTATAATTTCTAGAGGGTATAACTAACATCTTTTCAAAGCATATGTTTCTACCATGCATTGTATGTATAAGCTTTTTTTTTAATATTATATTTTTTGTGCTTAGTTGCCCTTAGTCATGTCTGACTCTTTGGAACCCTTTGGACTGTGGTCCACCAGCCTCCTCTGTCCATGGGGTTTTCCAGGCAAGAATACTGGAATGAGTTGCCATTTTTAATTAGAGGATAATTGCTTTACAATATTGTGATGGTTTTTGCCATGCATCAACATGAATCAGCATTAAGCTTTTTAAAGTAGGCATATACTTTTCTTCTAGTTCAGAAGAAATACTTTAGGGAAGACTTTGTACTTACCCATTTTAAAAAAAATTTCTTACATTGCCTAAAAGGTAGTCTGCCATGTAAAAGCGGATCAAATATACATCTGCTGAGTAAAGTGTTTTCTCTGATACCCAACTGCTTTAAAGTATTTGTCAGAAGAGTCTAGTAACAAGATATTCAAATCTAAGTCTTTAACTACCTTTTAAGATTTGAATGCAAGACTATGCATTTCCCTTCCTTTGTAATTTTATTTATTCCAGGCAGATAATTTCATACAGACTGTTTTTGTGATGAAAACCCAAGAATGCAATAATTATTGATTTATTTTCTATGCCTGCTCATCTTTGTAAGTTCTTAAACTAACACTCTGGTCGTATCAACTACTCAACTACATTTTATTAAGTTCCTATGCTTTTGAGCATAGCTGATACTCAGCTGGTGTTCTGGAGGTGGTGGAGCTTATTCTGGGTGTGACTAGAATCTCTTCTGATAGTTTGATGCCCCTACCTGACCTGTGTAGGCCTGTGCTATTGTTGGTTGTTGGGTGCTTGCCAATAGGAAGGTAAAAATGGAGGAAGATTTTGTAGTTACCAAATTGCCAGGAGCCAGGGTGAGGAACTCCGCCCGTGGCAAAGGTCATGAGGAAGGAGGCTCCGGCATACGCAAAGGTGAGATCGAGCCTCAGGAAACCCCCTGTTCCCAAGCATCTACCCCCAAAACCAGTGGCTGCCTACTTTACTGCTTTATGCTCTCACCTACACCTCTGACTTTATGGGGGGCCATCCCCCACCACCCCTCTCAGAGAAGGAGTTAACCTACAGCTCCAGTTAATAAAAATTCCTGGGCGTGACAAGGGTGTCTCAGGTCAAACCTCTCTGCTGGCAGACTAGCTTGTGTGACAGGATTATCCGCACTCTTGCTACTATGTACATGATTGTTTACAACCTCTCAACCATAAACAGCACAGAGAGTTTGGAGTATTTTGAAAGTCTTAGTTAGCACTGGGTTTTTCTAAAGATAAAAATCATGTTGGTGAAGGGTTTTTCATTTATTGGGCCAATGTTTGCTGCTAAATCTCCATATTCCCTGCCCTTATAATGAATATAATTAACATATAGGAGAAATAAGTATTAACCTTTACGATTAATCATGTTAACCTTAGGCTAAGTAAATTCCTTTCTTAATTGTAATCCACTACAACCTCACCCTATAGGAATGCAACTTTACCTGCTACCTTCGGAGGGTGGTGCCTGGTTTAAGAAAAATCACCCCTGGAAAATAAGTTTCTGGTTGACTGACCATTATCAGAAAAGAAAGGATCATAAAATGTTAGCAGGCCCCCTGGCCAGAAGATGATGTGAAACCCCCTAAGACTTTTTTGTATACATTTATATGAAGCACCTGATTTTGATAAAGGTCAGGACTGCTGACCCCCACGTGACTTTAAAATTTCCATTTGTCTCTATGTGTAACAAAAGGTATATAAGCAAACCTGAAAATAAAGAAAACGGATCAGTTTCTGGAAAGACTGATTCCCCCGTGTCATTCTTTCTTGTTCTCCGTTTTTCTGGCTGAATTCCCATCTGGAGCGTGGGTACTCACCAAGCCTGCTAATTTTGCCCTGGCTTCTAAGACCCACGCGAGAGGGAGCCCAAGGCAGGGCACCCTCCACTATTCAAATGGGTGCCGGTGGCCTACATAGGTGGTGCAAATTCCTTGTTTTGGAGTTTTATTGGTATTTCCACATAAACCAAGTTATTCAGCCTCTTTTTCTCCACTAATTTTCCTACTACACTATTCTTTTCTAATCTCTCTTTATACTTCTAAATAGCTTTTTCCTAGGACGCCAACTCCGTCCCCACTTCGAATTACCCTGGATCCACCGGGGCTGGACCCCAGCACCAAATTACTTTTCAAAGGTAATATATGCTTAACCTCTGAGAAGCTGGGGTGACTGGGTGTGAACAAACTGTGGTCTCTATTTGAACATAACCAACTCTGTTGAACAAGGAATATGTCTGCTGGTTTGTCATTTGTCCAAAGATATTAACAATGTAATACTAAAAAATCCATTAAAAATATAGTGTGCATAAATGCTTATTTACTAGAAAAAATGTTTGATATATGTTTTATTAATAAGAACAAACTGCAAAATAATATTGCAATGTGAGATCCGTCTTTACAAAAAATCACATATACCTAGGTATATCTATGACAGAACTAAAATTAGAGCTAAGTCTGCATGGAGGAAATACCAGTGAACTATTTTTATTTTACTTTCTAATATTTTAACCTTATTCTCCATCTATTCCTAACCTTATTCTCCATCTATTCCTATTTTATATTCTGGGTTGCCTTTTGTTGCAGTATAATTATTAATAGCCTCAAACTTTTAAAAGTGCTCTGTCTTGGACAGCAAATTATATAGTTAACTTTAGCCACCAAAAATGTATTGCTTATGTTAGAAAAATAAATGTAAAAAAGAAATGCATAATGATAACAAGTATTTTAAAATAATCTTGATATAAAATGCCATTATGCCATTTTAATCCAGTAATAGTACAGATTTGAAATTGAAAAACAAACTCAGCAATTGGCCATGGAGACCCCTTTTTTAACCTAGTAGAAAAATGTGGAAGGAGGGCATTGCTTTGGGAGTCTAGATCCTACCCATTTACCCTGGCCTATAAATTGGCATGCTAACCTTATGAAAATCATCTTGCCTTCTTGGCCCAAAATGTCTCATCTATAATAAGACTGATGGATTAGGTACTCTGTAAGGTCTGTTCTGTTCCTCATATTCCAGGCTTATTGTGTGCTGGAAGAGAATTTCATGTGCTCTGATTTCAGGTATATAATGCATATGGCTGGCTTCACTAGGGTCATGCCTCTTTTCTGTCTGAAGGAAAATAGTAGAAATTGCACAGAAAACCCTCACGGATATAAATCTACAAACAGAAGCTTTGTGCAACCTGAACTTGAGTGGGATCTGAAATTAAACATTGTAATGTGATGAAGAGACACAGATTTTGCCAAAACAAAAGTTACAGGATGAAAAATTATTGAATTATTTAATGAGGTACCATTAAATCTGCTCTGAAAATTAATATTGTTACTTGAAACCATTTACATATCAATAATAAATATGCCAATTATAGCCTTTGTATTCATGAAATCTAAAGAATCTATTTAGCATCACAGAATAGTTGATCACATTATATTACCTTGAAAATAATCAATAAATCACATTTTATTTTATTTTATTTTTCTTTAAAAAATTTTTATTTTTACTTTATTTTACTTTACAATACTGTATTGGTTTTGCCATACATTGCCATGAACCCACCATGGGTGTACATGAGTTCCCAAACATGAACCCCCCCTCCCACCTCCCACCCGATATCATCTCTCTGGATCATCCCTGTGAACCAGCCCCAAGCATCTGTATCCTGTATCGAACATAGACTGGTGATTCATTTCTTACATGATAGTATACGTGTTTCAATGCCATTCTCCCAAATCATCCCACCCTCTCCCTCTCCCTCAGAGTCCAAAAGTCCATTCTATACATCTGTGTCTCTTTTGCTGTCTCGCATACAGGGTCATCATTACCATCTTTCTAAATTCCATAGATATGTGTTAGTATACTGTATTGGTGTTTTTCTTTCTGGGTTATTTCACTCTGTATAATCGGCTCCAGTTTCATCCATCTCATTAGAACTGTTGGTGGGAATGCAAACTAGTACAGCCACTATGGAGAACAGTGTGGAGATTCCTTTAAAAATTGCAAATAGAACTGCCTTATAACCCAGCAATCCCACTGCTGGGCATACACACCAAGGAAATCAGAATTGAAAGAGACACATGTACCCCAATGTTCATTGCAGCACTCTTTATAATAGCCAGGACATGGAAACAACCTAGATGTCCATCAACAGATGAATGGGTAAGAAAGCTGTGGTACATATACACAGTGGAGTATTACTCAGCCATTAAAAATAAATCACATTTTATATGAAAAAAAGGTCTTCTTCCCTTCCTACAATTTCTATAGGTAAGAGGAGAAAACTACATATTACTTTTCCCTACATTAAACAAATATATACTGGAATCTATGTGTCAAATTCAGTAGAGATGTATAATTTTAATATTTTCAAGCTTTATAGGAGAAGAAAGTATACATCTTTGTAATTACTTTAAGTAGCAAATGGTTATATAAGCTTTATACGTTTGAAGTTTCAAGTCTTCCAAGTTTGTGGTGTTTTATCATAAAACCATGGTTGAACATTTGGAAAAAAAAATGTCACATTTTACACAATAAAAAAAGAATGTGCATGTTTCCATTCAGGAAAGGTTGCTGGTCAATGCTAGTAACTATATTTTCCCAAAATTAGGTCCCCAAATTAGGTTTTGTCACCTTGGAATCATTAAAATATTAAGAAACGAAAACAGGAAATAGACTGGCATCAGACTTTCTAATCTGCAATGATGCAAGCTGGAATAGTTCCTTCAGATTGATGATGAAATGACTTCAAACCAGAATCACATACCTAGATAGGATATTATGTATTCTCAAGTATAGGAAGACATTTAAGGATTTGCTGTAAATTGAGTGATATACTTAACTTACATACTTTGATTAAACCCTGAAGGAAAGAGAGGAAAAGGAGATAAATCAGAAAAGAAACCTCAAGATAAAAGAAAAGTAAAAAATATAGTAGCAGTATCATGCTTATATATTTATTGAATTACATTCAAGTTAATAATAATGCATTTTCTAGAGATACTTAATATAAGAGCTATTAAAATCACTGCAGATGGTGATTGCAGCCATGAAATTAAAAGACGCTTGCTCCTTGGAAGGAAAGTTATGACCAACTTAGATAGCATATTCAAAAGCAGAGACATTACTTTGCCAACAAAGGTCCGTCTAGTTAAGGCTATGGTTTTTCCAGTGGTCATGTATGGATGTGAGAATTGGACTGTGAAGAAAGCTTAGTGCTGAAGAATTGATGCTTTTGAACTGTGGTGTTGGAGAAGACTCTTGAGAGTCCTTTGGACTGCAAGGAGATCCAACCAGTCCATTCTAAAGGAGATCAGTTCTGGGTGTTCTTTGGAAGGAATGATGCTAAAGCTAAAATTCCAATACTTTGGCCACCTCATTGAAGAGCTGACTCATTGGAAAAGACTCTGATGCTGGGAGGGATTGGGGGCAGGAGGAAAAGGGGACAACGGAGGATGAGATGGCTGGATGGCATCACCAACTCAATGGACGTGAGTTTGAGTGAACTCCGGGAGTTGGTGATGGACAGGGAGGCCTGGTGTGCTGCAATTCATGGGTTGCAAACAGTCAGACACGACTGAGTGACTGAACTGAAACTGAAAAGGTATTTTAAAGAAGAGAAACACTATAAAACAAATTGCACTTAGTTATCAATTCTTTCAACAAACCCAGGTAGTTGAGAGTGGGAAAGTAAAAATGTTACAAAAGTCTAATGAGGGAAGGGAGAAAGAATCAGGAAAAGTAAAAACAATCTTAATACCTTCTTTTATTGAGAAGAGAATAAAACAAGAGGGAAACAGAGCGGCTTTCCTGATGGTCCAGTGGTTAAGAATCTGTCTAGCAATGCAAGGGACACAAGTTCAATCCCATTTCCGGGGAGATTCACACATGCTACAGAGCAACTAAGTCCATGAGCCACAACTACAAAGTAAACATAGAATGATCTAAATGACTTTTCACAATCAATGAACATTTAACAGAAGTTTATAAGATTGTGAACAAACTGTAACATCACCTTTTGTGTCAACCTCACTAATCTACAACTAAGTTTTCCAAACTTGTCTTCCTTCTGTGATTCCAGGTTAAAGCTAATCAAGAGAGAATTAGTGTGTGACTAGGAAAGCTGGAGGAAAGCAGCAGCTACTGCACTTGGAATGTCGTTATGTATACAAGCAATGAAAGAATAACACAGAAGTGCGCTCAGCCCTTGTTGTTGTTGGCACTGTGTCCAGCCCTTTTTTCATTTTCCTACAGAAAAGCAATGCCACCAGCAGGTACTGAAGCAACAGCTGTTCCATGAGCTGCTCCGGCAGTGCGCCATCGTCCCACTCCATGTTCCCTGATTGTCGGCCATACCAGTGCTACAGAAGAGCTGGTTAGTGGCTTTTATAGAGTCACCCAACATCCCCTTTTGGACCACTTTTTTCCTTAAAATCTCCTATTGTTGGGTAAATTAAAATTTCTAAAATAAATCCCTATTCCATGATATTTAAAGTATTTCTCACTCTGCTTCCCTGATTAAACCTAGACTGACAAATTTAAAAGAGAGATAGAGAGAGGAAAAGAGAGACACAAAAAATAAAAGAAAAGAAAAATGAGGAGTGTTTACAGACTGCATTCTCATATCATAATCTAAAACGTCATAAAAAATTTTAAATGGGAAATACATTTTCTCCAGCAGTCAGGGAAATTTAAGTTAAAATAACTAGGTATATTTTTAAGCTCTGCACATTAACAAAAATGGAAAGGAGCCATGATACCTATTTTTATAGGGGATGTTGAGAAAAGCTTTCTTTCATATATTGCTTTGGAATTGTGATGTATGAGAGCCTATTTTAACCAATAATCCACCTCCTCAAAGTATATCCCATACAAACACAGAAGCCATAAATAACGACCTAAATGTCAGAATCTTTATTGCATCACTGATCTTGGTAAAAAACAGTGGAAACAAAACTCAGACTCAGCAACATGTTAAATTATTTTCCTACCTTGAAATCTGTCTGATTGTTTGAATATGTGTGTATTATTAAAATACACACAAAACTACCTACCAGACTATTAACATGGGTGTGGGCAGGTTAACGCAGCTGTATAAGAGAAAGGAAGAGAAGGAATCCCAAAAGGGGGAAAAGAAAAAATGACCATATATTCAAAGGCATGTATATAACCATATTTATGCATTTATGTAAAGTTATATATATGTATAAGCACTAAAAAAATTCTCAAAAGCTGGCCCAACTTAGTTTTTCCACCAGATTTCTCTTGATTCCCCAGCACAGGCTCTCAGTTTGGGTCAGAATATATTCCTTGATCTGCCTCACAAAAACAACCAAAAATACTTCTGTTTCTCTCATGGAAATGTTCTCCACCTGCTATTCATCACTCAAGTTCTCCATGGCACAATTGATTTGCCACCTCTTCCTTGAATATACCAGCCCACATGGAGTCTCTTCTGAACTTCTTTATCCTTACGAAATAATTCGGCACTTAATTATATAGAACCATGAGTTGTTCTGATTCTTTTATGCCAGTTAGTCTTGTCTCCCCAGCTATTAGTCCTATTCTATGAGTCTATTTCCTTAACATATGCATCATCAAATTGTACCTTTAGTATAGTGATTGTCATGAATAGTGTAATGCTTGGTCTTGGGTTTCCAAATAGGGAGACAGCTAGGAAAGTAAGTAGCCTTGACCTCAAAAGATCTTAGTTAAAATCTGTGCTCTGCTACTTCCTAAGGGATGTGCCTGAGTACATTTTTCTCTTAGCCTTATTCCCACTATCTGTAAAATAGTTTCCTCAAGCTCAATATAAAATTTTAAACAGCCTAGATCATGGAAAGAACTCTGATTTTAGAGTCAGCTAACATGGTTTTGAGTCTAGACACTACAACTGTTTTATTTCATATAGTGCTAAGTAGCTTCAGTCGTGTCCAGCTCTTTGCAACCCCATGGACTGTAGGCCCACCAGGCTCCTCTGTGTATGGGATACTGCAGGTAAGAATACAGAAGTAGGTTGCCATTCCCTCCTCCAGGGGATCTTCCTGACCCAGGGATCAAACCTGGATCTCCTACATTGCAGGTGGATTCTTTACCCCTGAGCCACCTGAGAAACCCCATCTTCTATAGTACCCAACAATTATTAACTTGTGTCTCTACATTCAGGTGATTTGGGTTTGTCAATAGCTGTGATATGCATTAAGTAGCACTGATGTCACCACATAATTTTCCTAACTGCCATAATTTTAAGTATGAAAAAGGAACTATTAATTTATTACACTGAGTGGGAAAGCAAGTATAAACAGGGACTGTCCCTAGGAAACTATTAGAACCTATGGTGACCCCCATCTCGAGCAAATATTCTAGTAATAGACACCTTATTCAGGAACAGCAGGAGATAATTTTATTCTCAATTCACCCTTCCTATTCTCAATCCTGGGCTTCCCTGGTGGCTTGGTGCTGCTGGTGGTTTAGTTGCTACGTCGTGTCTGACACTTGCGACCCCATGGACTGTAGCCTGCCAGGCCCCTTTGTCCATGGATTCTCCAGGCAAAAATACTGAAGTAGGTTGCCATTTCCTTCTCCAGGGGACCTTCCCCACCCAGGAATCAACCCTGGGTCTCCTGCTTTGCAGGCAGATTCTTTACTAACTGAGTTGTGAGGGAAGCCCCTCCCTGGTGGCTTAGCGGTAAAGAATCTGCCTACAGTGCAGGACACATGGTTTCGATCCCTGGATTGGGAAGATGCCTTAGAGAAGGAAATGGCAACCCCTTCCAGTATTCTTGCCTGGAGAATCCCATGGACAGAGGAGCCTGGGGGGCGGGTGGCGGGGGGCTACAGTTCACGGGTTCACAAGAGTTGAACACATCTTAGTGACTAAAACACCACCACCACCACTGTCAACCCTGCCCCTAGTGGAAACGAGAGGTCTTTAGTCAAACAGAATAAAGAGACAGACTATGCTGTCATAACTCATTAGCCACTTGATAAAAGGCAGTCAATATTAACAAGCATTCATTTTCTTTATATTGTCCCTCAAAAACTTCTGAAGTATATAAAGCAGAAGTTTCGGATTGGTAGATAAAGGATAAATCTGAACTCAGGGTCATTTTATTAGGCTTACACAGTATTTTTTTCAAGGGTTAGAAAGTATTGCCAATATTCTAAATTGAAATATTTAGACAAATACCTTCATTTGCAACTTCTCTTGAAAAACTGGGGACATGCATTAAAACTGAAACTTCATGTCATTTGTCAAGGGTCAAGTGGAACTGAACTGTCGGTGCCTCCTCTCCCATCTCTCTTCAGTTCATCGCACTTCTCCTAAAGAGGTTTAGTTTCCTTCATCATTCCCTTCGTCATATTATGATCTGCCTGCCTAACTCACTCACAGGTCCTGCAAAGACCCTGAAAGATTTTAGATGCTTTTTTGAGCTTCATGTAAACCTCCTTCAAGTAGCTTGCAGCAAAGATTTTCAGACTGATGCTGAAAACAAGGAGAGCAGAGTCTTACAAAAGCTAAAGAGATTTAAAAAGGGAAGAAGGATACAGACTAGAGAAAACAGTGGACTCTGCCCAACTAAAGTAGGTCTTTGTGGACTGAGATATGAAATAATATATAAAAAGGTAGGAAATAATATACAATTACTAAGTATTTACAGACTGATAGATGACTAGATGGATTACTCACCATCTGAATATCGTAGATAAGTGTGATTATCTACAGTTTTTTTTTTAAATAACATACTTACAGACCTGCCTAGAATTTATAAAAAAGGACACAAAAATTACATGCAAAATAAAAACAACAATGTTTATTTAACTTATAAAACTGTTGGGGTCAAACTCAGTAATAAGTAAATGTGACTTTAAAATATAATAACTATAAAAGTTATAAGGCTTGATGATGAAGATGAGGAGGAGTCATTTGTATTAATAGAGAGCATGCTTTTTGGTTTGGGAGGTTATCTGAATATCCAGATAAAGTTTATATTTCTTGCTTCTGTATTCACTTTATTCATTAATCACCTCTTGTTGAAAATGGGCAAAAAAATCATTACTAATATGACTTGGGTCAGTTTGTTACTTATTTTATTTATTCCCTGTACACCCTGTTCCTTGCATACTGCCATTCAAAAAAGGAAAGAACCAAGATTTCTGAGCACCAGATGGGTTTGGAGCAAGGGCCCTGGACAATCTAAGCTTTGAAGAGTGGAACCATCAATATACAGAAGACAAAAAAAGAAAAAAAGGAAAAAGAAAGATGGCCAACTTTCCATTCTCCTTTATCATACCAAGAGACAACTCACATTTCTGCATGGCATTCCTGAAAATCCACTTGTGGCAAAAGGAATTGTGTGTGCTGCCCCACTTACAATATTAGCAACATTAGTGTTCTTTCCTGGAGAATCCCAGGGATTGGGGAGCCTGGTGGGCTGCCATCTATGGGGTCGCACAGAGTCGGACACGACTGAAGCAACTTAGCAGCAGCAGCAGTAAGAAGTATAATAACTAATATTTAATGAGACCTTAGTGTGCAAAACATTTCTCTCAATCCTCATACTGGCCATATAAGACTAATAATATTATCTCAAACTTATAAATGAGGAAATTGAGGAACAAAAGGATTAAGCAAACACTAAAAGTCATGCAGCTAGGAAAATGCATAATGAAAATCTGAACACGGATAATCTGATTCTACAGGCCATGCAGTCGGCTTCCATGCCAAGTAGTTGCTTTTTGTGCCTGGTCACTCAGTCGTGTCCCACTCTTTGCAACCCTATGGACTATAGCCTGTCAGGCTCCTCTGTCTATGGGATTTCACAGGCAAGAATACTGGAAAGAAAGAAAGTGAAGTTGCTCAGTCATGTCCAATTCTTTGCAACCCCATGGACTGTAGCCTACCAGACTCCTCCGTCCATGGGATTCCCCAGGCAAGAATACTGGAGTGGGTTGCCATTTCTTTATCCAGAATACTGGACTGGGTTGCCACTTCCTTCTCCAGAGGATCTTCCCCACGCAGGGATCGAATTGGTGTTTCCACTGTCTTCTGCACTGCAGGTGATTCTTTACCCTCTGAGCTATCAGGGAAGCCCAGTTGCTTTTTACTACAAACATTTATATATTTTTCTCCTGCTGACTTTTTTTGTGTTTAGAAAAGAATCTTGGCAGTCATTCTCCCTTTCTCTGTCTTTCTTATATATCCCCTTCTTATTATATAATGAAGTTTTTATAATAATATTTAATCTCATATAAAAACATAAAATGATTTGTTATAATGTGATAATAAAAGAACTTACCTTTATATAGCATTTTACAAATTATTTTATAATTGAGTAATTCTTCCAGTGCTCAGAAAATCCAAGTTTGTAAAGTATATATTAACACCATCATTTTCTTAATAAAAAATAGGAAACTCAAAGAAAATTTGAGTTGCCCAAGTCACACTGCTATTATACACCCCATTCGGACTCAGTCTTGGTTTTTCTTACCTTGTATATAATGTTCTTTTCAGTCTCTCTTCCTGTACTTTCTCACCTAGCTCAATGCCTGTTGCAAAAAGAACCATTACAATTCTATGATAAATGAATGAGTGAACACAAGTCCTAATAAGTGATCACTCCAATACATATATTCCTTTACAGACCTGCTAGATTTCTTATTCACAGTATAGAAATGCTGGGTGCTAAGACTCGGTTTTTCTAGGCTGTTATTTAAGGAAAAATGGTAAGCAGGAACTACAACTTCTGGTTTGTGACAATGAAGATTAAATTACATTCTCCCTCAAGAATTTGGAATTAATTTAAAACAGATTTTTTTAATAAAATGGAATAAGCTGTATTCCTTTGATATTTAAGCATCTACCATGTCCAGGAGAATAAGAATGGCATTAAAAGAAAAAGGAAATTTTGAACATACTAAGGGGGAAACCTAGACCAACATCCCATAAGAATCATAAGACTCTCCACACAGTTAGTAATCTGGCTTTAATTAAGACAGGAAGACCTACAAGTCCTTCGTGTGGCAGGCAATTAGTGCTTTGCCTCACATTAGGGATGTGTATACAGTATGCATGGGCTTGGCTAATTACTATTTTCAGAAGGATACATATAACAGAAGGAGAGACTGCTGTCTAAGGAGCTCAGATTGATGCTGCAGTTCACTCCAGGGAAATACAGTACTGCATAAACTTCCAGTTTTACAATTTTAAAGACAGATTACTGTGTAGTTCATTTCATCAGCAATATTTTTGAGAACCTACCATTTACCAGGCACTGTTCTAGGCACTAAAGATAGTGATCAAAATAGAAAAACTAAACAAAGCAAAACTTCCTTCTCCCATGCCAGGTACAATATAATAGAAGAAAATAACTCATAATATAAAAAAAAAAACTATAGTATGTCAGATATGCACTGTGGAGAAAAATAAGTGCAATGATGCACATGATGGCCAGGGAAGGATTACTCAGGGTCCCACTGAAAAAGTGATGTTTGATCAAAGCTCTGAAGCAGGTGAGGCAGGAAGCCATACACATATCTGGAGAAATATAGTGTTCCAGACAGAAGCCACCACAAATACAACAATTCAGAGGTAAGGAGAACTACAAGGAGGCCCTGCGCTCTATGGGGTGAGAAATGGAATATTCCCTGCCATATCAGAGAACAAAGGATGTCACAGTCATCAGAAATTGCAGCCATCAGCCAAGGGTAAGCTAGTAAGCCCTGAGAGAACTTATCTTCCCATACATGGAAAACTGCTGTATTCCTTGACCTGAAATATCTGGTTTCTTTAACTGGCAATCTTTTGACATTAGGATTACCTACCCTTTGTTGCAAAACTTCTGTATATCCTAGCTGCTCCCATCGCCTCCTCAGAGCAGTTTCTCAGAGCCATCTGAAATGCTGTCTGCTGGGCTGCAGCCCCAAGTAAAACCTAATTTGCACCCCTCACATGGTGTAAATTTTTTTCAACAGGGGAATTAGTAGGAGATAAAATCATAGGGCTAGTAACTGGTGTTGTAGGTCATTTTAAGTAAGGTCTGTATGACACAGGAAGCCTTTAGCAGGTTTTCTGGAAGAGGAGTGACCTTATCTGATTAAAGTTGTAAAATCTGTTATAGCTGTTCTGTCAAGAAGAGAGTGTTTGAGGGGTAGCAGAAGAGAGTAAAGGCTATAGAGGTTGGGAAGTACAGTAATCCAGTGGGAAAGGTGATGGTACTTTTGACCAGAGTGGAAACAGTGAAGATGATAAGCAGCAGTTGAATTAGGCATGCATTTTGAAGATAGAGTCACAAGAGGAATTAACTAATCATATGTGGAGGATGTATTGGAGAAGGCGATGGCACCCCACTCCAGTACTCTTGCCTGGAAAATCCCATGGACGGAGGAGCCTGGTAGGCTACAGTCCACGGGGTCGCTAAGAGTCAGACACAACTGAGTGACTTCACTTTCTCTTTTCACCTTCATGCATTGGAGAAGGAAATGGCAACCCACTCCAGTGTTCTTGCCTAGAGAATCCCAGGGACGGGGGAGCCTGGTGGGCTGCCGTCTATGGGGTCGCACAGAGTCGGACACGACTGAAGTGACTTAGCAGCAGCATGTGGAGGACAGTGAGAAAAGTATCATGGAGACTATAAGGAGTTTGGTCTGAGTGACTGGAAGGATGGAATTGTAACAAAATCTACTGATTAAACTGAACAAACAAGAGCAACATAAAATCTATCTACCTTGCCAGAAAATTTTTAGTTATACAACGGAATATTATTAACTATACCATTGATCGTCAGAACTTAATCATCTTGCGTAACGGGTGACTAGCACCTTTGACCAGCACCTTTGCATGCTCCCTTTCCCCTAGCCCCTAGTGACCAACATTCCACTTATCATGAAAGAATTAATTAATTAATTAATAGGTGAAGTGATAGTCACTCAGTCATGTCTGTCTCTTTACAATCCCATGGACTGTAGCCCACCAGACTTCTCTGTCCATGGAATTCTCTAGGCAAGAATACTGGAGTGGGTAGCCATTCCCTACTCCAGGGGATCATCCTGACCCAGGGATTGAACCTGGATCTCCCACACTGCAGGCAGATTTTTTACCATCTGAGCCACTGGGGACCCCTTAATTAATAGGGCCAGAGAATAATTTTAGAGGTGGTGATTATGTTTATGGCACTGATTGCAGTGATGATTTCAAAAGTGTATACTTATCTCCAAATTCATCACGTTGTTAACATTAAGCAGAACATTTTGTATCTCAATCATACCTCAATAAAGTGACTTAAAACAAAAAAGGGATTTCCTTGGTGGTCCAGTGGCTAAAACTCCACTCTCCCAATGCAGGTGGCCAGGGTTCGATCCCTGGTGAGGGGAATAGATCCTACATGACATAACCAAGAGTTCCCATGCCACAACTAAAGATTCCATGTGCCACAGCTAAGACCCGGTGCAGTCAATAAAAACAAAACATAAAATGTCAAATATGACAATACTTGCTTCTTATCCCCAAGAAAAAACAAGCTAGTAAATGCTCTGACTTTACACTAAGAAATATACAAAAATAGGTATAATGTACAGAGGATTGTTTCCATTAGGCATCAGAGAGGAGGAAAGAGGTCTTCTTTCTCTGATAAGTCAGGCTTGTGGCCATGTGGTCCTAGAGCAGGAAAACCTTGAAAGCCTAAACCTTGCCAACAAGGAGACAGGTTTAGCATCTGGATGTCAGTTTCTTCATTATAAATGAAAACTCTTTGATACAAAAACCCTACCTGAAATTTTCATAGCATAGGATAGAAAGGACATGCCATTTAATACCACAGGTGGGTCTAAATGAGAAAAATGTAATTATTCACTTTTTATAAAAATAAGAACATCTGTAGAACTGTAGAATTAAAACAAAATCAACTTAGAGTTTCCTAGCAAGTTAACTTTATCCTCTCCCATCATTTATTTGTCTATACACAGGATTTTGATAATTTATTATGTAAGATATGTCTGAAGACTAACAACACTCCTTCCCAAAATGCATCTAATTTTGATTTCTACAGTCTATGGAAATTTTGTTACTGATTTTTAGGATCACACCACTATCCGTGAACATTCAAGAGCTCTGTCTCTTCAAAAGACAGACCTGGTTTCGTGTTCAAGTTCATGACTCTGCGAGGGCAAAAGGAGCTAGATCACAAAATGTTACTTCACATGTCTAATCCTCATTTACCTGATCTGTAACTGATAGTACTCTCGGTGTCACAGAGTTGCTGGGAGCAATCAACAATCCCACACAAAGGACTTATACACAGTACTTGGCACACAGAATAACTCAAATACCACTTCCTTCTAACATTCTCATTGCCATTAATGTTATACAAGAGCTTGTTTTTATTCATATGAGTTTTCATTGATTCACAATTTCTTCTTGTTAATTACTTCACCATCCACCCATCAGAGAATTATGCATGAGCTGATCATGTACCCTGTGACTCTCTATGTCACTATGCCTTTAAAAATCCTTCCCTGAAATCCATCAGGGAGTTGGAGTCTTTTGAGTTTTAGCTGCCCATAGTCCTTGCCAAGAACCTGCAATAAATATTGCACTCTTCTTCAACAAACCCTGTTATCCGTAGATTGGCTTTACTGGATAAAACTCAATAAGATGCACAATAATTAGTCACATGAATGTGATCCTACAAATTCGTGTTAAATTTTCACACCCCACAGACTCTGGAGTTTCTCCTCCATATACTGAAGAAAAAAGGTGGGAGCACCTGAAACCAACCTCGAAACTTACCTTCATTGTATTTGCCTTTTGGCAACCCACACACTCTTTTCAAGCCCACGAAGAGAAGAGCACAACTTTTGCAAGGAGGAACAAAGAACAAAAAAATTGCTTAGAAACTCAGTAGACCAGAAAAAGAGTAGAAAATTATCATGAAAAAAAAAAAGCTTTTCATGTTGACTACGGTTGCTGTAAAACTACTATCTGGTATAGGTCAAATTAGTTATGAAAAAGTGTGTAGGAAGATACAACTTTCAGTAAATTGCATTAAAAACTAAGCAGGTAGGTAGCTCCTATTCACTGTTATACAAGCTGACTGAGCTGTCATCTTTGAAGAACTCAGAATGGCTAGATTTTCCAATTACATTTGCCCCAGGTAAGTAACACATTCTTCTAATACCCTGTCCACCCAAACTCAAAAGCTGCATCTTGTCCTTTGCTCAGTCCCTACTCTTCTTGTTACCATGCCTAATCACCAGAATTCCCTGAACACGACCTCTAGTTCTTTGCCTCTGGGATTTTGCTCAATCTGTTCTCTGTGCTTCAAATGACTTGTCTACCCACCAAGTTAAAGGAAAGTCTATTCTTCTTACAAGACTCAATACTAAAGCTACTTTCAAAGGCAATTTTCTGACACCTCCATTTAGAAATAATTATTTCTTTTAAATAAGCATTTCTACAGAAATGTTTCCAAGCCTCAAAAGATACCTAATAAGATGTAACGAATAGTACATTCTCATCACTCTAGCTATGTGACTTTGGAGAGATTAAGATTTCTGATCTCATTTTTTTTTCTTCTGCAAAATAGAATAATAACCTTGGAATCTTGTAAAAAATAGTTTTGTTCATGTTAATCAGCATTCATATGTTAGTTCCTGGCGTAAGTCCTAGTTCATATAAGTATTCAGTAAGTGGTAGCAATTAACAGTTTCTTATACTTATAATTGGAGAAGGCAATGGCAACCCACTCCAGTACTCTTGTCTGGCAAATCCCATGGACGGAGGAGCCTGGTGGGCTGCAGTCCATGGGGTCGCTAGGAGTCAGACTCTACTGAGAGACTTTACTTTCACTTTTCACTTTCATGCACTGGAGAAGGAAATGGCAACCCACTCCAGGGTTCTTGCCTGGAGAATCCCAGGGATGGGGGAGCCTGGTGGGCTGCCGTCTCTGGGGTCGCACAGAGTCTGACACAACTGAAGTGACTTAGCAGCAGCAGCAGCAGAATGCTTATAATTATAGTAATCCCTTTATCTGTATGCTCCCTCACTAGACAATTTTCTCCTGGAAGGTAGATACCTAACCTTTTAATTCATTTCTCTATCCATATCCCCATCCCAATCTATCAATATTTGTCACAGTGCCTTGTACTTAGTAAGCTTTTTTGTCCCAATAAAAGCTTCTTAGCTTATTCAATTAATAAATTATATAGGTGTGATGTTTTGATTTATAATAAAAAATATATAGATGGTCTTCATCCCCATTTTTGGCATAGAGCTCCTAAAACCCTTCAGGTTTCCCAAGTGTGGGGAGGGGCCTAAAGGTGTCCTTTATTGTGTTAATTAGGTGCTTTATGGAAAGCATCTATGGACAAACATGTGATTAGAAGGCTGAAACTGCAGACCTGATATCCTGATATCTGCTAGAGATGGAATTCAATCACCAATGGCCCAGAGCTGTGTAATGAAGCCTCCACTGAAAACCCAAAAGGACAGGTTTCTGAGAGCTTCTGGGTTGGTGAACACACGGAAATTTGGTGAGAGTGGCACAGGTGGAGAAGGCACGGAAGCTCTGTGTCCCTTCCCACAAACCTTGCTCTATGCATGTCTTCTATCTGGCTATTCCTGAGTTACAATCTTTTCTAATAAACCAGTGATCTAGTAAGTAAAATGTTTTCCAGACTTCTGTAAGCCTATCTAAAAAACTGATCAAACCCTAGGAAGGAGAAGCTCATGGGAAACTCTGATTTATAGCCAGGTTGTCAAAAGTGTAGGTAACAACTTTGGCTTTTTTTTAATTAATTTATTTTAATTGGAGGCTAATTACAATATTATAGGGAGTTTTGCCATACATTGACATGAATCAGCCATAGGTTATGTCCCCCATCTTGAACCTCCCTCCCCACCTCCCTCCCCATCCCATCCCTCAGGGTCATCCCAGCGCACCCTGAGCGCCCTGTCTCATGCATCGAACCTGGACCACTTTGGCTTTTGACAAGCATGTGAACTTCGAGGGAGAGGGGGAGCAGTCTTGTAGGACTGAGTTTGTAACCATGAAATTTGATTATATTTCTGGATAAACTGTCAAAATTCAGTTGATTTGTAGAATATCTAGCTGGTGTCCCAAGAATTGCTTGCTGGAATGGAAAACCTCCCCCATCACTCACATTGGAATTAGTATCAGAACCTATTTTGTGTGTGTGTGTGTGTGTGTGTGTTTATGTTAGTAGCTCAGCCATGTCCGACTCTTTGTGACCCCATGGACTGTAGCCTGCCAGACTTCTCTGTCCATAGAATTCTCCAGGCAAGAATACTAGAGTGGATTGCCATTCCCTTCTCCAGAGGAACTTCCCAACCCAGGGGTCAAACCTTGGTTTCCTACATTACAGGCATATTCCTTATCATTTGAGCTACAGGGAAGTCCTACCTGTTTAGTAGGTGACCCCATATTTTAATTGCTCACCTGAATAAAATTGGTCTTATACAGTTTCCAAAATAGAATAACTATCCTGTAATTTATCTATTATTTTGATTCTGAAGTGTGAGTACTTTTACAAGGGTCTGAGGTTGAGAAATTTAATGATCACCAGACAAACATGTAATAAAATAGAGTCTATTTTATAATAGTAGAGATTGATTTATAATAGTAAATTATAGCTTACATATACTGTATTAAATGCCTTTAAATATCAGTTTATCAATTATAAACTGAAAGAGACTTAGGGTCTATCTAATCCAACCCTACTTATTTCATAAATGAGCAAATCAAGACACAATGCATGTTTTGTAAAGGGTTTTTAGGAGACATGCAGATTGAAAGTCACAGAACAGACTTAAACATAGGTTTCTTCATTATTCTTTCTTACTCAGCACTTACAAGTCTTTATAGAAGAGTATTTAGATTTCCTGATTGTTTTATCAATATGATAAAACATTAAACATTATTTTAGGGAGACAAAGACCAGAGGGTTTTTTTTTTTTTAGGATGGTCATAATAACCTTGAACTGAATATCTTCAGGTAATAATAGGATGTAAGCTGACCTTCAAAAATATAAATGACTTGGATAGACTAAGGTGATCATAAAGTTACTTCAAGCATGGGAAATAATGAGAGAAGTATGGAAGCAGGACAAAGCCTTGCTGAGGGACAAGGAGAATATGGGGTTGAAGAAGCACATTTGCAGAACTCCAGCCCCCCAAATGCAGGAAATGACATAATTATAAGGGACCTGAGAAACATGTAGTCCAATTAAATCATGTGATAGTCAAAAAAACTGAAACATCTTTTCCACATTAGTAACTACATCTGAAGGAACTGAGTCTGGCTCAATTTCAGGCACGTTATCTTCGGGTGGAGCATGAGACAGTTTAGTACCTGTGTTCACAAACTGAGAGGAGGGTCGGAGTAGGAGACACAGACTGAGATGCTACGCACGTAAAAGTGAGAGCTGAACTTATATAAGGAAAAAGCTCTTAGAAGAGAAGGGGGGAAAAAACAGGAAGAAAAAATATAGAAGGCCAAGACAGATTCCTAGCCAATACTCACATCTGGTTGGCAGAAAGAAGAGGAATCAATGAGAAAGTGGAGGGCCTCAAGTGGAGTATTTGGGGAAAAAAATCACAGTATTTTTAGTTCTATCTTGGGAGAACTCCATATCCTAAAAGTCACTGGGGAGGTCGTCCACTGTGTATATGTCCATCAATTTCAAAACACTAGGTTCTGTTTTAGTATGTACATCTGGCCAAATGTTTCAAATCTTGCATGAGAAACAATTCTAGGAAGTTCAGCAAAGCATTTAGAAAGAAGAGAATTATATCAGACTAATTCATCCTCAGAAATGCAATAGTGAATTGAAATATTTTGTGAAAATTTTGATTTCTAAGTAAAAGTCTCTCCAGGCTACTTGTTAAATATTAGTTATCAAACTTGCTTTAGCTTTGAAACCCCTCTTTTATCAGCATTTATGAGACACAAATGAGGCCTACTGTCTACTCGGTGGAAAAGGCTACACTAGTCTGGTAAAATTGCTTAAAATTAATTGACAGATCTGGAGGAGCTACATAATCTTGAAAGAGATGGTAGAAGGAAGGACAATTGGTTAAAAAGTTTAAATTAAATAGCTTGCAACCATTCACTTATTCATTGAGTGATGCTGTCCACATCAGAATGAGTCATATATTGACACTATCAATGCTGAAACACAACTTATGACTGTTTTCAATGATTACAAAGGTGTTTGTGTGAATTTTTATTCAATTTTCAAAGAACTAATGAATCAGTTCAGAATGAAAGTAAGTCATGACCAACTAAGCAGATAACCTTAAGAAGTTCATATTTCCTTAATTTCTGTCTTAATTGGATAAACTGAAATCCCTTCTCTCTTTAAAAACAATTATGTAGTTTTTATCAAAGCCCCTGCAACTTAACTTTTCATATAGTTGTAATATAGATATGGATGTAGGTATGGGGTACATAATATGTTATAGGTAAAGCATTAAATTTAAACATTAGATTGAAATGAAAAAGATTTTCTCTAAAAAAAAAAGTACATTTGTGGGAGGATTAAAGACAAATATAGATATGTGCGTGGAAAAGTAGTACAAAACTTTATGAGACATAGGGAGGCAAAAGTTCTACTCCTTAACCTCTTCTGTATGAAGGAAACTTTATCCTCACTTCTCCAAGTATCAGGGTAAGATCCAGTTTACAGATAAAGAATCATGTGAGACAGATATCATATAATAACTGGCAGACTGGCTGGATCTTGGCAGGTGCCTTCACGGCCTCTGCCCAATACCTGAGCTTGCTGCTGCTGCTAAGTCGCTTCAGTCGTGTCCGACTCTGTGTGACCCCATAGACGGCCACCCACTAGGCTCCCGCCTCCCTGGGATTCTCCAGGCAAGAACACTGGAGTGGGTTGCCATTTCCTTCTCCAGTGCATGAAAGTGAAAAGTGAAAGTGAAGTCGGTCAGTCATGTCCGACTCTTCACGACCCCATGGACTGCAGCCTACCAGGCTCCTCCACCCATGGGATTCTCCAGGCAAAAGTACTGGAGTGGGGTGCCATTTCCTTCTCCAGGGGATCTTCCCGACCCAGGGAGACCCGGGTCTCCCGCATTGCAGGCAGACGCTTTAACCTCTGAGCCACCAGAGCTTTGCCTTTGAGACTACATCAATGAGGTGAAAAATAAGGAGTCTATGGTCTAAGGCATGGATCTCCAACCTCCAGGATCTAATGGCCTGATAATCTGAAGTAGAATAGTATCTACTATCTGAAGTAGAATAATAGTAGAAACAAATTGCACAATAAATGTAATGTGCTTAAATCATCCCCAAACTATACCCCTCCACATGGACCGTGGATAAACTGCCTTCCATGAAACCGGTCCCTGGTGCCAAAAAGGTTGGGGACCGCTGGTCTAGGGTATATATATAAGGGTCTTGGCAAACTAAAGGTGCATCTCTTGCCTGAACCTTTTCATCACACACACAAACACACATGCCATAACATCGTATGTTTATAAAATTAGAGAACCATAAGAGACATTAGATCCTCTAACAGTTTTAAATCATGAGAACTTGAGTTCTGTGCAGCTGTCTGAAAGAAACCTGAGAAGGTTGGAAGGTCTGCAAAGGGTGGTCAACTGGGCCATCATATCTCTGATTCAATTTTTTTTTTTAATTCATTTTCATTTCGCACACAACCAGGATGCTGCTACCTTAAAAATACCTTAACCACTGATCAAACTCACTTTATTCAATTAATACGTTAAAAAAAATTAGCGACCCAAAGTTTGGTGCTTAACCAATGTTACAAAACCATGGCAGAAATAGGACAAGAATTCAGGTACCTAGACTTTAACTCCAAATGGAAATGAGAAAGTTAATGAAAGTGGTAATGACCTGTGATTCCGAATTTTCCATGAGGTTGCTATAGCTTATGAAACTCGCATTATGAAGAGACAATTAAGAACTTAAAGAGGTAACTAAGCAACAGTAATGCCATTTTCCTAAAAATAATATGAAGGATATTATGCAGGGATAGTTTACTTCTGCTTCAGCTGAGCTGTTGCATATGTAGGAGAAGAGAGGTTGAGCATCTGCTGGGAATTAGCATAGACCTTTTTTCTACACACCTGTTCTGCAGAAGAATATTGATATCATCTTTCTAAATTCCATATATATATGTTAGTATACTGTATTAGTGTTTTTCTTTTTGGCTTACTTCACTCTGTATAATTGGCTCCAGTTTCATCCACCTCATAGAAGGGAAGTGGGAGGGGGATTCAGGAGTGGGAACTTATGTAATTCATGTTGATGTATGGCAAAACCAATACAGTATTGTAAAGTAAAAAAAAAAAAAAAAAAAAGAACACAGCAAAAGCCAAAAGCCAAAAAAAAAAAAAAAAAGAAGAATATTGATAATGAAAGTGCCTACTAGCTTATTCCTATGTAACTAACAAAATCCAAGCCTGTAATATTCCCTGGTTGTATCATTATGAAAGGCAGATTCTGATCTGTGAGATGGCACTAAAGAAAACAAATAAGGTAAAGTCTGATGAGGAAATTCTATGAGTAGAGTTGTATGGAATCTTAAGACCTCTGGGCCAATCCCTCTTGCTGGGCTTTAGTTTCCCTATCTGTAATGAGGGGAATGGAATTGATCTCTAAAATAAATTTCAATTCTTACACGTCAGTTATGTTGACTGGGGTATAGTATTCTTTGTATTTTATTTTTTGCTTTAAAATCATATTCAATGCCTATAGGGAAAAAGACAAAAGAAAGAAAAATATTAGCAACTGATTTAGAAACATGGTATCAAAGCCTTTGTATTGGTATGTTTAAAAATACCATCTCAGATAGAGCTGGAATATGGACCATGAATATTATTAAAAATATTCTTTTGACTAGAATAGAGGAGACACAATTTATTTTTAAATACGATTTGTGTGTGTATGTGTTCATGTTCATATCACACCAACTCCAGGCATAGACTGGACAGTTTAAAACACAACTGGAGCTTAAAATGTGCCAACCTGTAGGCTGATCGCCGTAAAGTTTATAACAATAACCTCAAACGGGTCCTTAATGCTGACCAGCAGTCAATATATATTTTCACTCTCCTGGAAGACTATACCGTATTTTATTCCCTCACTTTAAATTCTGTCTTCTAACACCTCCTCGCCAGAGCTCACTCTCAGCTGATGGTTTTGCTTCCTGTTTCCCTGAGAAGACTGAAGAAAAATTCCACAGCTCCCATTCACCCCCTGGCATCTGTACCCATGTATTCTGACTTGCTGCCTGATACTCAAGACAAACTAACTGCATTCCCACCAAAGCTTATCTCCTTATGAAACAGTTTCCATTACTGTCACCTACTTCAGACCAATAACTTTCCCAGGCTCTCTCCTTACCGAGTCAAAGCCAGCCTCTCTCCACACCCCACCTCACCCCTAGTTGCTAACTCCCATCACCATACAAGCTACTGTTTTAATCCCTAAAAATTGGGGGGAGGGGAAGCAACCTCTTGACTCCTGTTTTCCTGATGGTTTTTTCCATATTTAATTGTTTCCTTTCATTGCAAAATTCCACAAAAGTAGGGTTAGTAGCTATTGTCTCTAACTCTTCTTAAATCTTCCACAACAGGTTTTGTTGTTGCTTGCTTGCTGTTCCATACCTCCACTAAGACTATCAGAGTCTCTTCAATGCCAAAGTCAGTAGTCAATTCCCAGTCCTCATCTTATTTGGTCTATCAGGGACTTCTGACACAATTGCTTGCCACTTCCTCCCTGATGCACTTTCCTCCCTCAGCCTCCAAGGCACAACACTTCCATGGCTCTTCTCCAACTTCACTAGATGCTCCTTCTCAGTCCTCCCATCTCTTGACCTGTCTACTTTGGAAAGCCCATGACTCAGTCTTTGGATTCTTCTATTTTTTATCTTTATCGCCTTCCCTTGGTGACCTCATAATTCCTCATGGTTTTAAACCTTATCTACATCTGGTACCACTAGATTGGCATATCTCCAGGCCAGATATCTCTCCCTAACTCCAGGCATTTATATTACACATCTGTCTTCTTCATGTTTCTACTTGGTCTAAAAGAATCATGTTTAAGCTGAACCAATATTCTCAAATGAACCTTCTGACATTTGCTAATGGATCAAATTCACTCATCATTTTCCCATATCAGTTGATGGGGAAATCTTGGAGACCAAAATCTTGACCCCTTTTTCTCATTACCCACATTCACTCCACTTTCAAAATATATCCAGAATCTAACTATGACTTCTCAGATCTCCACAGCTGGTCTCTCTACTATTGCAGTGACTGAGCATGGGGGTAGGTTTGGAATTGAGAGTGAACAGACATGAGGCAGATGAGTTTAAAGTGAAATCCATCTAATATGATGTCTTTTCTTAAAACCCTTCATTCAATGAACTCCCATTTCACTCAGTGACATATAAAATTTTTATAATTAATATATGACAACAAGTCCTGAAATAATCTTGCTTGGCATTGCAGATACAAAAACACATCTGTTTCAGAAAATGCTTTTCCCATATTCCTCTGTAAATGCATCTTTAAGAATTCAAATCACATCACTGCACCCATGCTTACAGTTTACTCATGACTAATACTGCACTCAATTATCTTTATAATGATAAGGACATTTAGAATTTAATTATGCTGTTTATTATGTCTCTCTGCTTTCAGTACCCTACACTCTTTTAAAAATGTTGCTGTCATTTCAGCTTTTTTCAATACTAATAATTCTTTGGGTTTCCCCTTCTATTACTAGTTTCTCAATTCACTTTCCTTCCTAATTTTAATTTTTGCACATCAAATTATGTAAGTGTTTTATAAACCTATTACCTTACTCTCGGTAATAAAATACTAATAGTCTTTATTTTTATTGTTGTCAATTATAAATATGAACTTTTAAAAGAAAAATATTCTGAATTCATGACAAGAAGGGGCTAAGTACTCCTTTTCATTGTTTCCTGGGTTTGTTAATACTATATGAACCCTTGTCATTGTTTCCTATATTTGTTAATACTATATGAATTATAAAATTACATATACAAAAGTCCCATGTGGAGGGACTTCAACAGAATACACTCCTAGTTTATCTGGCTATACAATTTGCAAGTTTGGAAGAAAAGGAGAGAGGAATGCTTAGTTCAACAAATTTTTTATCTATTTTGGTTTGTTCCCCTATCTTCTGCCATGTAATATGGGGTCAGACACTATGGAAGTTGTCTGAGGTTTATACTTACATCAGTTGCTTGATGGGAAGGTCTAAAATTCAGAAGAGGAAACTGGCCTAACTCATTTGGCCACACATCAAAGTTCCATTCTCCCAGCTTTCATCAATTATACAGCTGACCTTTTGATAGCCGTCTGTCAGTCTCTAGTCTCTATTTATCAACTGGTTTAAAACCCAGGTAGGGAGAAAAGAAGGGAATTTATGGAGTCCATCACAATTCCAACATATTCAAGGATCACAATACTAGTTTCTAAACTCCTCATTTTTGCATATATAATCTGAGGGCAGGAGGCTATAGTGGAAAGGATGGGCTCTGAGGTCAGCCTTCGCTTCTAATGTCAGATGTGTTACTTATTGACTACATCACCCTGAGTCAACTTATTTAAAGCTACTTGGCTTCTTTTCCCTGATCTATAAAAGGCATGAAAAATGACTCCCTCACTGCATCGTTGTAGAGTAATATATGGAATGATTAGCAGGAAACTTAGTATAAGTGTATGCTCAGAATTATTACTGTTCCCTTTATATTAATAATCCATGGAATAAATGACTGAAATCAAGTCAGAAATAAGATTCATGAGATAAGTACTTCCTTATTCCATTCAGAAATAAGTAGTCATGAGAAAGTTGCTTACAGACCAAAAACAACTGAGTTGTATAGACCACATATTTTGCAAAATAACCAACCTTTTATATTGAATGGAAAGTAGATAAATTATCTTCTTGAAAAACTGAAAGAGACGAATGAAGAAGAAAAAGATACCAGTAAATATCCAAAATTTCCACAGTAGCTGATGTGGGTGGAATAAGAGGACCCTTGATTCATCCAGCCCACAGCTTGTGTTCTATATAATTATAAGTTTTTAATGGCTTCTGCAAAGGTGCTGTTGGTCATTACATGACAACAACCCCAAAAATATGTGTCTGTGTTAGAACACTAACACTCACTGGTTACCTCTCATACTGACAACAGTACTCAGTACTATTAATAAAATGCATCCCCTTATAAAGCAAACTTAAATAATCCTTATAGATGTCCACAAGGTGAAAAAAGAGGATACCCAACCCCTAAAGTATACCTATAAATATCTGGATGAACATAACTGGTAAATTACCCAAAATGGAATGAGATGCTTTGGTTTGTGGCTCCCTACACCTCAAGAGATGCCCAAATATACGTTAAAACAGTCATTAATTGGAGTAGCTCTAGCAAAGATTCATGAATAATAATTAGGAATTCTAGATGATCTTTGAAAGTACCTAGTCAAGAACTCAGAGCAAATCTGCACTTATCTGACTTGGAAGCTTGTAACATTTTTTATAGTAAAATCTGGTTCATTTGCTCATATGTAAATTATATAAACCTTTTTAAAAAATAATTAAGTCTCTACTGGTTTTGGAAATAGGAGTGCTCGTCAAATTAGTGCCCTTGCTAGCCTTTTGTCAATGATAATTACTCACTGCAGTGAAAAATAATAAAAAGTATCTATAACTTCTTACCTATGGGATGATTTTCTGTCACTTAACACAAAAACAGCAAGAATGACTGACCTCTTCTCTTCTCCTAATTCCCAACCTTAGTAAAAATCTTAAAGTCTCATAGTAAAACTAATACCAGGTTTCAGGAGAAATACAACATATGTCAGAGACTGCAAGGACTCTACCCTGACAGCTCATTATTTCTTTTCTCCTTTTTAGACTGGTAAAAGAGAGAAATGTTTTGAATTTCTGGCTTAAACGTGTTGCTTATTAGTCACCCCTCAAAGCATTAAAGGGAGGGTCAATTAATCTAGGGCCAGAAGAAGCCTTAGCATCCCATACAGACATTTTCTCATTTCTTATTTTAGAAATGTTGACATTCGGGAACTTATGAAGAAACTGTTAACTCGCCCATAATCCCATTCAAATAATGACAGCTTGTTTCCCTTAGGTACCAAGAACATTCTTAAATATAAATCAGTGCAGGGCTTCCCCGGTGGCTCAGCAGTAAAGAATCCACCTGCCAAGGTAGGACACATGGGTTCGATCCCTGATGATGGATGATCGCACATGCCGAGGAGCAACTAAGCCTATGTGCCACAACTATTGAGCCTATGCTCTAGAGACCAGGAGCTGCAACTACTGAGGCCTGCATGTAAATCCACTGCAATGAGAAGCCAACACTCGGCAACTAGAGAGTAGTCCCCACTCACTGCACTAGAGAAAGCCCACGTGCAGCAATGAAGACTCAGTGCAGCCAAAAATAAATAAATAAAATCATTTAAAAATAAATCAGTGTACATAAGATCGTTTACCAATACAAGAGAAAAGATAATCTTTTTACCCACCACCACTCTATTGGGCTCCCCTGGTTACTTAGATGGTAAAGAATCCACCTGCAATGCGGGAGACCAGGGTTCAATCCCTGGGTTAGGAAGATCCCTTGGAGGAGGGCATGGCAACCCACTCACAGTATTCTTGCCTGGAGATTCCCCATGGACAGAGGAGTGCAGCTCTCAGTCCGTGGGGTTAAAAAGAGCTGGAGACGACTGACCGACCAAGCATAAGCACTCTATTACAGAGAATAGTAGTCAAATTCATTTTATTTTCCTTATTAAAAATATATTTAGGCAATGAAGAACAATGGAAGAACTGTGTTTGTGTTTTTCTACCATCCTTCTTTCCAGTTATCATTGGAGTGTGCTGATCACAAGATAATATCCAGGCTAAATAAAACACATATATATAGACATAGTCAGCTCTGTAGTTTGAGAGCAGGAGGAGAAACAATTTCATGAAGAATATAGAAGATGAAAGCATGGGTGAGGGTAGAAAAAGAGGAATTTGACATGTGTCCATGTGGTTCTGCTTTCTCAGACTGAATTATTTCTAAACAATAGCATCTGTAAGAACAAAACCCAGAGATGTATTCAAAGGCATTTTCAACGAGGCGGGCTCAAGATGGCAGAGTAGGAAGACCCTGAGCTCACCTCCTCCCACAGACACACCCAAACTACCGCCACATATAGATCAACTCTCCCTGAGAATGTCCTGAAGACTAGCAGAACAGCTCTTCTACGGTAAACGATACAGAGAAAATCACACTGAGATTGTAGGAGGGGAAAAAAAGAACCCAACCTTCAGCAGGCAACCCAAAAGAGGAAGAGTATTTCAAAACCTAGAAGACCTCCCTAAAAAGTGAGGAATTTGAACCCCAGTTTGAGCACCCCAGCGCTAGAGATTGGCACCTGGAAAATGAACCACTTTACTGGTTTTGAAAACACGTGGAGCCTATGACCAGGAAAATCAGAAGATTATAATAAAATAAGACTCCTTTCTTAAAGGGTGCATGTATGATCTTACCTGGGCTTCCCAGGTGGCGCTAGTGGTAAAGAGGCTACCTGCCAATGCAGGAGACGGGAGAAACGTGGGTTGGATCCCTGGGTCGGGAAGATCCCCTGGAGGAGGGCCTGGGAACCCACTCCAGTATTCTTGCCTGGAGAGTCCCTTGGTCAGAGGAGCCTGGCGGGCTACAGTCCCTGGGGTTCCACAGTGTCGGACACGACTGAAAGGACTTAGCACTCATCCACGTACGAACTGACTTGCTTGAAAGACAGCACAGAAGCAGCAGATAGAAAAGTGTCTGGAACGTTTTAGCCTGCCTGCCAAGGCTGACCCAGAACACCCACCAGCCCACACCCAGCTCCAGCTCCAAGCCCTCTACCAAGGCAGCAGCCTTAAGCATGCCCCAGGAGGGGTTCCAACATACACTAGACTCCAGCTCTAGCCCCTCTGGTTCCAGAATTCCCACCAAGATAAAGGTCTCAGCACGTGCGAGGAGAAACCCTGGCCCATGCTGTAGCTACAACTCTGGCTGTAGCCAGTAGTTAAGAGATAGACAAAAATATCGTACTGCATCAAAAACATAAAACATGGGGGAGGAGTAAGGGTGTAGAGCATGACACTGTGATAATTATTTTTTTCAAACAGCTACAGGAAACATGTAACAACTCTCGACACACTGGCAAAAGAAAACATATCAAAGGCCATGATGTTACCAAGTGTCCGAGAGAACACAACGGAGCCCAGGGCAGCAGGACAGCATCGTGCTACCTGGCTCCTATCATAGTGTTCCACACATACATACATTCTATTCACTTCTGCAGATGTTTCCAAGTTTCATAAAACAGAACTTGCTCTCACAAAGCTCATCACCATCATAATCACTGTTATTTAGATCTACTGTATCAAGATACACTCACATAAATCTCACAAATGTTTACCAGGTTAAAGAAGAGGTAACTGAGGCATGAGGTTGAAAACTCCTTTCATAGACATGCAATAAATTAGTAACAGAATGGAATAAAGCCATACCTCTCATACTCTAAAACTCATGATTTAAAACAATCTATAGCTTGTCATTCTGTGTAATTAAATAATTTTAATGGAAGGAAAGAAGAAATAATGGCCACAAGGGAGGTACAGATAAAGCATTGTGTTGGCATTTCAGAAAAATTACATTAGTTTTTAATAGAGGCAAGGTGAGCAAGTATCTTATGAAGATGTTTTGATTTGAAACCCTTAGGTAGGAAGTTCTCAATTATGAAAACAGATACAGTACCCTGCAAAGCAGAGAGAACTACATGAGCAAATTCTGTGGGGAGGGAGGTTGGAAAAAGCACAGAAACCATACAATTTCACTTTGGCTGAAGTGTACATCATATCAAAGAGAAGGAAAATAATATTCCTGAGTGTGTTCTTTAGTGCTAGTCACCTTGCTGTGTATTTCACATGAAATACTGTTGGGGGCCAAACTTTGGCCATGACAGGCTCAGCAAGGTATATTAGGCTCAAGACCTGAGTCGTTTCCCTAACAGAGCATTCCTTGACCAAATTAGGAAAACTCCTCACACACCAACCAAAAAGAGACAGGATGTGCGTTCATCCTGCCTAGCCAATCATGGGACACCAGCTACCCCTGTAACTGAGACAAAGAACTGCCTGTATATAAACAGCCATGCTACTTTGTTCGGGGCTCTTGTCGGATTCCACTGTGTGCGATGAGACTTGGGCCCTAGCGCGCTAGAAATAAACTCTCTTCTTGCCTTTGCATTACTGTGGTGGACTTGTTCTCTCGGTCGGTTTGGAGATACGGACACGGTGCATAACAATACCTATTTGTTATTGAACTATTACATGAACTCAGTGAAGTATTATTAGAGTTTCGACAAAAAAAGTAATTGACAAGATGACAGAGCAAATGTATTCTGGTGAGATGTTGAAATCAGAGAATAAAGCCCATATTCTCTCAAAAAAATCATATTTTACAAACATGATGAAAAATCCTAAAGACAGATAAAGAAATGGAAACAGGGACCACATTGAGTAGAACCTTAAAGATCAAGATAAAAAAGATTAAACTTAGTTTTGACTATAATCTCAATTCATTGCTGGCATATTTATACCTATACTCTAAAAACATTTCTCTATATGTCAAAAGCACATCTTAGTCATTAACTCACTGACCTGTCTGTCATGAAAAACCAAGGTCAGTAAATTCTAATGTGTTAATTTAAATTTGTTCTTTCAGCCAAACTTTAAGCTCCTGAGTCATAACTCCCATGCAACAATCAGACAAATAAGAAAATCAAAATACTTCAGTGAATATAAAATTCATGATAAAATTATTAAATTACTTATATAAAGAGTAAAATAAAATGGATAGTACAATGCATTCATGAAATGGAGACTTTCTGTATTATTCATATAAGTAGGACTGGAACATTTGCTTTGGTGAAGGAAGCTGCCACGTATTTGCCAAAAGACAAAATCTACCACTAAAATGCCACTCTTTATACATACTCTTTCCATGGATAATCATTTTTCCAAGAATTTATCCTGCGGAAGTAATTCAATACATGCAATATTTAGGCACACAAAGATATATTTCCAATCACAAAATTGTGCAGGAAAAGTACAATATGAAGGTATAGCCTAAAATATTAACACTGATTGTGGGGATGTCTGCTGCTGCTGCTAAGTCGCTTCAGTTGTGTCCGACTCTGCTACCCCATAGACGGCAGCCCACCAGGCTCCCCTGTCCCTGGATTCTCCAGGCAAGAACACTGGAGTGGGTTGCCATGTCCTTCTCCAATACATAAAAATGAAAAGTGAAAGTGAAGTTGCTCAGTCGTGTCCGACTCTTCGAGACCCCATGGACTGCAGCCTACCAGGCTCCTCCATCCATGGGATTTTCCAGGCAAGAGTACTGGAGTGGGGTGCCATTGCCTAGCTTGTGGTTAATTTTTATTGTGTTTTCATGATATATTTCTGTATTTTAAAAAGTTTATATAATGAACACAAATTATGTTTATATTGGGGAAAATATGCAATAATACAAAATGGAGGGAGTGAGAGAGGCACAGAACTGGGAATTAAGGGAGGACAGACCTCTTCGTTTCTTACTTTCTCTCTCTGCTTCTGGCCGGCTCTGGGCACAGGAATTTGTGCATGCTGCATCTTAACTATAGACTGGGACAGGAGATGTTTTCCCATCTTTTGGTGCAAAATGTCAAACCACAGGACCTAAGACTACTTTGAGTATTTGGAATGCAATATAACCTACCAGAAGAAGGAAATGGCAACCCGCTCCAGTATTCTCGCCTGGGGAATCCCAGGGATAGAGGAGCCTGGTGGGCTGCCATCTATGGGGTCACACAGAGTCAGAAATGACTGAAGTGACTTAGCAGCAGCAGCAGCAGCATAACCTACCATGTCATAACTTATTCTCAAACTGGAATTAGCATGGTTCACTATGTAAGACATATTTGTTTCTGCCCAGAGAAATGCAAAATTCATTAGAATTGTCGAGTGATGACTGGAATGTGACCCTACATACGTGACTTTTAGAGCGCATTTCTCATTCTCAAGGTCAAGGATCCATTACTCTGACTCATGTTTTATGTCAGTAAAATGATTTTGGTTTTCAGAGTATCAGTGATCATACTTCTTGAACTTTGAGACATTCTGTCTGATAATTTTTTATTTGTGTAGATGTGTGTGTAAAAAAATTCAGTTTTTGAGTTTCATATTAAAATTTAACTATATGTTTAATGTTCACTTTGATATTAAAAGTAAAACATATTGTTCTTGAGAAAATTAGATTTCTTGTTACAGATATCTAAATGCTTATCACTCAAATACTCCTGCCGACATTAATGCACAGAATGAATATTTCCATAAGTAGTATTTTGATGGTTAATATTTTCTCATCATTTTTTCTTAGCTATATTATGCAGTTTCCCATTCTTGAAGCCATTTCTTCTGACATTTTCAATTACATTATTACTAGAGTTTGTTATTCAAGTTGGCCAAGCACAAATATCTTTATCTTATTTCAATTTATATTTCTTTCGATGCTTTGCTTCATAGCACAAGTAAAAAGACCTAGGAAAATCATGTAAATAATAAAATTAATTTGAGAGAATTGTTTATCATCAGTAAATAAGCCAGTTGATTTGTAATAATGGTTATTCATACACTTGGACAGAAGGTAAAATCTCATTTAACAAGGATATGGAAAAGTTTTAATAAGTTGCACATAGGCCAGCTGAATGTCTGAGAAAAAGATCTTTCAGAGGGTTTACCAGTGAAGAAGAGGAAATTTCTGAAATAGGTGGAAATTGTCAGGTACAACTACCTTGGAAGGTAACATCATAAATATATATCATTCATACACATAAACTCATCCAAAATGCACACACTAAGTCAGTGCTTTTAGCACTGACTATTTTTCTAGCCATATATAATTGTTCCTCTGGTATCTATGCTGCTTCATGGCATGTTGTTTTTCTTGCTCTGTTTCCAATGACTATTACCATGCCTTCATGCTAGCAACAGAGCTGATGTTAGTCTTGTTGGTAAGAAAATGTGCCTTTATCATGTCTTGAAAGACAGGTAATTTCACTTAAGTATTAAACATGTTTGCAAATAATGTTCTAATATTTGAATCTGACATTCTTAGAATACATAACCTCTAAAGACTGCTGTAGCAGAGCCCTAACTCAGCCATTTCAGCACACGCCTTTCTGAATGTTGCTGCAAGCATCTGTGTGTCTCTGTCTAAAGGGTTTTCCATCACAATCTGTATCTATTCTGCTCATGTAGAAGGCAGGCTAGGAGTTCTAGGAAATTAACATCCCTGGCGACATCCCCCAAAAGTGATTGATGGGTCTTATAAAAAATACCCCAGGTCCTTAACCTCTCGGGTGGGATAAATCTGAAGCATGTGTGCCAGGCCATTTTCAAATAACCTGGGATTCCAGACAGGACCAAGCTACAGATATTCACACTGGGGCCTTTATTACTTTATTAACTTCTCTCATTCAATATGCCAGAAAATTTGGAAAACTCAGCAGTGGCCACAGAACTGGAAAAGGTCAGTTTTCATTCCAATCCCAAAGAAAGGCAATGCCAAGGAATGCTCAAACTATCGCACAATTGCACTCATCTCACACGCTAGTAAAGTAATGCTCAAAATTCTCCAAGCCCGGGATTCAGCAATACATAAACTCTGAACTTTGAAATGTTCAAGCTGGTTTTAGAAAAGGCAGAGGAACCAGAGATCAAATTGCCAGCATCTGCTGGATCATTGAAAAAGCCCGAGAGTTCCAGAAAAACATCTATTTTTGCTTTATTGACTATGCCAAAGCCTTTGACTGTGTGGATCACAACAAACTGTGGACAATTCTGAAAAAGAGATGGGAATACCAGATCACCTGACGTGCCTCTTGAGAAACCTATATGCAGGTCAAGAAGCAATAGTTAGAACTGGACATGGAACAACAGACTGGATCCAAATAGGAAAAGGAGTACATCAAGGCATATATTGTCACCCTGCTTATTTAACTTATATGCAGAGTACATCATGAGAAACGCTGGACTGGAAGAAGCACAAGCTGGAATCAAGATTGCCAGAAGAAATATCAAAACCTCAGATATGCAGATGACACCACCCTTATGACAGAAAGTGAAGAGGAACTAAAAAGCCTCTTGATGAAAGTGAAAGAGGAGAGTTAAAAAGTTGGCTTAAAGCTCAACATTCAGAAAACTAAGATCATGGCATCTGGTCCCATCACTTCATGGGAAATAGATAGGGAAACAGTGGAAACAGTGGCTGACTTTAGTTTTTGGGGCTCCAAAGTCACTGCAGATATTGACTGCAGCCATGAAATTAAAAGATGCTTACTCCTTGGAAGGAAAGTTATGACCAACCTAGATAGCATATTGAAAAGCAGAGACTTTACTTTGTCAACAAAGGTCCATCTAGTCAAGGCTATGGTTTTTCCAGTGGTCATGAGAGTTGGACTGTGAAGAAAGCTGAGCACTGAAGAATTGATGCCTTTGAACTGTGTGTTGGAGAAGACTCTTGAGAGTCCCTTGGACTGCAAGGAGATCCAACCAGTCCATTCTAAAGGAGATCAGTCCTAGGTGTTCGTTGGAAGGACTGATGTTGAAGCTAAACTCCAATACTTTGGCCACCTCATGCGAAGAGTTGACTCATTGGAAAAGACCCTGACTCTGGGAGTGATTGGGAGCCGGAGGAGAAGGGGATGACAGAGGATGAGATGGCTGGATGGCATCACCGACTCGATGGACATGAGTTTGGGTAAACTCCGGGAGCTGGTGATGGACAGGAGGCCTGGAGTGCTGCGATTCATGGGATCACAGAGTCGGACACAACTGAGTACTTGAACTGAACTTCTTTCATTCCCTGTCTTATTTTTTCACTTTGCTATTCTCATTCTCCTGAAATCACTTCTCAAATGAATTATAATAACTGTTGTCTCTGATAACATTTAGTTGTTTGTCTCTGATAACGACTCATGAAACACTGTGGTTACTTGTTCTGAACTTGATTCATAATCCCCTAGTCTGCTGACATACTGATTATGTTCAAAATCAAAGTCATGGATTAGACACTTAAAAGAAGCTCCTCCTGCTGACATCCCTTTACTTCATGCTATTTCAGAGCTAGTCAAGTTTTCCATATTCCTGTCAGTGATATCTCCAATATATGTCCAGCATCTAGTACCCCCTTTATTTCTTTCCTGTTATTATGAACTTCATTCAACCCCCCAATTCCTCACACTTGGGATTATTTCCATATTAGTTCAGTTCAGGTCAGTTGCTCAGTCGTGTCCGACTCTTTGTGACCCCATGAACCGCACATGCCAGGCCTCCATGTCCATCACCAACTCCCGGAGTCCACCCAGACCCATGTCCATTGAGTTGGTGATGCCATCCAACCATCTCATCCTCTGTCGGCCCCTTCTCCTCCTGCCCTCAAATCTTTCCCAGCATCAGAGTCTTTTCAAATGAGTCAGCTCTTAACATCAGGTGGTCAAAGTATTGGAGTTTCAGCTTCAACATCAGTCCTTCAAATGAACACCCAGGACTGATCTCCTTTAGAATGGACTGGTTGGATCTCCTTGTAGTCCAAGGGACTCTCAAGAGTCTTCTCCAACACCACAGTTCAAAGGCATCAATTCTTTGGCGCTCAACTTTCTTTATAGTCCAACTTTCACATCCATACATGACCACTGGAAAAACCATAACCTTGACTAGACAGACCTTTGTTGACAAAGTAAAGTCTCTGCTTTTCAATATGCTATCTAGGTTGGTCATAACTTTCCTTCCAAGGAGTAAGCATCTTTTAATTTCATGGCTGCAGTCAATATCTGCAGTGACTTTGGAGCCCCAAAAACTAAAGTCAGCCACTGTTTCCACTGTTTCCCTATCTATTTCCCATGAAGTGATGGGACCAGATGCCATGATCTTAGTTTTCTGAATGTTGAGCTTTAAGCCAACTTTTTAACTCTCCTCTTTCACTTTCATCAAGAGGCTTTTTAGTTCCTCTTCACTTTCTGTCATAAGGGTGGTGTCATCTGCATATCTGAGGTTTTGATATTTCTTCTGGCAATCTTGATTCCAGCTTGTGCTTCTTCCAGTCCAGCGTTTCTCATGATGTACTCTGCATATAAGTTAAATAAGCAGGGTGACACTATACAGCCTTGATGTACTCCATTTCCTATTTGGATCCAGTCTGTTGTTCCATGTCCAGTTCTAACTATTGCTTCTTGACCTGCATATAGGTTTCTCAAGAGGCACGTCAGGTGATCTGGTATTCCCATCTCTTTTTCAGAATTGTCCACAGTTTGTTGTGATCCACACAGTCAAAGGCCTTGGCATAGTCAATAAAGCAAAAATAGATGTTTTTCTGGAATTCTCTGGCTTTTTTGATGATCCAGCAGATGCTGGCAATTTGATCCCTGGTTCCTCTGCCTTTTCTAAAACCAGCTTGAACATCTCAAAGTTCACAATTCATGTATTGCTGAAGCCTGGCTTTGAGAATTTTAAGCATTACTTTACTAGCTATTAAACTTCTTTAAATTATTAAAATGTACTTTATCCCTTCTGTCCAAAATTGAGTATGAATTACTTAACTGCAAAAAGTAGTTGCTTGTAGTCAATAGAAGACCGCAGTATACTGGACAAAGAAATAATATAGTCATGGATGCCAAATGGAGTGAGAAGTTTACTTATTTATTATTTTTGAAAGCTTTTTTTCCCCTTCCTAACCAGAATGCTAGAAAGCCCATTACAATAGTGATCCACCAACTGTTCCTTTATATTCTGTTAATACATTAAGATTCAAAATCCAGTCATGGCGCTCACCTCCTTGCCAGTTTTTAAATTGTATTTTACTGCCTATAGAACAGAGCAACATTCCTTAGAGATGTATGCAAAGTTTTGTCTTACACTTCTTGAAATTTCCCCACAAAAGTTCTGTGCTCTAGCTTCACCTACCTGTTTACATTTCCCCAGTGTTCTTTATAACTCAAAATATCTACACAGATGTTCATTTGACCAGTAGGATTCTTGCCAACTAGTACTTCTTAGAGCCTAATGTTAAGGCCCTTTATTAACTTCTCTGGTAAGCCTTTAAAGCAAAATTCCCACCAAAGGTAAACCACATTCTCTTCCTCAATATCCTTGCAACTTCTCTCTCCTATATTTTTTTATTCTAATGTAATTTATTATCTACCATATCCTACTTGAGACTGTGAACTGCTAGAGAGGGGACTTTCTTTGAATCTCCAAAAGGTGAGTGCCATATGATTTAGTAGTAGTAAGTGGTCAGGAAATAGTCAAATAAATGAATGTAGAAATGACTGATGACTGAAGACTCAAGAAAGATGATCGTGTATTCAATAACAAAAGGCATGTTTAACCTAGTATATGAAATGTTAAGGAAGATTTAAGATTCTGGAGGCTGGTGGGTAATCTTAATAACACAAAAGAAAAGTAATATAATCAAATGGCATAACATTAAAGGAATTTCCCCAGTTACTCAGCAGTAAAGAACCCAGCTGCAAGGCAGGAGAGGCAGGTTGAGTTCTTGGGTTGGGAGGATATCCCCTGGAGGAGGAGATGGCAACCCTCTCCAGTATTCTTACCCAGGAAAATCCATGGACAGAGGAACCTGGTGGGCTACAGACCATGCGGTCATAGAAGAGCTGGACACGACCTAGTGACTAAACAACAACAGCATAACATTAAAAGATAAAGAAAGGCCAGTGTGTGAAAGTGGGCAAATGATGCAACAGAGTATAGCAGAGGAAAGGGCGTATATAATAGACTCCTCAGCTCCAGCATATTGATTCTCTAACTAATTAGAGGAATGAAGTGAATTACAACTTTAACCTATGTGAGGACATTTAAAGATACTTTAGAACATAAAGTTTAAATGGGAATCCAGTGATCCTGAGCCTATATCCATGAGGAGTCAACCAGTATGTTGTAATATTAAGGGAGAAAGCAATTGAGAACTTTCATTTGCGACAACAAATCTCATGGTTATAAGTACATGTAAATTACTGTGTACCAGCAGAGACAGCAATGGTTGTGAGAACTAGCAAAACTTTATGATGACTTTATGTTGCATCAACATCTTATAGATACCAGAGGTGGTTAATACTGTTGGAGGTATGGGCTCTTTTGAAAATAGGATGAAAGCTGCTGATGCTCTCCTAAAAAAGAGCAGAGTCACACGTGCACACTAAAAGCTCCACGCAATTGTACGTAATTCATTAACTGATCAGTTCAAATAAGTGAATGCCCATGCTGCCTTTTCCTGGAGTGTACAGACTGTAAAAGATCTTCCTTCAAATAATCTTAGATTAACAATAGCAAATTTAGTTTCCTCTTTGTTCATACCCTGGCCTCTCTTTTTTCTATATTTTGGCATCAAAATATAGATTCAAAATATAGATTTGTTTTCAAGGCCAAACACAAATTAGTATCTATTCTATTATCACATGATAAAGTATATGGTATCCTATATCTGATGTTATTCTACTTTTCTTCATCATGGATTGGTTTCTTTTACATGTCTGTATTTGTCCTAAAGTCTTGCAGGATTTATTTCTAAATGGGCGGTACAGAAATCAAATGCATTTCCTTTAAAACCTAATCCAGTTTAATAGAATGGTTTAATAGAATAGTAAAGCAGATGAGCTACATATGATCAGAAATTTCCTTATATTACACTTCTAAAAAAATAGTCGAAACCAGATACCTAAAATACAATCTATCTGATAATAAGTCTGGGTTTAAAGACTTTTAATAGTGAGAATTGTTCAGACAGAGTTCATATTTCCTTCATTTACTTCAACTAAGTGAATATGGGGCAGAAGCTACACAGCATACAGCTATTTGAAAAACTGAAAATTATAAAATCTATTGAGAGGCTATTGTCTTCCCAGAAAATGAGTACAGACACATACATAAATGTGGTAAAATACTCATTTCAGGTGCTATTGGGACATTAAGCAAAAGAATAGCACATGGGTTACTTATTTAGTTATTCTCCTGACAACAGCATAGAAGCATTGTTATTTTTACACTGTGAGAGATTGAGAAGGAGGAAAAGAGGTTCTGTCTACCCTCTCTGATTTCTAAAAATAACGTTGGAGCTTTGCCTCAGTCTGACAATGTCAACAGATATGCCACGTAACCTCTTTGAACTTTTTCCAGCACTTTTAAGAATACAGTTAGCTTCCATCTAGAAGCATATCGAATGTTTTGATATCAAGTATGGACACATTTTTTAAAGTATTACAAATGTATTACAAAGTATTACAAGTATTCTAAAAGATTAATTTTTCAAGCTAGATATAAGTATTTAAGTAACTTGAAATACTTAAAGAGACAAATAATTTAGCTCTAAGGCACATCCATGCATTCTCAGTTGCTTAGTCATGCCCACCTTCTTGAGACCCGGTGGACTGTAGCCCGCCAGACTCCTCTGTCCATGGGATTTTCCAGGCAAAAATACTGGAGAGAATTGCCATTTCCTCCTCCAAGTGATCTTCCCAACCCAGGGATCAAACCCATGTCTTCTGTGTCTCCTGTATCGGCAGGCATATTCTTTACCTCTGAACTACCTGAGAAGCCCCATAATAAGGCACATACCCATATAATATCATCACATTATACAAACTGCACAAATAAAACCATTAAAAAAAAAAAAAAAGGGCTTCCCTGGCGGCTCAGACGGTAAAGCGTCTGCCTGCAGTGCAGGAGACCCAGGTTCAATCCCTGGGTTGAGAAGATCCCCTGGAGAAGGAAATGGCAACCCACTCCAGTACTCTTGCCTGGAAAATTCCATGGACTGAGGAGCCTGGTGGGTTACAGTCCATGGGGTCGCAAAGAGTCGGACACGACTGAGCGACTTCACTTCACTTTATAAAAAATACAGTTGGAGACAACATTCAAAAACTTCTTACATGACATAAAAATTGAAACTGAATAAAAGAGGAAGCATAGTTTTATCAATATTAAATGGTTAAGATGCACATAAATTCTACAATAAACATGCTATTTTCCTTGACAGAGACCTACAGCTTGCTTGCAGAAGTGTTGTAGATTATGAAGCAGTGGAAGGGGTGTCGTCTGAATATAAGGGAATTCTGCCATGCATATGAGGACAGGAGGATTCATAACACATCACGTGGCTGTCAGTAGTGTTTGAGGGGTGTCCATGGGTGTGAGTTTTGTGTATTCTTTTGCTGCCGGGTTCAGTTCAGTGCAGTTTCTGTGTTCACCCAGCAGTTTCTGTGGGTGGACTCATGCCCAAGTAAAGGCAAACTTTATATTTGTCCTCTAACATAGCACCTGAATTGAAACAAATCTTTGTTGTCAAAACAAGTTCTATAGTACAACAAACTTCTGGTGAATATGAGAAATGCCATCCATTTCACTTCAACCAAAACAATATTCCTTATGCAGAGAAGAGAAATCTGACAGGACTATAAGCTGAGGAACCTTCAAATGCAAAAATAATGCCAGTACGACATCTGACACTATAATGTTATTCTAATCATGTTTCTATTCCAATAAATCACACTATCTAGCCCATTAATTCATGGTCCTTGGCACATGATTAAGGATTTAGTGCACTTCGGGATTCAGCTCAGTTCAGTTCAGCCGTTCAGTCATGTCCGACTCTTTGTGACCCCATAAATTGCAGCACACCAGGCCTCCCTGTCCATCACCAACTCCCGGAGTTCACTCAAACTCATGTCCATTGAGTCGGTGATGCCATCCAGACATCTCATCCTCTGTTGTCCCCTTCTCCTCCTGCCCCCAGTTCCTTCCAGAATCAGGGTCTTTTCCAATGAGTCAACTCTTCACATGAAGTGGCCAAAGTATTGGAGTTTCAGCCTCAGCATCAGTCCTTCCAATGAACACCCAGGACTGATCTCCTTTAGAATGGACTGGTTGTATCTCCTTGCAGTCCAAGGGACTCTCAAGAGTCTTCTCCAACACCACAGTTCAAAAGCATCAATTCTTTGGTGCTCAGCTTTCTTCACAGTCCAACTCTCACATCTATACATGGCCACTGGAAAAACCATAGCCTTGACTTGACAGACATTTGTTGGCAAAGTAATATCTCTGCTTTTCAATATGCTGTCTAGGTTGGTCATAACTTTCCTTCCAAGGAGTAAGTGTCTTTTAATTTCATGGCTGCAGTCAATATCTGCAGTGATTTTGGAGCCCAGAAAAATAAAGTCAGCCACTGTTTCCACTGTTTCCCCACCGATTTCCCATGAAGTGATGGGACCAGGTGCCATGATCTTAGTTTTCTGAATGTTGAGCTTTAAGCCAACTAGTGCACTAATTGTTTAAGTGAGCCCATAGTGAAGAAGGAAACCTGGTCCTAAGAGGGCCAAACTCTATAACAACAGTGATAAACAAATGGCATTCTGTTTGCCCTTATCTTACTCGTGTGTGTGTCTGTCTGTCTGTCTGTCTGTCTCTCTCTCTCTCTGTAGGAATCTTGCCTTTAGACTATACATTCATGAACAAGAACCATATTTCATTCATCCTGTATTTTCAAGAACTATCTGGAACTTGAAAGGCACACAGCAGCCATTTGTGAAATGAATAAACTACTGTTAATTGGTGGTTGCTATATGCTGACTGTTTGTCATGCTACTTGTGCTCCTTACAGCAAATGTGTGAAAGAAGGATTTGTTCTCTATCTTTCTAACTAAAGAAACTAAGGCCCAAGGAAGTTATGTAACATGTCTAAAAACACATGGGTACAGTGGAGGAACTAGGATTTTAATATATTCTCATGTTGAACCACTTACGCTGGCAGTTCATTTTTCTGTCTCTCAAAAACATTAAGACCTTTTTTTGAAAGCACTTCAAATCAAGGTTACACTGTAGTGGTAATATACTTGTATACTACACTGTAACCTTGATTTGAAGTGTATATAACACACATCTTTGTTTAGTTAACTGGTAATCACATCTTCAAATATTTGTTACTCATTCATATCAGAGAATCTATGAACCAGTTTAGATGGCTTAAGAAAGCATATATTTAGAATATTCATCATAAAAGCTGACATTTTTTCATACACACACACACACACAAAAAGAATATATCACTGACCTGTCATCCGGCACTACTTGTAGATGTATTAATTTAACTATTTCTTTTCACACATAGCTTAGTCTCCACTGTGCTAGCTCAGTTCTCTACTACATTTTCTAGGTTATTAAAATAGTCACCTGTCACCCTTACATCCAATATAAAATCTTTTCAATACCTGCTGCATGCAACAAGTACTCGTGATGTTGTAATTTACATTTATATCTGACCATTTCACATCCCTGTTGTTTATAGAATTGGAACCCAGACTTTTTGGCCTGCCACATCCGGTAGTATAGAACCTCTGAACTTTGAGTGGGGGCTGGATGGAATTCTAAATACCTCTTGCCTAGAATAGTTTTTTCCAGCACAAAGCTTAAGAGGAAGAAAGTGTTGGCTCCTCTCCCTTCTGGGGAAATATAGCAGTTCTAGCCTGGAAGCCCTTTGGAGAGGCAGCCCTGTGTTCTTGGCCACATCAGCCTAGAAAAAAGCTTCCATCATGTTGGGCTGTTTTGTTCTGAGAGAGAGGGACAAAGAGACAATGGGTCTTGGCTCAAAAGCTACATGTACTCTCATTTCCCAAATACCAGTGCAATTTAATTTATTGATGATCTGGCTCCTAGAAATCTCATTAGCAGCTGCCGACTTTATGTATTATGTTACAAAAATCCAAGGCTGTTTGTAGGTCCCTGAATTCGTCTCACTTTTACATACTGACAGTGTTTCCTGATGGAACAGATATGCAATATGAGAGAAGAGAGATGCTGAGTATGATTGAAAGAGTTTTACTCTAATCACGTGGGTAAATGGATTAGCAGCTATAGGGAAGGGGAAAAGAACAAGATACAAGGTAGGGGATAGGAGGTAAATTTGATAAATGTTATGTTTCAGATGCCAAGACACATATGAAAATCTAAATGTTAGTGTGAGGCATTCCACAGATCCACCCTCCCCTTTTTTCCCAGCAAAACACCCTTAAATGATGATGTATGTATCTATCATCATTCACTTTAAATCTCCAGAAATTTCTGTAAGGATATACAGCAAACTAAGACAAGCAGACGGAGAAGGCGATGGCACCCCACTCCAGTACTCTTGTCTGGAAAATCTCGTGGACAGAGGAGCCTGGTAGACTGCAGTCCATGGGGTCGCGAGGAGTCAGACACGACTGAGCTATTTCTCTTTCACTTTTCACTTTCATGCACTGGAGAAGGAAATGGCAACCCACTCCAGTGTTCTTGCCTGGAAAATCCCAGGGACCGGGGAGCCTGGTGGGCTGCCGTCTATGGGGTCACACAGAGTTGGACACGACTGAAGTGACTTAGCAGCAGCAAGACAAGCAGAAGAAAAGAAATAAAGATTAGATAAAATGTGGTATATCTATGCATAATGGAAAGTTATTTGGCAATGAAAATGATTGAATTACTGATACACGAAACAAAATGGATAAATCTTGAAATTTTTGTTACATGAAAAAGCCAGCCACAAAATACTACATGCTATAGAATTCCCTGTACATGAAATGTCTAGAGTAGAAAAATCTATAGAAGGTGAAAATATATTAGAAGTTTTCTAGAGTTGGGGTCCAGCAGAGGCTGTGAGAGGGATTGGGAACTATGGGTATGAGGTAATTTTAGGGGCAGAAAATCTCCAAAAATTGATTGTTTTGATGGTTGCACATCTCTGTAAATACTAAATCCCATTGAGTATACATTAAATTGCTGTATTACATGGCTATGAAATAGGATAAAGTAATGCCCCAGTGTGTGTTTGTTGCTCAGTCGTGTCTGACTCTTTGTGATCCCATGAACTGTAGCCCACCAGGTTCCTCTGTCCATGGAATTTTCCAGGCAAGAATGCCAGAGTGGGTTGTCATTTCCTTCTCCAGGAGATCTTCTCGACCCAGGAATAAAAACCCAAGTCTCCTGCATTGCAGGCAGATTCTTCACTGTCTGAGCCTCTAGGGGAGTTAAAGTAATGTCCCAAGTTAGAATCTATTACTTAGAACTTCTTAATATTAAATTTTGACTAGATTGAACTCTACCAAAAAAGCAAAAATGGCACCAAGTTATGATATACTTGATAGTTGGGTATTGGGCTTCACTCCTCTACTGCAACTTCCCAGGTGGTCATTTGCATGCAAATAGATATGGCATATTATATCCATGGTACCAAGTAATTTCTTCAGTTTAGAAATACCCATGATGACTAAGGGCTTCCCTCATAGCTCAGTTGGTAAAGAATCTGCCTGCAATGCAGGAGACCCAGGTTTGATTCCTGGGCTGGGAAGATCCCCTAGAGAAGGAAATGGCAACCCACTCCAGTATTCTTGCCTGGAGAATCCTGTGGACAAAGGAGCCTACCAGTCTATAGTCCATGGGTTCCCAAGAGTCAGACTAGACTTAGTGACTCATCCTCCACCATGATGACTAATTTAGTGTATCCAGGTGGCAAAGCAACATTCCTCTCTTCTCCTCCCTTGCTGTTTTTTAAAGCAGAAAATAGTCTGCTTTAAATGTTTTCTTCCTTTATTGCTCCAGGCACACAACAGTCAAAGAAATTGGTCTGAAATTGGAAGAAGGGGAGAGGCCAAGAGAAGTCTACACATTTATCCACTCTAGTTTGGGTTCATTATTACTGAAGCTAGAATGATCAGCTTTATGGAATCTATTAGGAAATAATAATAATAAAGCTGAGAATCCCTTTATCCCTTTTCTACCCACTCATACGATGATAGTTTGAGCCAAGATTTATGTATTCTCTTGTAGGCTCTTTCTTAGAGCAATTTTGTTTAAGTACTAGAAAATTCCACGTTTATTGTCTATTTAGACATGGGGTCTACTTGTTTCTTTCTGAACAACCATTTTCTCAAATGTGGGCAATAATAGATACCTTTGAAGTAAACTCCCACCTCTTTTTTTAAATTATTTTTTATTTTATTTTATTTTTTTACTTTACAATACTGTATTGGTTTTGCCCTACATTGACATGAATCCACCACAAGTAAGCTAGGAAAAAGGCAGCTTGCGGTTTCCTTGAAATTACTCACCCTGTTGTGGGTACAGTGTTGCCAGTCTGTCTTCCTCGGGGATCTTCTGAGCCCATCCCCTTTCTTCTTGGGTACTTAGCCTCCTGCTCAGCTATGTTCAGATTTTCATCATAAAGGTTGTGGGGGGGGGAGGGGCTCTCTGCCTTCCATAATTATTTGGTTAACTTTATGACAGCATTAATCCATGCTGCCGTGTGGACAGCCCATAACATACACGGAGAAGAAACTGGATGGCAATTGAATCCATGGGTCATTTTTCTATTCTTTAACAAGATCCTCTCTAAGTTTCTGTAGCCACATAGAGACCAGCTTGGACTTTATCATTGAAAGGAAACAATCTGAGTCTTGGCCTATCTGTGGCCAATGACCACTTCTTTATAATTGAGTAAGTCATTTGCTTTCCAGGGCTCTAATTTTCTCCCCTATTAATTGGTTCCTATAACAGTTTTATCACAAAGCTATAAAAAGTGGTGGTTAGGAGCAAAGGCTTAGATACACCTACTGCCTGGGTTTAAAATCCCGATTTCACCATCATTTACTGTGTGACTTTACGTAAGTTTCTTAACTGCTCTGTGTTTCTATTTCTGATGATGGAAAAGTATCTCAAATATTCACAGACCTAATTTTACCTACAATTAATATATTAGTGATACAGAAAATCAGGTGGGTACTGTAAAATCAAACTCATTGTGTTTCTATTAATTTACATATAATTTGTTGTTTAAAACTCCTTGCTGCTGAAAAATCTGAGTATCTGTTGGCCCAGATTTCCTGAAAGAAAAAATAATCTAAGCAGAGAATCTTAGTGGGTTCTGGAGTCAAGCAAAAGATTCACAGAAGATGGGCTGAAGCTTGTGTCAACAATTCAAGAGTTTCCAAACCACGGAGCAACAATGAGTGAGTGAGTGAGTGAGTAACAGTCACTCAGTCGTGTCCAACTCTTTGCAACCAAGTGGAATGTAGCCTGCCAGGCTCCTCTGTCCGTGGAATTCTCCAGGCAAGAATACTGGAGTGAGTTGCCATTCCTTCTCCAGGAAATCTTCCCAACCCAGGGATTGAACATGGTCTCCTGCATTGCAGGCAGATTCTTTACCATCTGAGCTACCAGGGAAGCCTACTATTAAGAAACGTTTCTGAGTATAAAGACATGTCAACTTAAAAAGTATCAGCAGATACACGCTTGACTTTTATCTTATAATCTGTAGATAATACACTTCCATACCACTGAGCAACAATAAATATCACCAAATAAGCTGAAGGAGTCCTGGCATTTAAGGAGCTCTGTGTTTATCCTGGAGAAGAAAGCAAACCCACATTGCCTGGTACCGTGGCTAAGCAGTGGTATGTTAAAAGCAACATCGCCATCTTCTGGGAATTTCAGGCTTTACTCCAAACCTGCTGCTGCTGCTAAACTGCTTCAGTCGTGTCCGACTCTGTGCGACCCCATAGAGGGCAGCCCACCAGCTACCCCGTCGCGGGGGTTCTCCAGCAAGAACACTGGAGTAGGTTGCCATTTCCTTCTCCAATGCATGAAAGTGAAAAGTGAAAGTGACGTCGCTCAGCAGTGTCTGACTCTTCGCGACCCCATGGACTGCGGCTTGCCAGGCTCCTCTGTCCATGGGATTTTCCAGGCAAGAGTACTGGAGTGGGTCGCCATTGTCTTTTCACTTTTCACTTTCATGCACTGGAGAAGGAAATGGCAACCCACTCCAGTGTTCTTGCCTGGAGAATCCCAAGGACGGCGGAGCCGGGTGGGCTGCCGTCTACGGGGTCTCACAGTGTCTTACACGACTGAAGCGACTTAGCAACAGCAGCAGAACTCACAACATATTATATGTTAGATCCCTGGCAGAAAGGTGATCCCAAATTAGAAACACATGCTTCACTGGAAGGGCACTTATCTACCGGCACCTAAGAAGCTCCATTCTGAGCGAGGCTTTTATCGCTCATACCCTTGCGTGGACTGCTACCACCTTGCAGCTGCTGTCCTCAAGAAACATTTCATGACAGCACACGGCAAAGGAATGGACAGCCCAGGGCTGGCCTGTCTTATTCTGCATCGGACACCAACATGCCTGACCTAAAGGAAATGGTTAAATAAGAATCTATGTATCCCAAATGGTTGCTATTATTATTATTGCTGTTGTTGTTTGTACTTATTTTGTGTAATTTAATTGGAGGTATTTACATGATATGATTCATGTGCTCTAAAAATTTCCTCTGGTAGAAAAATTCTGTATTCAGTAACATATAACCTTATAGGAAGAATAGATTTGGGGACTACGTAAAAGGTAGCTTTAATTGTTCTTAAATATTTCCTAGTCACTTAAAACAACAAGTAAAGACAGCACAGTGAATATAATTTGATACATCTTAAGGTAAAAACGCTGATTTCTCTTAAATTTTATATAAGACTGTATGCCTTACTTACTAAAATATTTTCAGAATCTTCCTCAATCACAGTTTAAATTAGACGCTTCGCTGCCAATGATTTAAATGGTGAGTTACTCTTCTCCCCCTTTATTTCCTACATTTTCTCCTTCAGAAAGGCTTATGCTCAAGACTCTAGGATCTCGTATGTGGAATACAATTTTATAAAAATAACAAAGTAAGCTTTATTAAAATTAAATCTATGGGTAACCAAAAGACACTAACTTTACCTTAGTTATCAAAAGCCAAGAATACAATGAAGAAAAAAATAGAAAGCATTGTAGTAGCTCACTCTAGTGGACATTCTGAAGGTAAGGCAGCTCTAACAGAACAGCCATTCTACATTGTCAGGCTTGAATAGTGCCCTTACAGATCAACTAGCCAGTCAAAAGAGTGGGGAAAAGGAAGATCAGTATTCAAAATGTGCATTTCTGAAGGCAATAAATCCAGGGAAAATCTAATTTGTATTATTCCACTTTTGCACTGAATGATGGGGGCAGAGTTAAAGCTATCTCATTATCCATAAATACAAAATACTTCACAGACTTGCTTTAAGAGGATTAAACAAAATCTGTTTCTCCCTCCGTCTTTCTCTACATCAAAACTCAGCATTCAAAAAACCAAATATCATGGCATCCAGTCCCATCACTTCATGGCAAATAGATGGGGAAACAATGGAAACAGTGACAGACTTTCTTTTCTTGGGCTCCAAAATCACTGCAGATGTGACTGCAGCCATGAAATTAAAAGACACTTGCTCCTTGGAAGAAAAACTATGACCAACCTAGACAGCATATTAAAAAGCAGAGACATTACTTTGCTGACAAAGGCTATGGTTTTTCCAGTAGTCATGTATGGATGCGAGAACTGGACTATAAGAAAGCTGAGCACCGAAGAATTGATGCTTTTGAACTGTGGTGTTGGAGAAGAATCTTGTGAATCCCTTGGACAGCAAGGAGATAAAACCAGTCAATCTTATAAGAAATCAATCCTGAATATTCACTGGAGGGACTGATGCTGAAGTTCCATTACTTTGGCCACCTGATGTGAAGAACTGGAAAGAACTGGAAAAGACCCTGATGCTGGGAAAGACTGAAGGCAGGAGGAGAAGGGGAAGACACAGGATGAGATGGTTGGATGGCATCACTGAGTCGATGGACATGAATTTGAGTAAGCTCCAGGAGTTGGTGATGGACAGAGAAGCCTGGCATGCTGCAGTCCATGGGGTTGCAAAGAGTTGGACATGACTGAACCGAACTGAACTGAAAGATGTGCAGCACCAGTAATCAAGTTTGAATCCTCTTTCTTCATTTTACTTCACATTCTACATGCATGCTAAGTTGCTTTACTCATGTCTGACTCTTTGCAACCCCATGGACTGCAAACTGCCACACTCCTCTGTCCATGGGATTATCCTGGCAAGAAAACTAGAGTAGGTTGCCATTCCCTTCTCTGGATGATATTCCAGATAAAGGAATTGAATCCACATCTCCTGCACTGCAGGCAGATTCGTTACCATCTGAGCCATTCATATATGATTGGAAATTAAAAGAGGATCTCTCATAGTTGATACAAATTTGCATGACAATAAGTTGTGAAACAAAAAAATTAAAAACTATATTAATAATTTAAAGTGTTGGATCAACTATTTTGGAGGAAGGAATGAGTTATCCTTCAATTTTGCTTACTGTAGAAAATGTTATTAAAATGCACTAAAATATTCAAATAGCATGTAGCCAAAACGTACAGGAGTAATTATAGAGTTGTGACAGGTAATTATCGAAAACATACTTTATGTTCTTTTTCTGAGTTTTGTGATGTTTTGGTGCATGTGACCTTTCAGAATTTTATAATCATTTTGTCTTCTCATCTACTTTATAGTTCTATGTTTGTATTTTTCTATTTTTTCAAAAGTCTTAGGAATTCTTGAAATCTGAATTTTCCCATAATGCTTGGCTGAAATGACACATGATAATTATTGTTTCCACCTGAATAGATCAGACATGTATTCTTGTATTTTCACTTTTATTTAGTTCTCTTAGTCAATTTCTATTTTAAAACACAGTGACCTACATAGTGTTAGGAATAATAAATTAGCTTAATTTTTAAAATCTTGTCTTTTCAGAAAGGAGAAAATACATGATAATACATTAAAGGTAAAGAAGAAATAGAACAAAAGGAAGCTACTATTGGGAAAAATTGAATCCAAAATTGAAATTAATATACAGAATGCAGGCTATGGGGTAATCTTAATATTATTAGAAGTTAGCAACAAATTTGTCCCTGAGTTTCCTAACAACCAACAAAAAGAGATAAACATAGACACAGTAATCAGATAATCTACTAAAGGAAAAGAGGATAAAACCCTCAAACCTTCCCAACATTATAAAGTGGTCCTATCATACAAATCCAAGAATACAGTACACATATCTCACAAAAGCACACAAATACACATGCATGCACACACATAGAGAGTCTAAGTTTGGGTTCCCCCAGAAGAAGATCCTTGGACAAAATTTTAAATGCAAGTAGCTTGCTTGGAGAGGTTCAGAAAACACTAATTGAGAAGTGGGAAAGTGAATCAGGAGAGACAGATAATAGACAGTATATTAACCAGAAAGTCATGACTGTGGGTTATGAGTTTCAGGCACCTGGGGAATCTAAGACACAGGTACAAAACTCATTATCTCAGAATTAGCACACCTGATGTACAAACCACCATAGCATTTTTTATGACAGCTATTGAGACCATCCACAGTGATTCTGGAGTCTAAGAAAATAAAATCTGTCATTGCTTCCACTTTTTCCCTTCTATTTTTCAGAAGGATTAGCAGTGTCTTAATGTTGGTTATCCTTGAGTCAATCACCAAGGCCAGAAGAATGTGGTACTCTCATTAGTCAGATCTAAACCACATGCTTACTAACAGAAGAATTAAATGGTGTCAGCATTACTGGCAAGAAGGCAATGGCACCCTGCTCCAGGAAAATCCCATGGACGGAGGAGCCTGGTGGTCTGCAGTCCATGGGGTCGCTAGGAGTCGGACACGACTGAGCGACTTCACTTTCACTTTTCACTTTCATGCATTGGAGAAGGAAATGGCAACCCACTCCAGTGTTCTTGCCTGGAGAATCCCAGGGACAGAGAAGCCTGATGGGCTGCCGTCTATGGGGTGGCACAGAGTCGGACACAACTGAAGTGACTTAGCAGCAGCAGCAGCAGCAGCAGCAGCAGCGGCACTGGATGCCCATGGGAATTCATGGAAGTACAGAAAGAGAATCTGGGAGTCATTACTACAACATGTGACTGGAAGTCATTACTAAAATGACTTCCAGTGGAAGCTGGGAATGGATGCTGGACTGCAGTAATGACAGATTCCACCAACAATGTCTTAGAAGGAAAACTATGCGTAGATACTCACAATATATCTACTAGTTTATACTTGGAAACTCAATGAGGCTTATTTACATATTAAAGTGAAAAAAGTGAAAGCATTAGTCACTCAGTGAAGTCTGACTCTTTTCGACTCCATGGACTGTAGCCTGCCAGGCTTCTTTGTCCATGAAACTCTCCAAGCAAGAATACTGTAGTGAGTTGCCATTCCCTTCTCCAGGGGATCTTCCTGACCCAGGGATGGAACCCAGGTCTCCTGCACTGCAGGCAGATTCTTTACCATCTGAGCCAACAGAGAATCAATCTTTTATTTATAGAAATGTATTACCTGAATATGTTTTGATCACAGGCACACTCCCAGGCTTTAAAAAAATTCCTAAAACCTCAGTCTACTATATTAAGTGATGATCTAGTAGAATTTTCAAGGCAGGATTGGGAAAAGGAAAAATCATAAAAGTTTTACAGAGAAGATAATATTTAAGTCAAGAAGAAGGAATTCTGTGTTTGGACAAGCCTCTGAAGAAGGATGAGGAAGAAAGGAAGAAAGACCTTTCTAGTAGAAGAACAGCATGTGGAAAAGCATAGAAATATGAATGGATATAGCTTGTCTGTGTGCTATGTCACTTCAATCATTTCCAACTCTTTGTGACCCTATAGACTATGGCCTGCCAGGCTCCTCTGTCCATGGGATTTTTCAGTCAAGAATACTGGAGTGGGTTGCCAGTTCCTCCTCCAGGGGATCTTCCTGACCCAGTGATTGAAACCAAGTCTCTTACGTCTCCTGCACTGGTGGGCAAGTTCTCTACCTCTAGCCCCACCTGACCTTGTCTAGATACCTGTAATTTGTTTTGGCTAGAATCTGAGGATGCAGAATGAATGAGTAGCAAAAGATTTTTAAAAGTTGTTTCAGCCAAAATTATGAAAGCCTAATTTATGTTGTTCTAAGGATTTAGCAAGACCTGAACCATGAACTTCCAGAAGTTCAAGCTGGTTTTAGAAAAGGCAGAGGAACCAGAGATCAAATTGCCAACATCCACTGGATCATCAAAAAAGCAAGAGAGTTCCAGAAAAACATCTATTTCTGCTTTATTGACTATGCCAAAGCCTTTGACTGTGTGGATCACAATAAACTGTGGAAAATTCTGAAAGAGATGGGAATACGAAGATCATGGCATCCAGTCCCATCACTTCATGGCAAATAGATGGGGAAACAGTGGAATTAGTGGCTGACTTTATTTTTCTGGGCTCCAAAATCACTGCAGATGTGAATGCAGCCATGAAATTAAAAGACACTTACTCCTTGGAAGGAAAGTTATGACCAACCTAGAGAGTATATTAAAAAGCAGAGACATTACTTTGCCAACAAAGGTCTGTCTAGTCAAAGCTATGGTTTTACCAGTGGTCATGTATGGATGTGAGAGTTGGATTATAAAGAAAGCTGAGCACCAAAGAATTGATGCTTTTGAACTGTGGTGTTGGAGAAAACTCTTGAGAGTCCCTGGGACTGCAAGGAGATCCAACCAGTCCATCCTAAAGTAGATTAGTCCTGGGTATTCATTGGAAGGACTGATGTTGAAGCTGAAACTCCAATACTTTGGCCACCTGATGGAAAGAGCTGACTCATTTGAAAAGACCCTGATGCTGGGAAAGGTTGAGGGCGGGAGGAGAAGGGAACGACAGAGGATGAGATGGTTGGATGGCATCACTGACTCGATGGACATGAGTTTGGGTGGACTCTGGGAGTAGGTGATGGACAGGGAGGCCTGGCGTGCTGCGATTCATGGGGTTGCAAAGAGTTGGACACGACTGAGCCACTGAACTGAACTGAAGTGAAGGATTTTATATAATAATGTATTGGCAACAAGGATCTAATGAAAGGTTTTTAACAGAGTAGGGAGATGATGAGATAGGAATTCAGATATCCTGAGAATCAAACTAATTCCTTAATATAAAAGTCTAGATACAGTATGAACAATCCAAACTCCACCTTGAAAGTCACCTCCTCCAGTCACCTCCTCCTCCATTTATATGATGGGAAACAGTCTTTCACTAAAGACAGCATCACTGACTTAATGCACATGAATTTGAGCAAACTCTGGGAGATAGTGAAGGACAGAGAAGCTTGAAGTGCCGCAGTCCATGGGGTCTCAAAGAGGTGGACATGACTTAGTGACCAAACAACAACAAGCACACACAAGGCAGTTCTTAATAACTGCTTATTTTTACTGAAAATCTATCTGCGTCAGCACATCCAAAATAGTACTATGAGAGAAATTCTCATACCAATAAAATTATTATTTGGTGAAACTGAGAGACACCTGGGCTTCCCAGATGGCACTAGTGGCAAAGGAACTGCCTCCCAACGCAGGAGGCATAAGTAAGTCTGGGTCGGGAGGATCCCCTGGAGGAGGAAATGGCAATCCACTCCAGTATTCTTGCCTGGAAGATCTCATGGGCGGAGGAGCCTGGCGGGCTACAGTCCATGGAGTCGCAAAGAGTGGGACATGACTAAAGCGACATAGCATGCCCAAGAGACGTCTATTTTTGGTGCAGATTTATTTCTGACAAATTGTCCCAGTCCCATATGTCACGCAGCTGTGTGGCACTGGAGCAACTTTGGGGAGATACCCCACATCCAAGAGCAAAGAAGAATCCCCAGCAAGATGGTAGGAAGAGCGAAATTGCATTTAGAATCAAACCCTATACCAGCCAGAGGTGCTCAGAGGGCTCAAACAAAGCTTGTGCACATCAGGACCCAGAGGCCCCCATAGGGACTGAGACATAACTGTGTTTGAGTGTCTCCTGTGGAGGTACGGGTCAGCAGTGCCCTGCCGCAGGGGCAGGGGCTCTGGGTGCAGCAGATTTGGGCACGGCATAAGCCCTCGTGGAGGAGGTGACCATTAACCCCACCAGAGAGCTCCCAGAACTTACACAGGACTGGGGAAACAGACTCTTGGAGGGCACAAACAGAACCTTGTGTGCACCAGGAGAAAGGAGTAGAGACACCACAAGAGGCCGACCCAGGCTTGCCCGTGAGTGTCCAGGAGTCTCCTGCAGAGACATGGGTTGGCGGTGGCCTGCTGCAGGGTTGGGGGCACTGAGTGTAGCAATGCGTGCATGGGACCTTCTGAAGCAGGTCGCCATTATCTTCATTACCTCCACCATAGTTTGGTCCCAGGTAAGGGAACACAGCCCCACTCATTAAAAGAAAATTGGATTAAAGATTGACTGAGCATTGCCCTCTCATCAGACCCAGTTTCCCCCTCAGTCTATCCCATCAGGAAGCTTCCATAAGCCTCTTATCTTTCTCCATCAGAGGGCAGACAGACTGAAAACCACAATCACAGAAAACTAACCAATCTGATCACATGGACCACAGCCTTGTCTAACTCAATGAAACTATGAGCCATGCCACGTAGGGCCACCCAAGATGGATGGGTCACGATGGAGAGTTCTGACAAAACGTGGTCCACTGGAGAAGGGAATGGTAAACCACTTCAGTATTCTTGCCTTGAGAACTTCATGAACAGTATGAAAAGGCAAAAAGATAGGACACTGAAAGATGAACTCCCCAGGCTGGTAGGTGCCCAACATGTTACTGGAGATCAGTGGAGAAATAACTCCAGAAAGAATGAAAAGATGAAGCCAAAGCAAAAACAACACCAACTTGTGGACATGACTGGTGATAGAAGCAAAGTCTGATGCTGTAAAGAGCAATATTGTGCAGGAACCTGGAATGTTAGGTCCATTAATCAAGACAAATTGGAAGTGGTCAAACAGGAAAAGGCAAGAGTGAACATCGACATTTTAGGAATCAGTGAAATAAAAGGGTCTAAAATGGATAAAATTAACTCAGATGACCATTATATCTACTACTGTAGGCAAGAATACCTTAGAAGAAATGGAGTAGCCATCATAGTCAACAAAAGAGTCCCAAATGCAGTACTTGGCTGCAGTCTCAAAAGTGACAGAATTATCTCTGTTCATTTCCAAGGCAAACCATTCAATATCATAGTAATGCAAGTGTATGCCCCAACTACTAATGCTGAAGAAGCTGAAGTTGAACAGTTCATTGAAGACCTAGAAGACCTTCTAGAACTAACACTCAAAAAAAATGTCTTTTTCATTATAGGGGACTGGAATGCAAAAGAAGGAAGTCAAGAAATACCTGGAGTAACAGGCAAATATAGCCTTGGAGTACAGAATGAAGCAGGGCAAAGGCTAATAGAGTTTTGCCAAGAGAATGCACTGGTCATAGCAAACACCCTCTTTCAACAACACAAGAGAAGACTCTACACATGGACATCACCAGATGGTCAATACAAAAATCAGACTGATTATATTCTTTGCAGCCAAAGATGGAGAAGTTCTATACAGTCTGCAAAAACAAGACCGGGAGCTGACTGTGGCTCAGCTCAACTCCTTATTGCCAAATTCAGACTTAAAGTGAAGAAAGTAGGGAAAAACCAACAGACCATTCAGGTATGACCTAAATCAAGTCCCTTAAAATTGTATAGTGGAAGTAAGAAATAGATTCAAGGGATTTAGATCTGCTAGACAGAGTGCCTGAAGAACTATGGACGGAGGTTTGAGTCATTGTACAGGAGGCAGGGATCAAGACCATCCCCATGGAAAAGAAATGCAAAAGCAAAATGGTTGTCTGGGGGGCCTCACAAACAGCTGTGAAAAGAAGAGAAGAGAAAGGCAAAGGAGAAAAGGAAAGATATACCCATTGGAATGCAGAATTCCAAAGAATAGCAAGGAGAGATAAGCCTTCCTCAGTGATCAGTGCAAAGAAATAGAGGAAAACAATAGAATGGGAAAGACTAGAGATCTCTTCAAGAAAATCAGAGATACCAAGGGAACATTTCATGCAAAGATGGACAGAAATAGTATGGACCTAACAGAAGCAGAAGATATTAAGAAGAGGTGGCAAGAATACACAAAAGAACTATACAAAAAGATCTTCACGACACAGATAATCACTGTGGTATGATAACTCATATAGAGCCAGATATCCTGGAATGTGAATTCAAGTGGGGCTTAGTAAGCATCACTACGAACAATGCTAGTGGAGGTGATGGAATTCCAGTTGAGCTATTTTAAATCCTGAAAGATGATGCTGTGAAAGTGCTGCACTCAATATGCCAGCAAATCTGGAAAACTCAGCAGTGGCCACAGAACTGGAAAAGGTCAGTTTTCATTCCAATCCCAAAGAAAGGCAATGCCAAAGAATGCTCAAACTACCGCACAATTGCACTCATCTCACATGCTAGTAAAGTAATGCTCAAAATTCTCCAAGCCAGACTTCAGAAATACATGAACCGTGAACTCCCTGATGTTCAAGCTGATTTTAGAAAAGGCAGAGGAACCAGAGATCAAATTGCCAACATCCGCTGGGTCATGGAGAAAGCAAGAGAGTTCCAGAAAAACATCTATTTCTCCTTTATTGACCATGCCAAAGCCTTTGACTGTGTGGATCACAAGAAACTGTGGAAAATTCTGAAAGAGATGGGAATACCAGACCACCTAACCTGCCTCTTGAGAAATCTGTATGCAGGTCAGGAAGCAACAGTTAGAACTGGACATGGAACAACAGACTGGTTCCAAATCAGGAAAAGGAGTATGTCAAGGCTCTATATCGTCACCCTGCTTAATTAACTTCTATGCAGAGTACATCATGAGAAACGCTGGACGGGAAGAGACACAAGCTGGAATCAAGACTGCTGGGAGAAATATCAATAACCTCAGATATCCAGATGATACCACCCTCCTGGCAGAAAGTGAAGAGGAACTAAAGAGCATCTTGATGAAAGTGAAAGAGGAGAGTGAAAAAGTTGGCTTAAAGCTCAACATTCAGAAAATGAAGATCATGGCATCCGGTCCCATCACTTCATGGGAAATAGATGGGGAAACAGTGGAAACAGTGTCAGACTTTATCTCTGGGGTATCCAAAATCACTGCAGATGGTGACTGCAGCCATGAAATTAAAAGACGCTTACTCCTTGGAAGAAAAGTTATGACCAACCTAGATAGTATATTCAAAAGCAGAGACATTACTTTGCTGACTAAGGTCCGTCTAGTCAAGGCTATGGTTTTTCCTGTGGTCATGGATGGGTGTGAGAGTTGGACTGTGAAGAAGGCTGAGCGCCGAAGGATTGATGCTTTTGAACTGTGGTGTTGGAGAAGACTCTTGAGAGTCCCTTGGACTGCAAGGAGATCCAACCAGTCCATTCTGAAGGAGATCAGTCCTGGGATTTCTTTGGAAGGAATGATGCTGAAGCTGAAGCTCCAGTACTTTGGCCACCTCATGCAAAGAGTTGACTCATTGGAAAAGACTCTGATGCTGGGAGGGATTGGGGGCAGGAGGAGATGGGGACGACTGAGAATGAGATGGCTGGATAGCATCATGAACTCGATGGACGTGAGTCTGAGTGAACTCCGGGAGATGGTGATGGACAGGGAGGCCTGGCGTGCTGCAATTCTTGGGGTCGCGAAGAGTTGGACACAACTGAGCGACTGAACTGAACTATTGTTTTGAAGGAGCTGAAAGTTATAAAACCAAATTCACCTGTTAAAATGAAGTCAGAATTCTTTGAAGGGGGACTACCTGCCTCAAAGGAAATCAGTCCTGAATATGCATTGGAAGGACTGATGCTTAAGCTGAAACTCCAATACTGTGGCCACCTGATGCGAAAAGCTGACTCCTTGGAAAAGACCCTGATGCTGGGAAAGATTGAAGGCTGGAGAAGAAGGGGATGGCAGACGATGAGATGGTTGCATGGTATCACCGACTCTATGGACATGAGTTTGAGCAGACTCTGGGAGCTGGTGATGGACAGGGAAGCCTAGCATGCTGCAGTCCATGAGGGTCTCAAAGAGTTGGACACGACTGAGCGACTAAACTGACCTGCCTCAGGCTACCTTCCTCAGACAAGAGGATAGTTGTTAAAACTTGGATGACTAGATTCCATCCTCCCTTTTGATGACAGACCCTCCCCCATCAGAATTTCTGAGGTGGGGTCTAGGCATCTGCATTGCTGGGAAGAGCCTTAGGCGATTCTTTTTATTTGCAATATTTGGAGACAGAGAAGTGTGGCACAACTCAAGTTACCTCCATGTTAACTCTATTGGGTGTTTTAGATGGGTCAAGCTCTTAAGCACAGCTAAGTGTCATCTGTTTGCCTAGATACAAATATGCATTTTTATAAAGCAGGCAAAGCCTCCCCTGTGTGGGACACCAGTATCTAATCTCATACTGTGCTAAGCACTGGATGTACGTTATTGTATTTTAATGTTTCCTGAGCCAGTGAAAATATATATTGTCATTCCCTTTTATAAATCAGAGAGAACACAGCTTCAGATAAAATTAACTGATTCATCCAAGGTCCTGCATCTAGAAAGCAACCAAACCAGAATTAAAAGCAAGATCTACTTAAACCTAAAGTTCTTTAGCTAAGAAGCAGAGGAAGAGGTAAATACTTAAAGGTTTATTAGACATTAATTTCCTCTTTGTTTCCTAATCATAAATTTTTGAACTGGATTTTGGAAATCTCCCCCCATTTAAAATTAAAATCTTTTGTTCTACAATTCATCTAATCTCCTGAGATGTCCAGAGTTATACAGGGGAAAAGTTAATCTCTGTCCTACAATATAACTTTAGAGAAAACCATTAGCTCCTGACTCTGTTTCAAAAGAAGAGGTAAAAAGACTTCTAATGCTATCTCCTTGAAGGAAATCCATTTAAAATCCATCTTAATGGATTTCTTTGGTTTAGAGATGTGTTTGTAATATTTATAAACTATGAGTATTAACATTTAAAGTCAAGAAGGTCAGGCATTTCATCTTTACCAAAAATAAAGTGAATAAAAAGCCTAGAAAAATTACTGAAGATTTTTAGATGTCTCTAAATAAGCATATTTCACTTGTCAGAGTGTAGTCATGAAATACTATGGCATAAAAATGAAATGTGGCTCATTTTCTTTTCCTTTTAGTATATTTGGCATTCCCATTAAATAAAACATTTTTTTTGTAAACTCTACTTCATTTCAGTAGCATGCATTTAAATGTCAAGCAAGAGATAAAATCCAGATTTTCTTTTTTTTTTTTTTTTTTAAATTTATTTATTTATTTTTAATTTTTACTTTACAATTCTGTATTGGTTTTGGCATAGATTGACATGAATCCACCACAGGTGTACATGCGTTCCCAAACATGAACCCCCCTTCCACCCCCCTCCCCACAACATCTCTCTTGGGGCTGACGCGCGGGGATGACCCAGATTTTCATATATATTTTTATTATTTGTTTCATATATATATGTACACACACACACACACACACATATAATTGGTTTCCTTTACAAATTGTGAAGAAAATCACAAACATAAAAAATTAACCCTTAAAAAATCAAAAACTAAAAATAATACTTCTGAAATCCATGAAAATATTTACAGGAGTAAAGATAAATTACAGCATTTTCAGTTAGCCTATTTTTATTTTTAATTATATATTATGTATGCATTATATATACATATTTGATATTTTTTTACTTAGCTTTGTTATTTTAGACATATAAAAAGCTATAATAATGTATACTATTTGATGAGCTTGGAGATGAGCATCCATTTGTGAAATCATCACCACAATTTGTGCTACTATTTTTATAAAGAATAAGTTAATTTATATTTGTAGGAAGTAAGAATTATTTTCCCTCCTCCTTCTGCCCCCTCACATCTAACCATCACTCATAGTTTTCTGTCTGTTGTTTCATATCTATCCATATAGGTAGATCAGTAGGTGAAGAAAGGCAGACAATTAGGAGAGTAGATAGATAAAATGTCTTCTTTTAAAATGAGAAATAGCACATCACTGGAGTGCCTCTATATACTATTTCTGAATTTACACATTCAAACACCAAAATGGTTCCCTGACTTAAACTGAAAGGATGTATGACAAAGTCACAAGCAGATGGATTTACATTGAGGATATAGAATGTAAATAATATAAACTATATCAAGATGATGGATTTACTCTCTTAGTGTCACCTCAAAGTTATGATGTTGACAATAACAAATGACTCGAAAACCCTAGTGACTTCCAACAAGGTTTAATCTTATTATGCAACCGAGGAGTGAATAGCTTTTTGGTTCCATGACTCCATCACTCCCCAATGTGAGACCACAATGATGGGACAGTTACTACCTGGGACACTGCATGTATCATAGCACAGGGCAGAAAAACCATGGAAAACAAATATTTATGTAAAAACGTGACAGTCATCTCTTCCGCTGACATTTCATTGCCCTATATAAATCCTTCAGTCAAGCCTGATATCAGGGTGTGGAAGGAGGGTGAGCACATATTTTTAACAATATGTAAATTACAATAGCTTTTTAAATAGTAACTGCTATATCTAACCTTGTATTATTTTATATTATTTCATCACATGAATGCATCACAATTTATTTGTGGACATTTATGTTCTAATTTTCCAAAATACAAACAATGCCTGACTGAACATATTTCCTTATAAACCCATGTACAGACACTTCTTTTGGACTATGCTTAATAAATACAAATTAAAACTCTAGAATTCTCTTTTATGCCTGCATTTTTCCTCAATTTTTCCTTCTTTTAAGAAATAATACAAGTCATTCTTGCCTGATTAAACAGCTTATCCATTCACCAAAATAGTGATAGAAGCTGACTTAAAATATCTATTACTGTGACAGCAAACTGAAATTTGTAAATTTGCTTTTTTATCACTTATTTTAAAAAATGGTAGTTCAGGAAGGATGATTTGCTGTCCTCTGAGACTATTTTAATCAGATTTTTTTCACCTTGCAGACCCAAGTTACATAAAGAATTACTTCTCTGTAAGCTTTCTGGCTACTTGGATATCATTAACTGAGTTTGGGTCAACTCTGGAGTAGCTTCCTTTACTCCATGTATATTTCAAATTCTAACACACATCTGACATTCAGCCATCTGAAGAAATAATGCCATTCTTTTCCTATGTCACTAAACAAACATAATCAAGCAGTGGATAATACTTTTTGAAATTAATGGACAGTTATACCTCACTTTAAATATCATTTAAACACATAGCCTTGCTTGTAATTTTGATAGATATTATGGTATTTTATGATGTGTGAGTTTATTAATTATAATATTTCTAAGAAATTGAAAGATGACTACATGCATAATTTTTTAAATTTATTCATCCAACAAACATTCTGAAAATTGAGGACCTACTCTGTGAAAGACACCATGCTCAGGTGCTGGAGTCATGAAGAAACAACATGATCTTGCTACCACACTCTCCCAGTCAGTACACAGCAACGCTGTGACCTAAAATCAGATCCACCTCTGGACAAAGCCTACAATTTTAACGAGCATGTATTATGGCCTAGAGAAATATGTGCAGACTACACTATCAATAAGTGTTTTACTAAATGGAAAACAGTCTTGCTTATTCTGCTTGGTTGACAACTAAACACACAAAATGAATGAAAATGAGATTCCTTTCACTAACCACTAACATGAATAGGGGAGGACAAAGAAACAAGAAAGTTTTTGTTTTTTCCTTTATTCTTAATATATTCAACAAATGCTTATAGAAACTCCTTATGCAGCAGGCATTGTGCCATGTGCTATAAATTCAGCTGTGACTAAAAAAATCCAGGAAAATACAATTAAACAACAGAAAGAGAGACATTAAAAGGAGAAAACTGCAGGGAAGACACAGGCAATGAACAAATAAAATGGAAACAACAAAAGGAAAATAATTCAGGGGAAATTATTCAACTAAAAGATAAAACCATTTCAACTTCCTCAAGTGGTATTCTTGATAGAAACTAGAAAAAATATATACAACAAAACTACTGGGGGAAAAAATAAAAAGCCTCTGGGGAAAGGAAAATTTTTGAGGAGGGGAAGAGATAGAATATAAACCTAAAATATGTATTTTGAAAGGGCAATAACACAAACTTACATGAAATGAAAATCATGATATATATATATATATATATATATCAATTAAATGGCTGCATTTTAAGGCTGATGAAAGACTCCTGTGAGTGACTAAAAAAAAACCTGATAGTGTTGGGAGGCAGAGATATTGAATAATATCCTCTGAGCTGAGAAGGAACTTTAAGACTTGAAAACTGGAGTGCACTTACGAAGTTTATTGTGGGTAACTTATGGGGAATCAGGCAACAATGATTCAGAGGCATTCACAGCTGTACTCTGCAGAGCCAAAAGGGGTATCAGTTCAGATCAGTTCAGTCACTCAGTCGTGTCCGACTCTGCAACCCAATGAACCGCAGCACACCAGGCCTCCCTGTCCATCACCAACTCCTAGAGTCCACCCAAACTCATGTCCATTGAGTCGGTGATGCCATCCAACCATCTCATCCTCCATCGTCCCCTTCTCCTCCTGCCCCCAATCTTTCCCAGCATCAGGGTCCTTTCCAATTCTCCAGTAGCATATTGGGCACGTACTGACCTGGAGAGTTCATCTTTCAGTGTCCTATCTTTTTGCCTTTTTATACTGTTCATGGGGTTCTCAAGGCAAGAATACTGAAGTGGTTTGCCATTCCCTTCTCCAGTAAGGGGATTTAAATGAGCAAAAGATAAAAATAGAATCGGACCACTAGGGGAAAGTAAATCCACACTGCTGGGAACCCGGGGTTTTTCTCCTCCCAGGGGCCTCATGACTATTAACCATCTGCATCAGCAAAAGGCACTCTTCCAGTTTTCATATCAGACAAAGGCAAGAGGAAGAGTTGACGAGAACTTATCTGGCTTGGGCACAGTCCTGGGAGTAGGCTAAAATTCAATCACATAGAAAGGGGAGAGGATAGGACTGCTGGCCTGAGATAGAGCTGACAACATGGAGTCAGTGCCATTCAGCCAAATAGGTAAAAAGACTTACAAACTTTGAAACAAACTGACCTTAGGCCTTTTCATAAAATATGAGTATAAAAGTACAGAGAAATTTTGTCACTAAAATTTTTATACTTAGATAGTATGTCATCATGGAGAAGGGGACAGCAACCCACTCCAGTATCTCGCCTGGAGAATCCCGTGGACAGAGGAGCCTGGCAGGCTGCTGTCCATAGGGTCGCACAGAGTCAGACAGGACTGAAGTGACTTAGCATGCAAGCATGCATTGGAGAAGGAAATGGCTACCCACTTCAGTATTCTTGCCTGGAGAATCCCAGGGACAGAAGAGCCTGGTGGGCTGCCGTCTATGGGGCTGCACAGAGTCAGATATGGATAAAACGACTTAGCAGCAGCAGTATGTCATCAAGAATCAAAGAAAGATAAATATTCTCAAGACATATATTTTACTAAAGGCTACTATGGGGAATGGAGAAGGCAATAGCAAACCACTTCAGTATTCTTGCCTTGAGAATGCCATAAACAGTATGAAAAGGCAAAAGATAATGGCACCCCACTCCAGTACTCTTGGCTGGAAAATCCCATGGACGGAGGAGCCTGGTAGGCTGCAGTCCATGGGGTCGCCAAGAGTCGGACACAACTGAGTGACTTCACTTTCACTTTTCACTTTCATACATTGGAGAAGGAAATGACAGCCCATTCCAGTGTTCTTGCTTGGAGAATCCCAGCGACAGGGGAGCCTGGTGGGCTGCCATCTATGGGGTTGCACAGAGTCGGACACAACTGAAGTGACTTAGCAGTAGCAGGACACTGAAAGATGAACTTCCCAGGTTCATAGGTGCCCAATATGCTACTGAAGAGGAGTGGAGAAATAATACCAGAAAGAATGAAGAGACATCTGGAGCCAAAGCAAAATGAACACCCAGCTGTGGATGTGACTGGTGACGGAAGTGAAGTCTGATGCTGTAAAGAGCAATATTTCATAGGAACCTGGAATGTTAGGTCCATGAATCAAGGTAACTGGAAGTGGTCAAACATGAGATGGAAGTAGTGAACATTGACATTTTAGGAATCATTGAACTAAGATGGACTGGAATGGGACTGGAAGATCAAATTGCCAATATCTGTTGGATCATCAAAAAAGCAAGGGAGTTCTAGAAAAACATCTATTTCTGCTTTATTGACTATGCCAAAGCCTTTGACTGGGTGGATCACAAGAAACTGTGGAAAATTCTTCAAGAAATGGGAATACCAGACCACCTGACCTGCCTCCTGAGAAATCTGTATGCAGGTCAGGAAGCAACAGTTAGAACTGGACATGGAACAACAGACTGGTTCCAAATCGGGAAAGGAGCATGTCAAGGCTGTATATTGTCACCCTGCTTATTTAACTTATATGCAGAGTACATCATGAGAAATGCTGGGCTGGATGAATCACAAGCTGGAATCAAGATTGCTGGGAGAAATATCAATAACCTCAGATAATGCAGATGACACCACTCTTATGGCAAAAAATGAAGAAGAATTAAAGAGCCTCTTGATGAAAGTGAAAGAGGAGAGTGAAAAAGTTGGCTTAAAACTCAACATTCAGAAAACTAAGATCATGGCATCTGGTCCCATCACTTCATGGCAAATAGATGGGGAAACAATGGAAACAGTGACAGACTATTTTCTTGAGCTCCAAAATCACTGCAGATAGTGACTGCAGTCATGAAATTAAAAGACACTTGCTCCTTGAAAGAAAAGCTATGACCAACATAGAGAGCATATTAAAAAGCAGAGACATTACTTTGCCAACAAAGGTCCATCTAGTTGAAGCTATGGTTTTTCCAATAGTCATGTATGGATGTGAGAATTGGACTATAAAGAAAGCTGAGTGCCAAAGAATTGATGCTTTTGAACTGTGGTGTTGGAGAAGACTCTTCTGGGTCCCTTGAACTGCAAGGAGATCTAACCAGGCCATCCTAAAGGAAATCAGTCCTGAATATTCATTGGAAGGACTGATGCTGAAGCTGAAACTCCAATACTTTGTCCACCTGGTGTGAAGAACTGACGTATTCCCTGATACTGGGAAAGGTTGAAGGCGGGAGGAGAAGGGGACGACAGAGGATGAGATGGCTGGCTGACATCACCAACTCGATGGACCTGAGTTTGAGTAAACTCTAGGAGTTGGTGATGGACAGGGAAGCCCGGTGCACTGCATTCCATGGGGTCGCAAAGAGTCAGACATGACTGAGTGACTGAAGTGAACTGAACTGACTATGGGAGAAGCCTGACTGATACTTTTCTAGGACAGTATCAGTTTCATGTTAGGTATATTTTCTGAAAACATTTTATCAAATATAAATTTTTCTTCATGTAAAGCAGATCCTTACTTAGAAATTCCTGTGCCTACTTTCAGATATACTGGTCTGTGGAGCTCACTGTAAGCCTTTTATATTGTGGGTTATTTATTTTTAGAATTTGTTCAGAAAAATGAGAGCCAAACTGGGAAAGCACATTAAAGCTTCTCCTGGTGGAACATGAGCCACAGATACTCTGTCAAAATCACATAAATGAGATTCTTTTTGTGATACTATAGCTGACAAAGCATGGAGTTTTGGACAAAGAAGGGAGTTTGATATTACAAAACTGGATTTGGTTCCCACCAATACATTTCATAATTATCAGCTGCTTATGTTTATTAATTAACCTCTCGTGACTATGTTCTATCATCTATAATATGAAGAATCTTAAAAATAGTACTATCACTAGTTATTATGAAGCTTATCATTATAAATTAGTAGATCCCACATAATGTATGACTTTTCTTTCCATAATGAATAATTTTATACCCTTCTCACCTTAGTCCAGCAGCATATCAAAAACAATAAGAAACCAAACACACAGAAAACTATATGCCATTATAAAGTTTATCATCCTTTGCTTCTCCTACACCACGTTTTAATTAGCCTTAGTTTAGTGGAAATAACAGAATTTGTCAGCAGAAATGCCTGCGGTAACACTGAAATTTTATAATACAACAGTATGGAGCAAAGTCAATTACTTAATATTTCTAATGGTTAGTATCTTCACCCATAAAATGTACTTAATAATCCCTACTTTTCAGTTTTATGAGGCTTAAATGAGGTAAAATTATGAATATTCAGAACAGAGTAAATGCTTAGTATTTAATATTCTCATTTGACCTTTCTTATATTTTCAGAGCTTTCAAATAATATAAATATTTCCCAGAAATTTTCAAAATTATAAGTTACTAGATAAGTAATATTTACCTTAAATAATTTTAGAAGGAAAACAACATAAAATTGTACAGCAAAGTCTCTAAATAGTATTTTAAAGTGGTCTTTTAAAGCAATCTCCTCTTCATTTAGATGACATTTTGAAGGGGAGCCTTGCGGCTTGCAAAGGGGAGTCCATGGGGTCACAAGAGTCAGACACGATTTAACAACTAAACAAAAACAACAAGAAGCTAATATTACATAAATATATCAAGGCTGACATCTTTGGCTCAATATTCCAGTGGACACAATTTTGTAGGTGAAAGGGGGCTTGGCATCCTCATATGCATCCTCTCTGCTTAAGAAGAACCTACTACAAAGAGGTCTCTGGGGGAGAAAATATGTGGTGATTATCTGAGTTACACCCTTAGCACCATCCCTGGGGGACTGGGCACATTACTTCAGACAATGTTCACAACAATTACATAAGTAGGTAATATTACTTCCAGGTTGCAGATTTTGAAACTGCCAGAGACTGGACATTGATGCTATCAATCCCATCAGAACAGAAACTAAATAACAACCAACTCTCTATATTTTAGGTGGTGCTTATGGAAAGAATGGAAAGAAATCTCTGCTCAAAGAATATAACATTCCTCATAAAAATCTACTTAACTAGAGAAGAAAGAATAAAGGATGCCTTTTCATGATTATAGATAGTGGTGGTGGTAGTGGTGGGGGTGCATCCAAGATGCATTGCTTCTGAGATTCTTTCATTAAACTGTTCTTTTTTTTTTTTTTCTTTTTGTTGTATCTTCTCTGTCTGCCACAGAGAGAATGCTGAACAATATGTATTGGATCAAGAAATTAAGTTTATGTAAAACCAAGCCAGGCATTGATGACATGGGAATAAAACAGCTAGTCCTAATCCTCAAGGAGCTCTCAGCTTAATGGAGGGAATAAATGTATATGATTACTGTACGAGATGATAAGCCTACCATTGCTGATAAACATTGAGGTGCAAAAGTAGCACAGAGGAAAACTGCTGAATTCAGATCAGTAAAAGTGGGAGAGAGTAAAGGCTTCCTATAGGAGATGGTGCTAAAATTAATTCTTCAAGCATGTCTAGGAATTAGCCATATAAGTAATGGGGAAATAATTACTAATGACAAAAAATATGTACAAATGCAGGGAAGAAGGTCACATTGGTACATGTCTAGGTATAGCATAGTGAGAAGCAATTCTTTTTTTTTAATCTTCTTGTTCTTGATGGTCTCCTATCTTTCCCCTTTATTTCATCCAACACCACCAAGTCCAATAAATATTGTCTTCAAAAGAGAAATTTAATTACCATATTGTTATAGACTGAACCATGTCCTCCAAAATTTATACGTTGAAGTATTTATCCTCCGGTAGTTCAGAATGTGACTGTATTTGGAGATAGGTCTTTAAAGAGGTAACTGTTAAAAGGGATAATTCGAATGAGCTATAATCCAATATGACAGTTTTCCTTATGAGAAGGCAATTAGGACAGAGACACATAAAGAAGGAAGACCATGTGAAAACAGAGAGAGAAGACAACTATCAACAATGCAACAAGAGAAATGATCAAAAGAAACCAAGCCTGCCAACACATTAATCTCAAATGTGCAGCCTCCAGAACTGTGAGCAGATACATTCTGTTTTTCCAGCTACTCGGTCTGCGGTACTTTTTCATGGTAGCCCAAGCAGAGTAACACAATGAATGATACCACGAGTGCACTTCCAACACTGATAAAAGGGTAAAGACCCTCACACACACACACACACACACACACACACACACACACACACACAAAATACATATATATATCAAAATAAAGATCCTTCCTTCATTTTGTATTCAGTTCAGTCATTTAGTTGTGCCTGACTCTTTGCGACCCCATGGACTGTAGCCTACCAGGCACCTCTGTCCATAGGATTTTCCAGGCAAGAGTACTGGAGTGAGTTGCCATTTCCTTCTCCAGGAGATCTTCCCAACCCAGGGACTGAACCAGGCCTTCCGCATTGCAGGCAGATGCTTTACCATCTGAGCCACCAGGGCTATAAAACTCCTCATCAAATGTCCCAGGTTAGGACACACAATTTTGAGTGGCACAAGCCTGCTATGGCCCCTGTGCCTAGTGAAACAATAAAACTATCCTTTCCTACTTCACCCCAAACTCTGTCTCTGAGACTCTATTCTTGGCAGTGGTGCATAGAGGCCAAGATTTCAGCATCAAATCCACAACACAGAACACAATCCAGGTGTTGGCAGTTCCTTCTAGAATGAGACTGCAGTATGCAGAGGAGCACTGCATCTTACTGTTGAGTATGCCTTCTTACTATTCCAAACTACCATTCCAGACACTAAATAATCTACTCACTATCCAGCAGAGCAGACAGAACAAGCAAATGAACTATTTGTTTCAGAGGCTTTGTCCATGAAACCCAGGTAACTCAGAGTGTGACGCAGACTCAAAGCTGGCAAACACAAGGTAGACTGGCATAGTGCATTAAGCAACTAGATTACCTGTCCTCATAGCTCATCTTTACCATTACCCAGCCATTAGGCCTTGGATAAGAGTGTCATTATCTCTTAATTTCAATTTCTTCATCAAAAATGAAAACACATTTGACTCATCGGTTTCTTAAGATTATTTCAAAATAAAGCATTCTCTCATTGCAGATTTCAAAGGTATGCTCAATTTAAGTGTTCTCTTGTTTTTATATATTTTAGTATATTGTGCTATATTTTGTAAAGCATTGGTGCAGATGTATGACCATGGTCAGTGTGCAGAGAGATGTTATGGGCTACAGCAGTGGCTTCCACCGAAGAGTGCAGTGAGAAAAGGGTTTGGCTCCTTTGGACACGATCATCCATCGTTATTGTGAAGTGTTCAAGAATGTCTGCTTCCTGAATCTTCATGCCAGACAGGATAACTAAGACCCTAGTATTGTTGTCCTTTGTGAATTCTGACTTTCAATTAACTAAAATCTAACAAAGGAAGTTCTCACTTTCAAACCGTCCAAGTGTTTCTTTTAGGATCAGTGACACAGAAGAATCTTTCAGGTGGATTATTTTAAAAAGGTTTACTCGGGGCACTAGTACACTAATATTCTACCTTAAATATGAATTTTATTCAGATTTTAGAAATAACATGAAAAGATTAAATAAAGCTTTGTCTTTAATGAAATACAGTTCACTGGTGAGTGGTGAAGAAAGAAAAACAGGCATGAAGAAGGTGTAAATGCATCTGTGTATCTGTCTAATATGTACAAGTGGAGGGTTGTGTGGGGGAGCATGTTCAAATTACTGCAGAGTTGGTATGTGAAAAGCCTGGAATAAAATTAATGAGAATAAAGATTAAATAAGTAGGAACACCAAGTGCTCAAAACTATTTACTAAAGTGACTCACTTTTTTTAAGAAGGTGCTAAAAGTAGTACTCCATGGAAGAGCTTTTAAACTACTCCATTTAAATACTAGAAAATTAAAGAACAATTCACATCGCTGTTTTCAGGGTCCTCACTGGCCTCACTCTATAAGAGACTTTGAAATTTTAGTTCAGAAACCAGAGGAAAACTATCTGGAGAGCAAGACATCTTCTATTGAGATTCTAGTAATTCATGGCTTTTCTAAGATATCACTGTCTTCAGAATATCACTTCTCATGATGCTTTTTAACTGTATTTTACACTCCAAAATAAGACTGACTCACCAACTATATCATTTTAAAATGTTGAAAATTTAAAAAACTTGAGTATCTCAATTTCTAAAAAATTGAATTAAACAATGTTATTTTCTGAGTTTCTTTTGAAGTCAAGGCTAAAGTTGAATTTAGCTTTATGAAAACAGCACACCTAGAATCGAATAGCTGTATCTCAGACTTTGACCCAGGATAGAAGGATAAGCCTCCTGTTCCCTCCCCACACTCGCTCTCTATATCCCCTTTTTAGTTATTTTTTTTCATTTTCTTGCTTATATTTAGGAAAACTAAAACAAATTTCATTTAAAAAACAGGTTGTGTGTGTGTGTATGTGTGTGTGTATAAAATCAGAAGGATATAATAGCACCTCCATTTAACAGATTAAGGATCTTACGATTAGCAAAGTTAAGTGAAATGCCCGAAGAAGAAAACAACTAGCTAGTGACAGAATTAAAAAGATTATTTAGTTGTCTTGCCTATCAATTCATTGTCTCAACCCTATCATTCAGGTGGTAAACTGCTTCAACACTGAAGGATGGCAGTGAGGAATTCAATGGAAATTTTTGCATAAAATCAGCTCAGTGATAGTATGTAAGGTAGCAGAAAATTCGTAAAATAGTATCCCTTGAAAATTTATTTCGCTGTAGTCTGTATATTGGAAATGAAAAGATTAAAGAGAAATACAGAAGTGCTTTGACCTAGGGATGATTAAACATGTTAGCCACCCAGGGAATGTTATGGCATCTAGAGATATGCCCATCGTGGAACTCTCCAGTTACAAATGCAATCAAACGGTGACCTGGTCCTCCAGAGGGAACAGAGTCTATATTCTTTATTCTTATATATTCACCAACACATGCATGCATGCTAAGTCACTTCAGTAATGTCCAACTCTTTGCGACCCTATGAACCACAGCCCACCAGACTATTCTGTCCATAGGATTCTCCAGGCAAGAATGCTGGATTGGGTTGCCATGCCCTTCTCCAGGGGATCTTCCCAACCCAGGAATCAAACCCTCATCTCTTAAGTCTCCTGCGTTGGCAGGCAGGTTCTTTACCACTAGTGCCACCTGGAAAGCCTTCACCGATACCAGTGAGTAGAACAAAGATGGCAGCCAACCAGAAAACATAAAGCGCTCAGAGCTGCAGGAGAAAGAAAATGTCAAGCACACACAAACACAAAAGGAATTTTTTCTAGTTTATGACCAAGGCTCATAAACTAGAGAGTTATTGCTCACCAAATAGTCCACCACAGGCCACCAGAAGAGGCAAAGAATTACACAATTCAAGAAGAAGTAATAGAAACCAGAACACCATAAAATTCATTCCTTAACTAAAGCTGGCTAAGGTCTCTCATTTGTTCCTTTGTGTAGTGATTGATAATTAATATCAGAATATCACTATTTATTACTTCTTATGCTAACTACATAGTGGAATGTGCTCAATTATCACTCCATTGAATAAATTCAGCTTTTTTCTTATAAGTAGCCTTTTATTGTCTTCACAAAGTACTATATAAACAAAGCCATACAAGTATACAGTGGGACCGAAGGATGTCTGGATTAAGAGGGTCCTGCTCAAATATGGCCATCAGTATTCACACGCCAGAGTGGCAAAGCTAGATAATCAGTTTCCATTCAAGAATATTTCAAAGAGCTAGGCAAATATAAGTCATGGTCAACATTTTACCTTTGCTTAAGTTACAGTTCTGATATAAAAGGAATACAGAAATGTAAAGGCAAATAAAAAATAGTGCATCCCACAGAATTAAAGAATATCACAAAAAAATAAAAGCTTCAGAACTTCAACAAGTCATTTCAATAGAATGATTGTGTCTGGGTAAACAGTGTCTGCATACAGAATCCAGTTACGCTCCATTAATTGATTTCAAGAGGATATAATTGAAAAGATTCCTTGGAAAAAAGTCTCTGTCTTTTGTCGTACCATTTGCCATAGTTTTTCTTCAGTTTCTCTGTATTTCCTGTCATTCATTCAAGTAAACAAAAATCAAAGCCAAGATCACAGTCACATACAATAACCATCTCATTTGGGAAAGAAGGCTAATTTGAAAAAGAACTTGGAAGATGTAAATTTTAAATCTTCCTCTTAAAAGTGACTGGAGTTCCTAACTAAATAAACCTTCTGGATCTTTCAATAATATTCCTCTCTCTTCAAAACAGTCAGATGACGCAGACAGAAATGGAAACTGAAAAAGGCTCCATCACTAATTCAACTGAGCTGAAACAATGGTTTCTGTGAATACTGGTTCTTTCAACTCCCAATGGCCTGTCTCTTGATTTTAACAACTAACAAAAGACTAACAAATAAAAGTGCTTATGAGTCTAATAATCACTGAGTAACTGATGATGGGAGAACACAGTGACTTTTTGTAGTTTATTTTTCTGGGTCTTCCAATTTTTATTACAGTGCTGAATATGATCTTTGCATTTAAGTGTTGACTTAATGGTCATGTTTGAAGTCTGAGGAATTTTACACAGAATATTCAGGTGTACTCATATATCTTTTTTCACAAGGTAGCAGTTTAAGTTTGGGTTAGTGTCTAGGTCAAGGAAATTATTAAGTTCCTATCACATATTAAGTTCAGATTAAATTTGAGTCAGTAATACTATTTACCCATATTTCTCTTATGAAACTAGAAGTAAAGAAAAGAAAGTATTTTTAAAGAATGCGTTTTAGCGAAGCTTGATTCTGATATTTCATGTCTCTGGAGACCAGTTTCAATAAAAAACTTCCCACAAGACTAGAGAACATAGGGACAAAATACAATGCTGGTGCTTTACATAATTTCCAGTGAATACAGCTTTCAGCACTCACATACTGAGTATGTTTGAAATAGCCCGTTGTTTTGTTTTTCTGTAACAGCATTGACTAAAATGGGCCTTTGAAGACAGCTATACTATCAAAAGCTCTGGTATGAATAAACATGGGAATAAATTTTTATGTACAGCTTTACTGGATATGAAGGGATTCCCTTAGTGCTCTTTTTGTCATATGCTGAGGGGCCACCACAAGAAAGATAATTATGGTCACTGAATAATGATGATGGTGACAGCAAATACTGTCAAATGTTCATTACATACTATGCACTATCATAAACATGCAAAGAAATAAGCTCATTCAGTCTTCACAGTAACTGTATGAATAACTCTTATTATCTTGATTTTACAGATAAAGAAGCATAGAAGGGTTAAAGTAATTTGCATAAGTAAGCAGCTGAGTCAGAATTTCAACCTTAACCATCATGGACTTATCCACAATCCATGACTTTAACCATTTAACCAACCATGCTAAATTTACTCAGAGAAGGCAATGGCACCCCACTCCAGTACTCTTGCCTGGAAAATCCCATGGACGGAGGAGCCTGGTAGGCTGCAGTCCATGAGGTCGCTAAGAGTTGGACATGACTGAGTGCCTTCACTTTCACTTTTCACTTTCATGCAGTGGAGAAGGAAATGACAACCCACTCCAGTGTTCTTGCCTGAAGAATCCCAGGGCCGGGGGAGCCTGGTTGCTGCCGTCTATGGGGTCGCATAGAGTCGGACACGACTGAAACAACTTAGCAGCAACAGCAGTAGCTAAATTTACTATGGTATACATACTATACTATACTATACTATACTATATATCTTATTCTACGGTACTATATCATACCATACCAGACTATTCTACTCTATGGCAAATGCTTTTTTACCCCCCAAAAGTATCAGTTTAATTCCCACCTAATCTGGTATTAAAACGTTACCTAGAGTGAAAACACTAAATTATGGAGAGAAAGTAATTTTCTAGACTAATTTAACCATGGAAAGTCTGGGGCCTCTATCATTTCTCATTCTTCACTCAACAAGTATTTCTTGAGCGTTTCTCATGTGTCAGATACTTAGCTTAGACCAGAGTTACAGCAGAGGCCAAGGCAAACAGGAGCTTGCATTTAAGACATTAAGGTAAGACAATAAGACGATAATAAACACGGAAACAATTCAACCTTGGTGCTACGAGGGAACTAAAACGGATAATATGAAAGAAAGGGACCTAGGGTTGCTTTAATAGCATGGGAAGAAAGTCTCCTATATGGGATGACATCTGAATTGAAATCACAGTCATGAGAAGGGGCCACCCTGGGCTGATCTGGGGCAACAACAGAAGCAAGTCAGTGAAGAGCTGTGTAAACAAGGAACTGTTTGGCATTGACAGTAAAGAGTAGAAAACTTTGAACCACAAGTCATAACTCATTTTCAGGAGGCTGAATATAAATGAAGATGTAAATTAGTCCTGCATCTTGCTCCAAGGCCATGAAATGGAACTCTAATTAGCATAAATGGGAGGTCTCCAGCTTCTTGTAACCATATGATTATGAAAGATCTATTTTAACAATGTGTTTTCATATTATTTTTTTGTGTAAAGAAGCAATACATTACTATGTAAATAGTTTAATAATGTCTTAGTGCATCCATGAATATCACCAATTTTTAGCAGGTCTATTAAGTTACAAATTTTTGAAAAATCTGAACACAAAATCATAAATGTCTTTTAATCCAAATTAGGATTAATATAAGTCTTTTCAAAATGCTGGGCAGAAATGGATACAGTTCCATGAAATGCTAAAAGAAGCTATCTCTAGTTAGAAGAAACTTGAATTTAGATTTTCCAAATTTGGGTTAATGATCTGAAATAACTGTCCAAAATAGATGTGCTTCGTCAGTCAGTCAGTCATGTCTGACCCTTTGTGACCCCATGGACTGCAGCCCGACAGGCTCCTCTGTCCACAGAATTCTCCAGGCAAGAAAACTGAAACAGGTTGCCATTCCCTTTTCCAGTCCAAAATAGATAAATAATTAAATATGTTATAAAACTTGACTATAATGAATTACCAGACAACAAATAAAAAGGATGCTTGCAATAACAAGGACTTCAATACTCTTTCTTCTAGTTTTATATAACATACAACATCCACCACCTACTAAAGCACTATATATAATTTTCACATTCATTATACATATATATATACACACACATGGCTGTGAATTTTCTCCTATTCTGGGAGAAATTAATATAAAATATTATTATAAATATAATAAATTATTATAGAATAATATATATATACATGGCTGTGAATTTTCTCCTATTCTGGGAGATAGTGATATAAAATATTATTATAAATATAATAAATTATTATAGGAATATAATAATTTTCAATGCAGAATCCCTCCCTATACTGTTCAGCTGCATGAAGCCTAGAACATTTCTGACATTCAATATATACTGAATGAATAAATAAATAGATGAATAGTAGATATAACTGTTTTAATGGTTGAAAGTTAAAATATCTTGAGGATCTAAATTTTAAAGACTATTAATGTTAAACCAGATTACTTTCTAATCTCTTTCATCTTTAATCTATGATTGTAAATTAAGACTATTAAAGTCAATAAATCTGGATGACATTGAAAAAAGTGGTATGTACACCAAGTAAATACTAGTTAACCCCATAGAAACAGTTTCTATAGAGACTGTGCTGAAAAAACAAATTAATGAGCAAGCTTCCTTTTCTTGATCTTGACAAGCTAAATTCTCAAACTAGTCTAATTGAGTTTAAAATGATGTGAATCCTAGAAGTTTAATTCTATGTTCTATGCAAGCACATGTACACATGCACAACCATTCTATGGACAACACTCAAATGATGGCAGCAGAAGGGGAAATAGACATTTTCATGAAGAGATTTTCTAAATTGTTGAAATTTTGGAAATTTTTGGTTTATAAAGTCATTGCACCGTTTATCTAACAGTCCATGTAAACAATCCCGTTTTTGTCTTTTATACTCACACACAAGAGAAAGTTGCTTATTTTAGAATCAGTGCAGCCCTTAAATTTCACACTAACTTATGACATTCATAAACACTTTCATTCAAGTGTAGTAGAATGTTTAAGATTAAAGGCTGACATGCAATATACTAAATTATAAACTACAGAATACTTGTTAAAATTAGGGACTGGCATGTAAACTTTAATACATGGATTTGGGCATGTATAACTCTTTCATTACTAATTATTTTCAGTTTACAAAGAGAATAAATGTCTATTATAGAATCTTTCACCTACATGGAAAGACAAAACGAATAAAGCTCTCTATATAAGAGCAAAAGCAAAAATACATTTTTGTTGTTATCCTATGATTCATGCTTTTTTAGAAAGAAGAAAAATATTCAGATATTTTTAGAATCATTTTTAAAATTACTAACTCCTTAAGATTTTTATGATTTTTGTCAGCTTTGTTTTATTTGTAAAATCTTGAAGCAAATTATGTAAAATGTGTTGCAACAGGAAACATATTTTGACAAAGGAAAGATACGATAATAATTAAAAGTATGATTTGTTGTTGATATTGCTGTTCAGTGACTAAATCTTGTCCAACTCTTTGTGACTCCATGGACTTGTAGCACGCCAGGCTCCTCTGTCCTCCACTACCCTGGAGTTTGCTCAGATTCATATCCATTGAATCAGTGATGCTATCTGACCATCTCATCCTCTGTTGCCTCCTTCTCCTTCCATCTTTCCCAGCATCAGGATCTTTTCCAGTGGGTCAGCTCTTTATATCAGGTGGCCAAAGTATTGGAGCTTTAGCATCAGTCCTTCCATTGAGTATTCAGGGTTGATTTCCTTTAGCATTGACTCACCTGATCTCCTTGCTGTCCAAGGGACACCTGAGAATCTTCTCCAGCACACAGTACCAAAGCAAGAATTCTTGGCACTCAGTCTTCTTTATGGTCTAACTCTCACATCTGTACATGACTACTGGAAAAACCATAGCTTTGACTATATGGACCTCTGTTGGCAAAGTGAAGTCTCTTATCTTTAATACGCCATTTAGGTTTGTCATAGCTTTTCTTCCAAGGAGCAAGTGTCTTTTAATTTCATGGCTGCAGTCACCATCTACAGTAATTTTGGAGCTCAAGAAAATAATGTCTGTCGGTGTTTCCACTTTTCCCCCTTCTATAAGGGAAATAAATAAGATACTTACTGATAAAAACTAAAACAGCAAACTTAAAAAAAACTTAATCAGCTGCAATCAGACTGCAATCACCCAAAATGCTTTAGGGAAAGGGAAAATATAACTTAATGCTATTCTATTTTTTATGATCTATGTAAAGTTTCATAAGTTATACTATTTAATCCTAGCAGTATACAGAAGAGGAAATATAATTACAACCAATTCATAGAATAAAAAACCTGGATTTTAGAGATCATAAGCAAACTGTTAATATCATATGAATGAAAACTGTAAAATGCATAACCAGTTGTGGCAGACTTCAAACCCTTTATGATTCAATCAATACTTTTCTATACATGGAACTATGAGGGAGGAGGTACCAGTACAAGAGAAAGAATCCTTGATAATTCAAATTTATGAAAAACAGAATTTTGACCCAAAATATGTTTTCCCTAAATTCAAAATCTTTTGGAACTGTATATATTCTCATTTCTGATCCAATAAGAATTACAGACTAAATGAACCTAGTATTTATTTGAAAACTGGGGATTCTGAAGCCACTTGAATTAGTATTTCACACCATCAAATCTCACATGTATGAGAAATACACACATTTCTTTAAAAAATTGTTTTATGTTTCAGATTCTTTTGAGGCAAAACAAACAAACAAAAACTTTTAAAAGGCTGCTTGAAGTATAATACATTGTTGATGAGAAAAGAAACATGACTCATTAGAAGAAGCCTCAGAGGCTTCATTCTGATTCTAGCCCTCACTTGTCCTTATGTTGATGAACATACCCTATTCTTCTTCTGTGCATAAGTATTAATACCACTAATTGAAGATGACTAGTTCACTACTATTGTTCAGTATGTCAGAGATAAAGTTGGACAAGTTACATCCTCAGAGATTACAGGGTATCAATTCTTCTATTGAATCTCCATCAAAACACATCTGAACAACATGAGTGGCTGCCATGACCAGTGGTCACTGTTCTGCATTTTCTTCATTTAAGTATGATTCTCACAGACTTCGAACGCTCTTGGCAAACCCGAAGTTTTGATCAAAGGCCAGGACTCCTGAGGTTTAACCCCAGATGATCATCTTTATGAAAATCATCTATTTAGAGAAATACAAAAAGGAAACACTGAAGAAGAAACAGAAAAAGTCTCGTGAAAAGACAAATATTTAATAAGAACCTGCACTGGGTGGGGCTGTAAATTGGTGCAGGCACGTGGAAAACAGTATGGAGGATCCTCAAAAAATTGAAAATAGAAATACCATATGACTCAGAAAATTCCATTTTGGATATTTGCACAAAGAAAAGGAAAATGCCAATTCAAAAAGATATGTATACCTCTATCTTCACTGTAGCCTTATTTACAATAGCCAAGATATAAGTCCAGTTCAGTCCCTCAGTCGTGTCTGACCCCATGAACTGCAGCATGCCAGGCCTCCCTGTCCATCACCGACTCCTGGAGTCCACCCAAACCCATGTCCATTGAGTCAGTGATGCCATCCATCCATCTTGTCCTCTGTCATCCCCTCTCCTCCTGCCCCCAATCCTTCTAAGCATCAGGGTCTTTTCAAATGAGTCAGCTCTTCGCATCAGGTGGCCAAAGTATTGCAGTTTCAGCTTCAACATCAGTCCTTCCAATGAACACCCAGGACTGATCTCCTTTAGGATGGACTGGTTGGATCTCCTTGCAGTCCAAGGGACTCTCAAGAGTCTTCTCCAACACCACAGTTCAAAAGCATCAATTCTTCGGCATTCAGCTTTATTCACAGTCCAACTCTCACATCCATACATGACCACTGGAAAAACCATAGCCTTGACTAGATGGACCTTAGTAGGCAACGTAATGTCTCTGCTTTCGAATATGCTATCTAGGTTGGTCATAACTTTCCTTCCAAGGAGTAAGGGTCTTTTAATTTCATGGCTGCAGTCACCATCTGCAGTGATTTTGGAGCCCCAAAAAATAAAGTCTGACACTGTTTCCACTGTTTCCCCATCTACTTCCCATGAAGTGATGGCACCAGATGCCATGATCTTCGTTTTCTGAATGTTGAGTTCTAAGCCAAATTTTTCACTCTCCTCTTTTACTTTCAGCAAGAGGCTTTTTAGTTCCTCTTCCCTTTCTGCCATAAGGGTGGTGTCATCTGCATATCTGAGGTGATTGATATTTCTCCCAGCAATCTTGACTCCAGCTTGTGTTTCTTCCAGTCCAGGATTTCTCATAATGTACTCGGCATAGAAGTTAAATAAGCAGGGTGACAATATACAGCCTTGACGTACTCCTTTTCCTATTTGGAACCAGTCTGTTGTTCCATGTCCAGTTCTAACTGTTGCTTCCTGACCTGCGTAGAAAAGGCCATGCTAGTAAATCTTTAATCCAATTTTTTGCTGATGGGTGGAGCTGTGTTCCCTCCCTGTAGTAGGGGTAATGGCAGTAATGGCAACCTCCTTCAAAAGGGCTTATGCAAGCATGCCAGGCCTCTCAAGACTGTTTTAGTCAGTACCCCTAACCCCGCGGCAGACCACTGTCGGCCCATGCCTCCACCAGAGACTTCGGGACACTCATAGGCATGTCTGGCTCAGTCTCTCTCTCTTTTTTTTTAATTTAAATTTATTCATTTTAATTGGAGGCTAATTACTTTACAATATTGTATTGGTTCTGCCACACATCAACATGAATCCGACACGGGCGTACACGTGTTCCCCATCCTGAACCCTCCTCCTACCTCCCTCTGAGTGGCTCACTGTTCCCTTCTCCTGGGTCCTGGTGCACATAAGATTTGTTTCTGTCCTCCAAGAGTCTCTGTTTCCCCAGTCCTGTGGAATTTCTGTAGTCAAATCCCACTGGGCTTCAAAGTCAAATTCCCTGTGGGTTCTCAGGCCCTTTGCCAGGTCCCCAGGTTGGGAAATCTGTTGTGGGCCCTAGAACTTTTGCCACAGTGCAAGAACTCCTTTGGTATAATTATTCTCCAGTTTGTGGGCCGTCTGCTCCATGGCTCTGTAGTGCAGCTAATGGCAACCTTCTCTAAGAAGACTTATGCCACATGCTGCACCTCCCAGGATTGCTGCAGCCAGAGCCTCTGCCCCTGTGGCAAGCCACTGCTGACCCATATTTCCACAGGAGACCCTCAAACACTCAAAACCAAGTCAACTCAGTCAGTCTCTGGTGGAGGTCACTGCCCTGGGTCAAAAATTGTGAAAGTGCTCGCACTCAATATGCCAGCAAATTTGGAAGACTCAGCACTGAACACGGGACTGGAAAAGGTCAGATTTTCATTCCAAACCCACAGAAGGGCAATGCCATAGAATGTTCAAACTACCACACAATTGCACTCATCTCACAAGCTAGCAAAGTAATGCACAAAATCCTCTAATTTGGAACCAGTCTGTTGTTCCATGTCCGGTTCTAACTGTTGCTTCCTGACCTGCATACAGGTTTCACAGGAGGCAGGCAAGGTGGTCTGATATTCCCATCTCTTGAAGAATTTTCTGCAGTTTGTTGTGATCCACATAGTCAAAGGTTTTAGCATAGTTAATGAAGCAGATGTTTTTCTAGAACTCTCTAGCCTTTTCTATGATCCAACCAATGTTGGCAATTTGACCTCTGGTTCCTCTGCCTTTTCTAAATCCAGCTAGTACATCCGGAAGTTCTAGGCTCACATACTGTTGAAGCCTGGCTTGGAGGATTTTTCTTGGACTCCAGAATCACTGTGACAATGACTGCAGCCATGAAATTAAAAGACGCCTGTTCATTAGATGAAAAGCTATGGCAAACCTAAACAGCGTAATAAAAAAGAGACGTTACTTTAGCAGCAAAGGTCCGTATAAGTCAAAGCTATGGTTTTTCCAGTAGTCCTGTACAGATGTGAGCGTTGGACTGTAAAGAAGGCTGAGCACCAAAGAAAGGATGCTTTCAAACTGTGGTGTTGGAGAAGACTCTTGAGAGTTCCTCGGACCGCAAGGAGACCAAATAAGTCAATCCTACGGGAAATCAACTCTGAATATTCATTAGAAGGACTGATGCTGAAGTTGAAACTCCAATACTTTGGCCTCCTGATGCTAAGAGCCAATTCATTGGAAAAGACCCTGATAGTGGGAAAGATTGAAGGCAGGAAGAGAAGGGGACGACAGTGGATGAAAGGGTTGGATGACATAACCAACTCAATCGACATGAGTTTGAGCAAGCTCCAAGAGATGGTGAAGGACAGGGAAGCCTGGCGTGCTGCAGTACATGGTGTCGCAAAGAGTCAGACACAACCAAGCGAATGAACAACAACAACAGCGAAAGTCATGGGTATGTAAAATACAGCACAAGAAATATGGTCAATGTTATAACTTTCTATGGGGACAGATGGTTATTAGATTTATAGTGGTGACCATTTCATAATGTATTTAAATGTTGAATCACTACCTTATACATGTGAAACTAACATAATATTGTACCCCAACTATATTTCAATTTTTAAAAAATCAACAAAGAATGACACTAAAGAATCATCTTATTTCAAAATTAAGCTGATGAAGTAGGAAATCAAATGAATCTCAGTCTAAATAAGGGACATAAATTGTCTTTAGATTCCTCTACTCCTTTCTTCTTCCTTTTTGTAGTCAAAGTATTTTATGGACTTTTTTGTAGATATATTGACTTTTCCTCACTGGCAAGTGCTCTATGTTGAAGACCTTTCTTCCCCCAGTTCTCCATATTGTCCCTTCTTATTACATTGTCACATCTCACTTTTTAAATTTTCCCACCTGTGTCCATTTCCTCACCTCTTATCTCTGCTCAAAGACAATGTGTTGCAAAAATAAAAATTAAAATTAACCTCTTTTGTTCAACTATCCAATTCCATGATTTTATTAATTTAAATATATGTGTCTGGAAAGAATCACCCTTTCAGGAGGCAGAAGTCTTTACCCAACTAGCTCATCTGTGCCAGTCTGTTTCATCTTTGGGCAGTGTTCTTGTCTTTACATGGCACCAATCTCAGAAGAAAGCAAAGAGGCTCTGATTCTGAAACAGAATGAGGCAAACTAAGAATAAAGGATCCGAGAGGAGAAATGATTTTAAGACAACAAAGTAAACAGGCAAAAAAGAACAGGAAATCTCTACCAACCGTTCTTTTAGTCACGTTTTATTTCCGGCTTTATTTGTTTATTAATACTTCATATGCATAAGAACTTGAATACGGAGTAGTTCTGTGTATAGGTGATTTTTTAAATTAACCTCTTGTAGATGTAGTGGATCTTGAACTTAAATAATAATAAAAACACACACCATGAGCTCAGCAAATGTTGCTCATAAAGAAGCAATGGATCCTAGATTAGCACCCAGTGCAGATGGGTGAAGAAGAAAGGCTCTGTGACAGTTCAGGGTCGCCCATCATTAAGAGGGAGGTTATAGAAATTTTTAGGATTAGAGAAGTAAGAATAACAATAAAAAGGAGAGGATAGTTTAGCATTTAAAACAAAAACAAAAAGCGAATGCATTCTTTAAATAAATAAATAAAAGCAACCTATGATGTGCACATTGAAATATGAGAGGGGCATGCATGCCCAGAACTCAGAAAGTACTCATAGCATTCATGTCACCCTTTATCATCAACAATGTTGACTTACCAACAAAGTGACTATAACTTCACTTGTGTAAGCAATAGGTTAAGAAATCAAAATTCTGTTTAAAAAGTTCATTGCTGTATACACCAATAGCAAAATATCTTCATCTCACTGGCCACACACAACTGGCAGTCTGGATTGCTATTCTGAGGAGGAGTATAAAGTATGAGAGGAAGAGAATGGTATGACTGAAGGAAGATGTTTCCCCAAAGCACATGGGAAGCACAAGTGAAATCATGCAAATGAAGAATCTTCCTTTATCAAAAACTCAGGATGAATAAAGGCAGGTTGAGAGATTCTTATAATAAAAAAGGGAAAGAAACTTCTCAGTATTGCCTATGGATGAATCACTGATTGCTTCACCCCTGTTTTCTACAAATGGATTTAATTTCACAACATTCATCAACACAATTATTTCCCAAAGACCAGGATTTCTTTGGAAGGAATGGTGCTAAAGCTGAAGCTCCAGTACTTTGGCCACCTCATGGAAAGAGTTGACTCTAGAAGAGACTCTGATGCTGGGAGGGATTAGGGGCAGGAGGAGAAGGGGACGACCGAGGATGGGATGGCTGGATGGCATCACGGACTCGATGGACGTGAGTCTGAGTGAACTCCGGGAGATGATGATGGACAGGGAGGCCTGGCGTGCTGCGATTCATGGGGTCGCAAAGAATCGGAAACGACTGAGCGACGGAACTGAACTGAACTGAAGATGTAAACATGTGTTCTCTACTACGGCCAGTAGATGGCAGGAGGACACAGATGATCCAGTTCATGACTTTCACATAAAGCTCAAAGGAATGTTTATTAATGGAGGCAGGTGTCAGTGAAATTCATTAAACTCATAAAATGAAATATAACAAACTCATGAGGCAACAGCAAAACTTTCACTAACATAAATTTTCATGATTTTTTTCAGAGTTTACTGTGAACTTTTATATATCAAGATTTAAGGATAATATATTTAAGTTAGATATTGCAAAATTCATATAACTAAAATCAGATATGCCATGCTATTTATCTTGCTTTAAATGTAACCTGCCAGCTTTGCCTATGTGATAAAACCAAATTTTAATCTGGCCAAAACATGTTTAATATCAAAAAAGGAAAGTGTAACGAGATAACAATTTTTAATCATTTTATTAACAGACAGAATATGCTTTTAAGGGGTTAATAGAGTCTGTGAAGACAAGACTTACTAGGATGATTCGAGCAAAAACTGCTCCTTGGGTACCTAAACCAAGAGGTGAGAAATAGTTACAGCAGATAAGAAGTTGGATTTGTCCTTTCTCTGCTTAAAACCAGCCAGCGACTTCTATTAACTTATAAGAAACTTGGTATTCAAACTTAAATTGAAGAAAGTGGGGAAAACCACTAGACTATCCAGATATGACCTAAATCAAATCTCTTATGATTATACAGTGGAAGTGAGAAATAGATTTCAGGGCCTAGATCTGATAGACAGAGTGCCTGATGAACTATGGACAGAGTTTCGTGACATTGTACAGGAGACAGGGATCAAGACCATTCTCAAGAAAAAGAAAGGCAAAAAGGCAGAATGGCTGTCTGAGGAGGCCTTACAAATAGCTGTGAAAAGAAGAGAAGCAAAAGCAAAGGAGAAAAGGAAAGATATACCCATTTGAATACAGAGTTCCAAAGAATAGCGAGAAAAGATGAGAAAGCCTTCCTCAGGGATCAATGCAAAGAAATAGAGGAAAAAAATAGAATAGGAGAGACTTGAGATCTCTTCAAGAAAATTAGAGCTACCAAGGGAACATTTCATGCAAAGATGGGCTCAATAAAGGACAGAAATGGTATGGACCTAACAGAAGCAGAAGATATTAAGAAGAGGTGGCAAGAATACAAAGAACTGTACAAAAAAGATCTTCACGACCCAGATAATCACGATGGTGTGATCACTCATCTAGAGCCAGACATCTTGTAATGTGAAGTAAAGTGGGCCTTAGAAAGCATTGGTAAGAACAAAGCTAGGGGAGGTGATGGAATTCCAGTTGAGCTATTTCAAATCCTGAAAGATGATGCTGTGAAAGTGCTGCACTCAATATGCCAGCAAATTTGGAAAACTTAGCAGTGGCCACAGGACTGGAAAAGGTCAGTTTTCATTCCAATCCCAAAGAAAGGCAATGCCAAAGAATGCTCAAACTACCACACAATTGCACTCATCTCACACGCTAGTAAAGTAATGCTCAAAATTCTCCAAGCCAGGCTTTAACAACACATGAACTGTGAAATTCCAGATGTTCAAGCTGGTTTTAGAAAAGGCAGAGGATACAGAGATCAAATTGCCAACATCCACTGGATCATGGAAAAAGCAAGAGAGTTCCAGAAAATCATCTATTTCTGCTTTATTGACTATGCCAAAGCCTTTGACTGTGTGGATCACAAGAAACTGGAAAATTCTTCAAGAGATGGGAATACCAGACCACCTGACCTGCCTCTTGAGAAATCTGTATGCAGTTCAGGAAGCAACAGTTAGAACTGGACATGGAACAACAGACTGGTTTCAAATAGGAAAAGGAGTACGTCAAGGCTGTATATTGTCACCCTGCTTATTTAACTTCTATGCAGAGTACATCATGAGAAATGCTGGGCTAGAAGAAGCACAAGCTGGAATCAAGATTGCCAGGAGAAATATCAATAACCTCAGATATGCAGATGACGCCACCCTTATGGCAGAAAGGGAAGAGGAACTAAAGAGCCTCTTAATGAAAGTGAAAGAGGAGAGTGAAAAATTTGGCTTAAAGCTCAACATTCAGAAAACTAAGATCATGGCATCCGGTCGCATCACTTCATGGCAAATAGATGGGGAAACAGTGGAAACAGTGGCTGACTTTATTTTGGGGGGCTCCAAAATCACTGCAGATGGTGACTGCAGCCATGAAATTAAAAGACGCTTACTCCTTGGAAGAAAAGTTATGCCCACCCTAGACAGCATATTAAAAAGCGGAGACATTACTTTGCCAACAAAGGTCCATCTAGTCAAAGCTACGGTTTTTCCAGTGGTCATGTACGGATGTGAGAGTTGGACTATAAAGAAAGCTGAGGGCCGAAGAGTTGACGCTTTTGAACTGTGGTGTTGGAGAAGACTCTTGAGAGTCCCTTGGACTGCAAGGAGATCCAACCAGTTCATTCTAAAGGAGATCAGTCCTGGCTGTTCATTAGAAGGACTAATGTTGAAGCTGAAACTGCAATGCTTTGGCCACCTGATGCGAAGAGCTGACTCATTTGAAAAGACCCCAATGCTGGGAAAGTTTGAGGGCAGGAGGAGAAGGGGACGACAGAGGATGAAATGGTTGGATGGCATCACCGACTCAGTGGACATGAGTTTGGGTAGACTCCGGGAGTTGGTGATGGACAGGGAGGCCTGGTGTTTTGTGGTTCAGGGGTTTGTAAAGAGTCAGACACGACTGAGCTACTGAACTGAACCGAACTGAACTTGGTATTATCAAGGTCCTTTGAGATCTGGTTCCTGCCTACCTCCTCATTTCATTGCCCACTATCGTCCCCCGTGCATCTCACACTATAGTTCTAGAACACTGTTTTCTTTTCTGTATCTCTCTACTCATATCATATAGTGTGCCTTCCACTGGGAATGCCTGACTCTTCTCTGTAAGTTCGTCCCTATTCTTGCTTCAGGGGGTGGTGGTTTAGTCGCTAAGTCGTGTTGGACTCTCGCGACCCCATGGACCGTAGCCTGCCAGGTTCCTCTGTCCATGGGATTCTCCAGGCAAGAACACTGGAGTGGGTTACCATTTCCTTCTCCAGGGGATCTTCCGAACCCAGGAATTGAACCCAGGTGTCCTGCGTTGATTTACCAACTGAGCTATGAGGGAAGCTGCCATGCTTCAGAGGTTCCCATTAATATCTCCCCACTTTTGAAAGCTTTTCCTGACTGTTCAACTGACCCTCTACTGTGCTTTGGGCTGTTTTAAATATATCTCTCTTGAGTTCTTAATCACAACCAGTTCTCAATGATTATTCTCTGATCACTTCATTAAACTATAATAGTAGTTATTCATTCACTATCATTCAACAAACATTTGTGCCAACTGCATGCAATTTGTGAGGTACCAGAGGTGCATTTGTGCTCAAACTGTAGACTGTATCCTTAGAAAACTTTGTGTAGTGAGAAAGACCAAGTAACCCAGGAAAGAGTCCAAGATGAAGGACTAAAACAGAAGGAAATGACATTTCCAACGTCACACAGATAGTAAACAGGCAGCCAGGATTTAAAGTCTTTCAAACCCACAACTAGCATCTCTAATCCTTATAATAATTTTTACCAGGAAGGAAAAAAAAAAAATCCAGACATAGACACAAGGCCTAGCCTGTTTCTTACCATCATGGCAAGCTCGTGCTTGTGCCACATGGTATAGACCATTAAGAAAAAATCAAAATGCAAAACAGTAGTACAGGCAATGTCATAGTTCACAGGTCATGATAGAAATAAACAGTGCTTCTTTTCTATTGAACACACTCCCCGTGGAGAAACAGAAAAATGTAGTCAATGGAGCCCATAATTGAGGGTGCCTCTCATTCAATATGTTCCCATGATCACTCATACATTTTTATAAGTTTGCAAAAGCTATAATCCATTGAGACCGTTGTCTGTATCTACTCTAATTTTCCTCTGTCACATCTCACCTTTATCAAGTGGGGCTCTGGGTTGGTCATGAGTACTTTTGTGACTTGACAGGGGAAGCTGAGTACGAACACATTTATTTAGGTTTTAGTGAGAAAATTATGGGCTTAGCACCTATAGCGATGTAGTTAGTCAGTTCAGTCAGTTCAGTCGCTTAGTCGTGTCCGACTCTTTGCGACCCCATGAATCGCAGCACGCCAGGCCTCCCTGTTAATCACCATCTCCCGGAGTTCACTCAGACTCACGTCCATCGAGTCCGTGATGCCATCCAGCCATCTCATCCTCTGTCGTCCCCTTCTCCTCCTGCCCCCAACCCCTCCCAGCATCAGAGTCTTTTCCAATGAGTCAACTCTTCGCATGAGGTGGCCAAAGTACTGGAGTTTCAGCTTCAGCATCATTCCTTCCAAAGAAATCCCAGGGTTGATCTCCTCCAGAATGGACTGGTTGGATCTCTTAAGAGTCTTCTCCAACACCACAGTTCGAAAGCATCAATTCTTCGGTGCTCAGCTTTCTTCACAGTCCAACTCACATCCATACATGACCACTGGAAAAACCATAGCCTTGACTAGACGGACCTTTGTTGGCAAAGTAATGTCTCTGCTTTTGAATATGCTATCTAGGTTGGTCATAACTTTTCTTCCAAGGCGTAAACGTCTTTAAATTTCATGGCTGCAGTCACCATCTGCAGATTTATAGCAGTACTGGCATACAGATGGCTTCTAGGAATAGTCCTACCATCTGCTTGCTATGTGAACTCACCCATGATATGGCACAAACATATAAGGATAGTAATTGTGATTGTGAATGGATGTGTCCTATGTTGCTTTACTCCAGAAATTTGTAATTAGAGCTGAAATAACATTTGGAATGTACCAAACCTGAAACATCTGAGAAATTATACCAAATCCTATAGATGACAAATGAGAAACTAGAGAGAGGTATTTCCAAATCGGACAATAATTCTAAAAATGTGCATGGTATTATCAAACATAATTGTATAGCAGAAAATAATTTTTTTAATGAAAATAAGCTTCTTCAACCAAGGATGAGAGAGAAAACAATGTATCATTAAAAAATTCTTGCTACAAAAACAATTATTACAAAATCAATGTCATGTGAAGAGTTTATCAATGTTTTCCTGGTGGCTCAGGAGTAATTTGCCTGCCAATGCAGGAGACATGGGTTCGATCCCGGATCCAGAATAACTCCACAGGCCACAGGGCAGCTGAGCCCATGCACTGCAGTTCCTGAGCTCTAGAGCCTGAGAGCTGCAGCTACTGAGCCCATGTGCCAGAACTACTGAAGCTCAAATGTCCTGGAGTCCATGCTCCAAATGCAACGAGAAAAGACACTGCAACGAGAAACCTGCACACCACAGCTAGAGAGTATCCCCCACCCACCTCAACTAGAGAAAAGCCCTGCAGCAGAGAAGACTCAGCACAGCCAAAAATAAACAAAGTTTTTTTTTTTTTTTCAAAAAGAGGATATCAAAGAGTATGAATCTGAAAATTAACAGGGAAAAAAACATGGCAGAGGGTGTCAGGCAGTTCATCAATAAAAATAGCATGTCTTTTTTTTTTTTTTTTTTTGCAGTTTGTGCTTTTGTGCAATTGTCAGCATTGAAACAAAGTCTAACTGTAGTAATTTACTTTTCTCAATTCTAAATATGCCCTTTTCCACCAGCTGCTGTATATTAAAATTTGCATTATTTTTTGAATGTAAGTGAAAGTCGCTCAGTCATGTCCAACTCTTTGGGACCCCATGGACTATACAGTCCATGGAATTCTCCAGGCCAGAATACTGGAGTGGGTAGCCTTTCCCTTCTCCAGGGGATCTTCCCAACCCAGGGATCGAACCCAGCTCTCCTGCATTGCAGGCACATTCTTTACCAACTGAGCTATCAGGGAAGTTCTTTTTTTATTTTTTCTTTTATTACATAAGCTGCAAACTTCACAAATCCTGGATCATGTATTTCTTACTCTAAAGCCAGAAATAATTTCTCATTTGAATTTTCTGTGGGACGTTTATGGTCTCTATCTTTTTCTTCCACTTACTTGATCTTGAATAAAGTTGAATTATTCTAGTTCAGTGCCTATAACATGCAAAATGTTATGCAAAATTAAAAAGGCTTTCTAAATTGAAAATCTTTTCTTAATATGACCTCACTGGTGAGAGTTTAATAGATACTTTAAAATTTTGCTATAAAGATAACATGACTTTTTATTTATAGTGAATTCACAATCCCCAAAAGAGCAGTGAGTAGCTTTAAGCTCTAAGAAGAGAATGTAGACTCTTGTACTCCATGTTTCCTTAGGTATCTTAGGTGAGATGATGCCTTTTCTGTCTTTTACTTTCCTCAGCTACATACACTGGTATATTTAATGTTGTTGTGCTCAGTCGCTAAGTCGTGTCTGACTTTTGTGAGTGTGGAGTCTGGACTATAGACCACTATGGACTGTAGCCCGCCAGGTTCCTCTGTTCATGGGATTTCCCAGGCAAGAATACTGGAGTGGGTAGCCATTTGCTTCTCCAGGGGTCTTCCCAACCCAAGGGTTCCAACCCACGTCTCCTGCATTGGCAGAAGGATTCTTTACCACACAGCCACTTGGAAAGCCAATATTTAACCTTATTTTGTTTCAAAGACAGAGTTCATGAAAAAACTAAGAAATCCCAAGGAAAAGAGCTTTGTTTATTTTACCATAACAAAAATAAGATACGATTTCCTTTTACACTGCTGGTTATTAAAAATTTCTACTCAAATAAAACAAACATCAAGTACAAAATGATTAAGCAGTCTCAGATAACACAGAAACTTTAATATAGCTCTTTGAAGTTCTGCCTAAGTTTCTAACTTGTACTTACTTTCAAGTTCCCCATTTCACCATATCTCTTTCCCATGGGCTTAAACATCTCCTGGAAAAGCATATTTTAAATGTTTTTTTTTGTTGTAGTTCTCAACTGGGGGCAATTCTGCTCCCCTGGGACTTTTGGCAATGCCTAGAGATATTTTTGTTTGTCACAACTAGTTGGAGGGATGCTGCTAGCATCTAGTGTTGTTGAGACAAGGGATGCTGTTAAGTATCCTATAATGAGTAGGAAAGCCCCTCAAAACAAAGAACTTTATGGCAAAAAATTTTAGTAGTGCCTAGACAGAGAAGCTTCAATCTGAGATGACAAACGCACAAGAGTCGAGATTTAACACGACAACTTCAAATCAAATGTTCAAATGATGACTGAAACCATCAATCTGTAGGATACCAGCTCTCCCCCACTTCATTGCATTTTATTTTCACATTAAAAAACACATGTGGGCCAAGTTCTGGTGTATATTTTTTTAAAAACATATCTCTTTTTTTTGCCTTTTTGGGGAAAAACACCTAACAGTTTGGAGCTCTACTTACTGCTATTTCTTTCAAGAAAAATATTAGCCTTTATACATTTACTTACCTTATATAAAAATCCTGAGTGTTAATATTGTCCTTTGGAGAAATTCTTATCAGTACAGCCATTGGACAAATGCAAATTTTCAATGAGCTGAACAATGATATGAAGCAGCTGCTCAGGACATAAAGGGTCAGAGGGTGTCACTGAACATAAATAATATCTAGAGAAGTGAGGAGCAGAGAAGGGAGCTGGAAGGATGAGTGTAATTAATTAAAATATTATTGCTCAAGCAAAAGTAGAAACTAGTATGAGAAAATATGGAAGAGAAAAATTCAAAAGATTGTACATTTACAATAGAGAGTAGAGAAAAAAAACAATAAAGGATTCTAGATGGTTCTAGGAAAAGGTCATCTGACTGCTAATACCACTAGGCATAGCTACAGTGTCTTTCCTCTGATGATTCTTCTATCCAGGGTCAAACTGGCTGCAACAGGCAGTCATGGTCCAATTGTCTGGCATAAAGTGAAACCAGGACCACTTTTCCTCAAGACAAAAATCCTGTATTTCTGTTCATGTGCACTATAAACAGTGCTACCTGACCTTCTGAAAACAAATAAATGCATTTCAGAAATGTTAAAGTTGTTAAAGAGGGAATTCCTTATACCCTAGGATAGCTAAATCATACAAGCCACGAGTATTCCTGAATTCTCCTGCATGCAGTTCAATGTCCTTAGTTATTACATTGGTCACCATGCAAATTACATCCTCCACTTGCCATGCTGGCCCATGAGTGAATACAGACCCCAACCTCCCAACCGCCCAGCTCCGATCATTCAGAAAGGAACTAACACATTCATACATACACACACACACACCAAATGTCCTTAATGACTAAGGGTTTTAAGTTAAAATGGTTTTAAAAAGTAACAAATATCTAGAGATAATTTGAACTTAAACTTGCATTTATATATCAAATACTTTTCAAATATTGTTATAACATGTACTATGTCCCAGGTTTTCCTCCAAGCACTTAACAAATATTAATTTAACCTTACATCATCTGCATGAATACAGACTAATATCACCCTGTACAGAGGGGAGTTGGTGATGGACAGGGAGGCCTGGTGTGCTACATTCCATGGGGTCGAAAATAGTTGGACATGACTAAGCGACTGAACTGAACTGAACTGAACTGAAATGAAATGAACTGAACTGATGGATACAGTTCAGATACAAGAAGTTGTACAAAAACGTGTCCAGGGTCAACTAGCTAGTAAAAGATAGACTTGGGATTCCAAACAGATTATCTGAATTCAGAGTCTATGCTCTCTCACTGTGACTCCCCAATCTTTATTTTATCCATCTAACTCCCATCTGAAGGTATATGAAATGGTCGAGGCCATCATCACCTCAGTCTGTTGGCAATACATGAAGACATTCAGACTCCTTGAAATTCAGGCAAAAAGAGAGACAGGGACAGAGACAGAGAAAAGTATTTTAAATCCCTTCTCCTACAGTCAAGAAATGCTACAAAGTTTTCATCACCTGTCTGTAAACTAGACACAGGTCATATCTTTCACAAAAATTAACTCAAACTAGATTATAGAACTAAACATAAAACTATAAACTTTCTGGTAGATAATTAGGACAATATCTGTATGATACACCAAAAGTGCCATTTGTGGAAGAAAAACTGATAACTTGGACTTTAAACTATTGCTCTGGAATGGCACATAATGGAAGAGAAAGACACACTATGGATTTGGAGAAAATACTTGAAAAGTAAATATCTGATAAAAGCCTTGTATGCAAAACATAGGAATAACTCTTAAAACTGTATGATAAAACTAACACAATCAAAAACTTGGCAAAAGATCTGACTAGACAACTAGACTCCTCATCAAAGAAGATGTTTTGGTGGCAAATAAACACGTGAAAGCTGCTCAAGATCTTGTCATTAGAGAGTTATAAATTAAATTAGAGAGTTAAAAATTAAATGTCACTTCAAACATTTTAAAATTTTTTAAATGTTTTGTGTGTGGAAGGGTGGCAACATAAATTGCTGACCATGATGCAGGAACTCTCACTCACTGCTGCTGAGAACGCAGAATGGTACAGTCAATTTGGAAGATAGTTTGGCTATTTATTTCAAAGCTAAGTATAATTTTACCATACACTCCAGGAAATCATACTCTGAGATGCTTATTAAACTGACTGAAAATATGTCCACACAAAACTTTCACATGAAAATTATAGTAGCTTTATTCATAACCACCCAAATTAGAAGCATTCATGGTAGGCTTCAATAAGTGAATGGCTAAAAAGACTGTGGCATGTACACACGACAGAACATTATTCAGCCACAAAATGATAAAAGCTAATCAAGCCACGGAACAACACAGATGGACCTTAAATGCACATTGGTGAAATGCAAGAAGCCAGTCCGAAAAGGCTGCATATGATATGACTCCAAATTACTCAACATTCCTTCAAATGTAAAAAATCTATAAAGATGGTACAAAAATAAAAAGAGTGGTCATTGCCAAGTGTTGGGTAAGGGAAAGTTTAATGGGTAGAGTACAGTGACATACAGTTAAAGTTTTATCTATGATACTGGATATGAAATGCAGGACAGTACACATTCATTTGTGTACTAGCCTAGCCTATACCTATAACAACATAGACAGCATATTCAAAAGCAGAGACATTACTTTGCCAACAAAAGTCTGTCTAGTCAAAGCTATGGTTTTTCCAGTGGTCAGGTATGGATGTGAGAGTTGGACTATAAAGAAAGCTGAGTGCCAAAGAATTGATGCTTTTGAACTGTGGTGTTAGGGAAGACTCTTGAGAGTCCCTTGGACAGCGAGGAGATCCAACCAGTTCATCCTGAAGGAAATTAGTCCAGAATATTCATTGGAAGGACTGATGTTGAAGCTGAAACTCCAATACTTTGGCCACCTGATGTGAAGAACTGAGTCACTAGAAAAGACCCTAATGCTGGGAAAGGTTGAAGGCAGGAGAAGAAGGGGATGACAGAAGATGAGATGGTTGGATGGCATCACCAACTCAGTGGACATGAGTTTGAGCAGGCTCCAGGAGTTGGTGACGGACAGGGAAGCCTGGGGTGCTGCAGTCAATGGGGTCGCAAAGAATTGAACACTGAGCAACTAAACTGAAAATATTTATTTAAACCCTTAGAACTTTGTGACACAAAGAACAAACCCTAAATCATGCAAATTAAAAAAAAATCTAAATAAAGTTTTTTCAGGAAAGAAGGCAGAATGTGACAAAGCCATTTACATTTATTGCAATACATGAAACATCCTAACTAAAGAGAGTAAAGGAAAACATTGCTATCCTAAACAAGTCTGAAAATGAAAGAAATTTGTAAGACTAAAGGCAAGAGGCTATACATAGGTACAGTACTCTAGTGGACAAAGTTCTTTCTGTTGGAGGTTTAGGCTAACAATTCCAGTAACACTATATATGTATACTGGCATTGAAAAATAAATCAGTAAATGGATGGTATCGATACATGGTAGAGGTCAAGTTTCTCATTGAGAGTTGATTGTTACAGATAAACAAAGAAGGAGGCTACAGTGACTCATGGAATGGATCAGGTTAACATAGATGGATACCACTACACACTGAAATATCTACAGACAGATGCACACACACAGGCTATTATGTATACATATAGTTCACTGTACTTTCAGCTGAGAGAGCCTAACAGCAATGATATTAGAACACTAATAAGCATACTTAAAGCCCAGATGTTGGTTTCTGTTTGTTCTTCAACAAACAGAATAGGAGTTTTCAGAAAAATGGCTTGCTGAAGGACTGGGGAAAGAAATATACAAGAAGAGTCTGTAGTATCTTATATTCTCCAGAAGTGCAGAATGTTTCATAAGGGAAAAAACAGATACTCACAGTAGTAGTAGTACAGCGAAGTGACACTGGAGATAGTTGAAACAGGTCCAAATGGCCAAACTGTGAACAACTGAAGCAATGCTGTATTAAAACTTAAAATTTAAAATAAGTATGCATGTTTCCATACTGATAAAAATAGATGAGTATTTAAACAAATGAGGGAAAATGAACAAATCATCCATAAAGAAGACCTCCAAATAATTTATCTGAATACTACTCCTTAAAGGAGGTGAAAAAAACTTGCTACTCCATAAGTGTGGGCTATTTATACTTTCAGTGAGTCTTTTCTATGGTAAAGAGGAAAAAAAATGAAAACGTTCTAAACTTAACAAACAGCACTTCATCTAGGTTAATTTCAACATTGGTAAGTAATGTTGATAGTATAACCTTGACACATTGTAATGAAAATTGTATTTTCCCTCTATGGTCTTCCTTCCTCAAACATATAATCCCAGTCTAAACATGAGGTAAGTATATGACAAATACATATTGAGGGACTTTCTACAAAATAGCTGACCATTTCTCAAAACTGTAAGGATCATCAAAAACAAGGAAAGCTTGTAAAACTGTCAGAGCTAACAGTAGCTTTAATGTGTGAGTCACTCAGTTGTGTCTGACTCTGCGAGCCCATGGACTGTAGCCTGCCAGGCTCCTCTGTCCATGAAATTCCCAGGAAATTCTCCAGGCAAGAATACTGGAGTGGGTTGCCATTTCCTTCTCAAGGGGATCTTTGAAAGGACAAACACAAGCATTGTATTTTACTGAATGAGGTTCTGAAACAACAAAACGAATACAAATAAACGCTAAGAGAATCTGAATAAAGTATGGAATTTAGATAATAATATATCTGTTTATTAATTTTACTAATGCACCAAATTGATGCAAAATGTTAATGACAGAGAAAACTAGGGGTGGTGTATATGAGAATTCCTCATACTATTCCCTGGATTTTTCTATAAATTTAAATCTTTTCTGAAAAGTTTATTTTAAAAATATTATGTTGATAAGGAGAAGGAAAAAGTAATGAGTAGAGGATGGAGTATGAAGAGGAATCAGACTATTCCTGAGTTTGTGGCTGTGGATGTAGTTGGACATGTCCAAATATTGCTAGTTAACAGTGATGATATTTATTTTGTGGTTACTATTTTGATGTAGAATACTTTTGCCAGAATCCATGACTAAGTATTAAATCAACAGTTATCCATTGGAAAGAAAATAATGAAGCATGACAGTTGTGAACTCATGGAAAACTAGAAGATGCCAGCCTATCTTATAAGTACCACCACTGCCCATCCTTAATCTCCAAAACAGAAAAACACAAATCAATATTGGTACTTATTTACATTCATGAAAGTGAAAGTTGCTCAGTTATGTCTGACTCCTTGTGACTCCATGGACTATACAATCCATGGAATTCTCTAGGCCAGAATACCAGAGTGAGTAGCCTTTCCCTTCTCCAGGGGATCTTTCCAACCCAGGGATCGAACCCAGGTCTCCTGCATTGCAGGCAGATTCTTTACCAGCTGAGCCACAAGGGGAGTCTATTTACATTCATAAATACACAAATATATTTATAAGGTTTAGACAAAGGTAATACTTGTAAATTTTTTTTTTTTGGTGTTTCTTTTCCAATTTAGTAAAGTGGCATAATATATTGCACTGCAATTTTTAAGGGACAAACTTTTGTTTGGAAATTGGTATGCTGATATAAATAGCTCAATTGGTTAAGAATTCACCTGCAATGCAGGAGACCCCTGTTCGATACTTGGTCTGGAAGATTCCCTGGAGAAAGGATAGACTGCTCACTCAGGTATTCTGGCCTGGGGAATTCCATGGACTATACAGTCCATGGGGTTGCAAAGAGTCGGACACAACTAAGCGACTTTCACTTTCACTTACATGCTGATATAACATGAAAGGTCATATATGTGAAAATAATCTTTCAAACCTATTACCAAAAGCTTTTCAAAATTAAAACTGACTTTCATTTCTTTTTTAGTGCTCAGAACCAATATCTAAAGCTATTTTGCTCTTAAAAAGTCATATGTGGAGAAACCAAATTACTTCTGGATTCAGAAATCTAATTAAACTTGCACTCGTCCAAACAGATGGAGAAGGCAATGGCACCCCATTCCAGTACTCTTGCCTGGAAAATCCCATGGATGGAGGAGCCTGGTAGGCTGCAGTACATGTAGTTGCGACGAGTTGGACACAACTGAGCGACTTCACTTTCACTTTTCACTTTCATGCATTGGAGAAGGAAATGGCAACCCACTCCAGTGTTCTTGCCTGGAGAATCCCAGGGATGGGGGAGCCTGGTGGGCTGCCAGCTATGGGGTCGCACAGAGTTGGACACGACTGAAGCAACTTAGTAGTAGTAGTAGTAGTAGTAGTAATAGTCCAAACAGAAATCAAATCAAGACATATTTCAGTGCAATATACTTTGAAGAGAGAGGTGCAAATTTAAATGAATAAAGACTAATGCTTTAGTTTGCATTCCCACCAACAGTGTAAGAGGGTTCCCTTTTCTCCACACCCTCTCCAGCATTTATTGCTTGTAGACTTTTGGATAGCAGCCATTCTGACTAGTGTGAAATGGTACCTCATTGTGGTTTTGATTTGCATTTCTCTGATAATGAGTGATATTGAGCATCTTTTCATGTGTTTATTAGCCATCTGTATGTCTTCTTTGGAGAAATGTCTGTTTAGTTCTTTAGCCCATTTTTTGATTGGGTCGTTTATTTTTCTGGAATTGAGCTGCAGGAGTTGCTTGTATATTTTTGAGATTAGTTGTTTGTCAGTTGCTTCATTTGCTATTATTTTCTCCCATTCTGAAGGCTGTCCTTTCACCTTGTTTATAGTTTCCTTTGTTGTGCAGAAGCTTTTAATTTTAATTAGGTCCCATTTGTCTATTTTTGCTTTTATTTCCAATATTCTGGGAGGTGGGTCATAGAGGATCCACTATGGTGAACAGTGTGGAGATTCCTTAAAAAACTGGAAATAGAACTGCCTTATGACCCAGGAATCCCACTGCTGGGCAAACACAGAAGAAATAGAATTGAAAGAGACACGTGTACCCCCAATGTTCATCGAAGCACTATTTATAATAGCCAGGACATGGAAGCAACCTAGATGTCCATCAGCAGATGAATGGATAAGAAAGCTGTGGTACATATACACAATGGAGTATTACTCAGCCATTAAAAAGAATACATTTGAATCAGTTCTAATGAGGTGGATGAAACTGGAGCCTATTATACAGACTGAAGTAAGCCAGAAAGAAAAACACCAATACAGAATACTAATGCATATATATGGATTTTAGAAAGATGGTAACGATAACCCTGTACGCGAGACAGCAAAAGAGACACAGGTGTATAGAAGTCTTTTGGACTCTGTGGGAGAGGAAGAGGGTGGGATGATTTGGGGGAATGTCATGGAAACATGTATAATATCATATAAGAAACGAATCACCAGTCCAGGTTCGATACAGGAGGCTTGGGGCTGGTGCACTGGGATGACCCGGAGGGATGGTATAGGGAGGAAGGTGGGAGGGGAGTTCAGGATGGGGAACACGTGTACGGCCGTGGCAAAGTCATGTTGATGTGTGGCAGAACCAATACAATATTATAAAGTAATTAGCCTCCAATTAAATTAAATAAATTTAAATTTAAAAAAATAAAATGTTTACAGAAAAAAAGTATATATTAAAAAAATTTTTTTAAGACTAATGCTTTAAAACAGACCTTTTAAAAACATGTCAGCTATACAAACATTTTAATTTCACCCTTATTAACCTGTACATCAATCAAAATATACCATTTAAAATAACTATCATTATTTTATAATAAAGCAGAAAATTTGAACTTTTCCCAAGTTTACCTTGAGGTCAGCTTTATCACTGTATGGGAAGAATAATCTTAAGGCTACTTTTCCCATAGAGTAGGAACTGATATTTCCAGACTGATAATATCCTTAGTGCTTGTAATCTCAGAATTAGCGTCTCTTTCCTTATAGTTCCTATAAAATTGTAAGCAAGGTTCTCCCACTTTTGTCCACATGTTCAAGTGATAAAGGACAATTACTACCAAGTGAATGATGTGTTCTAACTGAATAGACCTGGAAGTGATTTATCAGGACAGTACCAGAAAGTTACCTTATCAAAATCCATATTCTATTGTTTGAGTTATTGTAACAATTTACTTTTTATTTCATAAGAAATTTTCTTATTTCATGGAAAGAATTTTGATTAGATCCAAACGAGACAGATATTTGCCCCCACTTTTTCCCACTGTCTAACCTTGCTTTCGTCCACTTTTATAAAACTTTTTCCAAAATCTAACTCTTTTCACTTTCTTCCCCAAATTTCTTCAAACCACAGAACAAAAGTGAACCTTTCCTGTGAATTAGGAACGCATGCTATTTATGGTACATTATATACAAATGCTCAGAAGATATTTTAAATAAAGGGACTTGTTACTGAGGAAAGAAGTAACTGTTGCTCTCATCAGATGTTGAATCAAGGTGCAAAAGTTTTGTGACTATATTTTTATGAAGAATGTTCCTGAGAAATATCTAACTGAAAATCCCTGAAAACTTGGGTAAATATTCATAAGCTTAAAAAATCTGGTAATGTAAGAGAAGACGGTTGTTGTTCAGTTGCTCAGCCGTGTCCGACTCTTTCCAACTCTTTGCAACCCCATGGACTGCGGCTTCTGCATATTTCATTGTCAAGCTTCTGTATATTTCTCATACCAACCATTAAATTAATCCTGATTAGTATAAAGGTGCTTGCTATCTATTTCTGATATTCTCAGAAGTTTTAGAAAACGGCTTGATGGAGGTGGATGTGAGACTAGAAAGAACAACATCAAATATTGGCTTGGGGAAATTTATGTAGCTACATATATTTAAAGGCTTCAATTTGAATTAAGATGGAATTTTTTCCTATTGTATATGAAATCACAGGAGTAGTATTGGTGTTATGCAGGAACATGTGTTTGGGCCAGTACACAAATATGAAAGATGCATACAAAGACAAAGAAAATCCATGGAAAAATAAAGAAGTGGTACCGTTCAAATAACTGCTGCTTACAATTCCTGTCAATAATTCTGAGCCATAACATAACCTCCTAATAACTCAAGTTCTTAGCTACTGCTACTCCTAGAATACATTAGCTGCATAAATTTATATTCTTTATTCCTGAGTTTTATCCTCAAGGAAGCAGCCTTTCGTTCAATTTAAAAAATGTCTTATCCAAGAATGGCAAACTTCTAGGTACCTATTATTTAGCAGAGATTTTTCTTTTCAAGAGAAACATTGTCAAGAAAGAGTGATGGGAGACTAGGAATGCATCTGATCAGCATGCTTGATGACAGGGAGAAGAGGATTGATGCCTAACAAAAATGAGTAATACACAAAACCAGTATCAATAAACTCACTCTTTGTAGTTATGAAGAAGATATCATTGATTGGTTGAGGCAATAGTTTTTTACTTCATTTATAAAATGTATCTGTTTATTAGCTGTCATCACTTCACATAGGTTAAGTTAATATCATTCACACTAAAATGTTTATAGGACTTGATCAACCCATAACAATTTAGGGAGTTAAGTAGGGAGTTGCATCACAAACAGGGTTATCAATTTTCCATTGCAAAATAATTAGTAGAAAATAAATTTACTTCCCCTAAAAATCACTATTACTCAGGGCAATTCATTAACTATAATATGCAATCTCAAGGAAATTATGATCTTAAATTTTATATGATTTTTCATACAGTAAACCTTAAGAAAAAGGGCTCAAGTTGTAATTAAGAGATAACAGTCTAACATTCCAATATTCAATGCAGTCTTCTCAGGGAAGTCAGAACTGATTGCTCTTCATTTCAACTGTCTGACACACCAGCTCCTTTTAGTCTTTCCTAACAGATTTTTCCTCATTACATGGCAAGTGGTGCCATATTTCTGCCTTCTCTGTCGTAACAGAGAAAGTTATTCATGGTAATGGTAATGTTGTCAATGAATTAAGATTCTTCTAGAAGATAATATGGATAATAATAATATGGATAATATGGATAATAATAATAAGTTAGTGACACTTATCACCTAAGGAAAGTTATGACCAACCTAGATAGCATATTCAAAAGCAGAGACCTTACTTTGCCAACAAAGGTCCGTCTAGTCAAGGCTATGGTTTCTCCAGTGGTCATGTATGGATGTGAGAGTTGGACTGTGAAGAAAATCTTATCTTCTGTGTTATCAATCTTAATCTAGTGTGTTACTATTATTAGAGGGTTAAATGGTTGGGAGGCATGAGACCAACAGATTCATTTATATAATATTTTAATCCCAGGAGATTGATCCTCTTTCTTGATAAATGTGGAAATGTACAAAAATCACTAATAATACACTTAAGTTGGATTTTAGGTTAACTTGGTATGAGAAACTCATGAACTGGCTGGTGCAGTTGATAAATGCTTTTTACTATAAACTACTAAAGAGTATTTTTAGCCCAATCCATCCATCCCAAGACTCACTGCAAACCTGATTTATTTATATCATGGACATTTCTACTTGAACTTTAAAGTCAACTCTTGACCTTGTCAAGAATATAACAGCTGCTCTATAAAATGTGAAACGAATCCACTGATGCTACTGAAACTGAATTTTCTCTCCCATTGTGATACAGCAATACCAAAGGTCTTCATACAAAGTAAAGTGATCAGTCCAGTTCAGTCGCTCAGTCGTATCCAACTCTCTGTGACCCCATGAACTGCAGCACGCCAGGCCTCCTTGTCCATCACCAACTCCCAGAGTTCACTCAAACTCATGTCCATTGAGTCGGTGATGCCATCAATCCATCTCACCCTTGGTCGTCCCCTTCTCCTCCTGCCCCCAATCCCTGCCAGCATCAAAGTTTTTCCAATGAGTCAACTCTTCGCATCAGGTGGCCAAAGTACTGGAGTTTCAGCTTCAGCATCAGTCCTTCCAAAGAACACCCAGGACTGATCTCCTTCAGAATGGACTGGTTGGATCTCCTTGCAGTCCCAGGGACTCTCAAGAGTCTTCTCCAACAAAAGCATCAATTCTTCAGCACTCAGTTTTCTTCACAGTCCAACTCTCACATCCATACATGACCACTGGAGAAACCATAGCCTTGACTAGATGGACCTTTGTTGGCAAAGTAAGGTCTCTGCTTTTGAATATGCTATCTAGGTTGGTCATAACTTTCCTTAGGTGATAAGTGTCACAAATTATTATTATTATCCATATTATCACTACCACTACTACACCATATTAGTTTACTACTTACTTTGTATTTGTATATAGACAATTTCTTACAGTTTACCCAGCACTATCATATCAGTTAGCTAATCTACTGATATCAGCCTTATGGGATCAAAGCTATTCCCACTACACAGTGAACGCTACATTGGCTCCAAGGGTTCCTTACCTCGTTTGCAGTTTTGGAGTTACCAAGTGACAGAGCCCATCCTGGAATCAACTTCTTCCAACTCTAATTTCAGCATTTTTTTTTCCCTATAACACGAGTTTCTCCCTAACTTAATCTCTTATGAGACTCTGAACTCTGAGGAAAATTCCAGTTGAGGATAAAAAACAAGCTAGAGAGAGAACAAGATGGCAGAGGAGTAGGTGGACATGGAGGACATCTCTCTCCACAGGTACATCAGGAATACACCTTCAGACACGAAAGTGCATGCAGAACACCAGCTGAGAGCAGCAGGAGTACCTGATAAAAGAACGTATAGAAGCACGCAAAACTCAGTAGGATGAAGGAACCAGGGGGAAAAACAGGAGTGTTAGTAGGACTGGACCTGCCCTCGGTGGCTGGGGGAACTGAAGCAGGTGTCTGATATTCACATGGGGGCAATTGTCTGGGTCAGAGGAGAAACATTTAAGGCTGACAGTGAAACAGCTGATCTGTGGCAGACTAAACAGCATAAGAATCAGACAGGCCTTGCCGCAGCCATACATACCCTGGACAGGGATGAGGTCCCATGGAAGGCATAATGGCTGGGAGCTGGAATTTGGGAATTATAGAGTGATCCCAGGGTAAGGGCTGCTGTTGACTGTGGAGAGACAGATTGAGGGGATGTGAAGGAGGAGGTCCCGGTGGGAAATGCCAGTGGAGGAAAGCCAGGCAGCCGTGGAAACAAGGTGATACTGCTGAGTCATGCATCAGGGGTGCAGCCATCACCATAGCCTCTGTCTCCCCACATGCCAGCATCGGCAGCTGAACAATAGAGAGTCTGACCCATCAAACCGCGTGATGCACTGAACTACAGAGTAGGACCCCACCCAGGGTGCCCCTTAAAGTGCCTGATGCCCTGATCTACAGAGAAGGACCTTAAGCAGGGGAGCCCTCCAAGTGCCTGAATGGGCAGAGGTACAGAGAGAGACTGGCCAAAGAGGCCCTCTGATTGCCAGCTACAAGAGGCTCGAAAAAAGACTCTGATAGGGCCATTACTCCTGCAGCAGAGGCAGTCCATGTCCCTGTACACTTGGTACCACAAGGGTCCCTGCAAGTCAAGCAGCTGCTCTACCTTCACACTCAACTCTCACTGGGGCAGAGCTGCCACAGGCAAAAAAAAAAGTCTTGCATCTATGTGCACAGGGTCACTTCAGTAGTATTTGACTCTTTGTGACCCTGTAGACTGTGGCCTGCCAGGCCTCTCTGTCAGGGCAGGAGGAGAAGAGGTTCTCCAGGCAAGAATACTGGAGTGTACTAGCCAATACTGGTTGCCACGCCCTTCTAGAGAACTATATTTCCTGCTGGCCTAGCTGCCAACCCCTCTGAGTACCTGGTGCTGCCAGAACCCCTGCGACCCAAACAGCTGCACCACCTCCACACCTGGCCCTCACAGGGGCAAACTCAGGTCCTCCAGGGCAGCCTCAGGGATAAACCCCAGTGGATGACCCACATGCAGAGGTGGAAATAAAACCACAATTGAAACCCAGGGGCAGTGTGGCTAAGGAAGAAGACTCAAAATCTACCCACCAGTTGTACAAGCTGCAGATTAAATCCACATGATCAACTAGGCAGACTCTGTGTCTATGGAATATATAAAAGGTTATTGAGAGCTCCCATACACACACACCAAAAAAAACACGCTAGTTCTGATAGCTGTGGACATTGGAGGCAAGAACACACAGGAGTATGACCAGATTAGAATCTGAGCTGCCCCCACAGCAGGTCCAGAGATCAGCACAGTGTTGGAGGGCATCCTAGGGAGGTGAGGTGGACTGTGACTCCAGCAAGGGAAAGGATTCTGAGGGAAAGGATTCTGACAGCAGTGATTCAAGAAAAACATTTATTATTCTAATTTTTTAACTTGTTCTGTAGAATTCTTTTGGGTTTTTTTTTCCTTTTATCCCCCCTGCCTTGTTGTAGTTGTCAATTTTATTGGCAGTATGAAATATAATTAAGCTTTTGAGCTTTTTTTTTCCCTCAATCACATTTTTTATTGTTGTTATAAACCTCTGCCACTTCATTGTGCTTTTGCCATTCTGTGTAGTTTTCCTTTTTGTTTTTTCTCTTTTTTTATTTCAATTTTTAATTTTTTAAACCTACTAGTATTTTTTCTAAATTTATTTCTTTGTTTGCTTTTCCTACAGTATTCTATAGGAAAACTGTAGGAAATCTTTGCAGTTAATCTTTAATGTTTATAAATCTTCTTTATCTACCTCTATTTAACTTCTTTAACTTCTTATCTATTCTTTCTTTCTATCCTTTCCTCTCAACATATTTGTGAGTTTTATTTTCATTGCTTTATCATTCCCCAATTGGCACCTTGCTTTAGCTTAGTTTTCCAGTATGTACTTTAGTTAGTTTTGTCTTTTGTTCTGGTAGATATAATTTTTAGTTTCCTTTGTTCACTGGGTCAATCTAATGTACTGCATTTTTGTTGAACTGTTTTGATTTTGCTTATGGGTGTATATGTGTATATTCAGCATACTTTTTATTGTTGTTATAAACCTCTGCCTCTAGGTTGGTCTTTTGAAGTTCTGTGGAGTTTTCCTTTTTCTTTTTTCTTTCTTCATTTTTCTTTATTCTTTTCTCTTTTTATATTTTTAATTTTTTAAAGATATTATATTTTTTTCTACATTTGTTCCTTTTTTGCCTTTCCTACTGTTCTTTTCCCATTGCAGTTAATCTTTAATGTATATAAATCTTCTTAATCTACCTCTATTTAACTTTGTATATCTATTTTTTCTTTCTTTTCTTTCTTTCCTTTCCTCTCAGCATATTTGCTAGCTTTGTTTTCATTGTTTTATTCCCCACTTGGCACCTTGCTTTAGTATTGATTTCCAGTTTGTGCTTTAGTTAGTTTTGTTCTTAACTGGTACATATAATTTTTTATTTCCTTTGTTCACTAGGTAAATCTACTGTACTTTATTTTTGTTGGACTACTTCACTTTGTTCATGGGTGTATATGTATATGTGTATATTCCATTATTTTAATTATTATTTGCCTGATTTTGTAACTGTCATTTGTCTGGGGTTCATCTTTGGTTTCTCGTTTTTGGATATTTATTTTAATCTCAGTTAATGTCCTAACAAGCCACTTGTGGAATCTTCATTCCTGACCAGAGGTCAAGCCCTGAGACTTTGGAGTGCCTTGGGAGCACTGACTCCAAGACCCTGGACTACCAGAGAACTAACCCTGCGCTGCTGCTGCTAAGTCGCTTCAGTCGTGTCCGACTCTGTGCAACCCCATAGATGGCACCCCACCAGGCTCCCCCATCCCTGGGATTCTCCAGGCAAGAACACTGGAGTGAGTTGCCATTTCCTTCTCCAATGCATGAAAGTGAAAAGTGAAAGTGAAGTCACTCAGTCATGTCCAACTCGTTGCGACTCCATGGACTGCAGCCCACCAGGCTCCTCTGTCCATGGGATTTTCCAGGCAAGAGTACTGGAGTGGGTTGCAATTGCCTTCTCCAGAGCCTAGACAGTATCAAATAGTGAGAACTCACACAAAGGAAAACCACTTGAATACAAGATCCAGCATCACCCAACCATGAGTTGCACCCTGTGCAGGACACTTCATCTAAACAACAAACAAAACAAAAATACAAACCCAGTCATCAGCACACAGGAGTACCACCTCATTCAGCCTTGCCCTTCAGAGGAAAAGCAAACAAACAAAAACACAGGACAAATCTCACCCTATAGGAATCTTACACAAACCACTGGACCAAACTTAGGAGGACAGAAAACAAAGGAAGAAAGAATTCAGCCTTGAAGCCTGGGAAAAGGACTCTTCAAACAAAATAAGTTAAAAAAAATAATGAGAAGGCAGAGAAATACCACACAAATGAAGGAACAAACTAGAAACACAGAAGTCCAAATAAATGAAGAGGAAATAGGCAAACTACCTGAAAAAGAATTCAGAATAATGATAGTAAAGATGATCAAAAACCTTGAAAACAACATGGAGAAAATGCAAGAATCAATTAACAGAGACCTAGAAGAAATAAAGAATAAACATACAGAGAGAAATAACACAATTCCTGAAATTAAAAATACTCTAGAAGGAATCAATAGCAGAATATCTGGAGCAAAAGAATGAAGCAGTTCCTCTGTTAAAGATAAAATCAGTTCAGTTCAGTCGCTCAGTCGTGTCCAACTCTTTGCAACCCCATGAACCACAGCACGCCAGGCCTCCCTATCCATCACTAACTCCCAGAGTTTACCCAAATTCAGGTCCATTGAGTCGATGATGCCATCCAACCATCTCATCCTCTGTCATCCCCTTCTTCGACCGCCTTCAATCTTTCCCCCCAACTTCAATCTTTCCCTCAGGTTCTTTTCAAATGAGTCAGCTCTTCTCATCAGGTGGCCAAAGTATTGGAATTTCAGTTTCAATATCAGTCCTTCCAATGAACACCCAGGACTGATCTCCTTTAGGATGGACTGGTTGGATCTCCTTGCAGTCCAAGAGACTCTCAAGAGTCTTCTCCAACACCACAGTTCAAAAGCATCAATTCTTTGACACTCAGCTTTCTTCACAGTCCAACTCTCACATCCATACATGACCACTGGAAAAACCATAGCCTTGACTAGTAGGCAAAGTAATGTCTCTGCAAGGATTCTTCAATATGCACAAATCAATCAATGTGATACACCGTATTAACAAATTGAAAGATAAAAACCATATGACGCAGAAAAAGCCTTTGACAAAATTCAGCACCTATTTATGATTAAAACTCTTTAAAAAATGGTCATAGAAGGAACCTACCTCAGCATAGTATAGACCATATATGATAAGCCTACAGCAAACATTATTCTCAATGGTGAAAAACTGAAAGCATTCCCTCCTAAGATCAAGAACAAAACAAGGGTGTCCACTTTCACCACTATTATTCAACATAGCTCTGGAAGTCCTAGCTATAGCAATCAGTGAAGAAAAAGAAATAAAAGGAATCCAGATTGGAAAAGAAGTAAAGCTCTCACTGTTTGCAGATGACATGAAAATGTACATAGAAAAGCCTAAAGATAGTATCAGAAAATTACTAGAGCTAATCAGTGAATTTAGCAAAGTTTCAGGATACAAAATCAATACATAGAAATCACTTGTGTTTCTATATACTAACAATGAAAAATCAGAAAGAGAAATCAAAGAGTCAATCCCATTCACCACTGCAACAAAAAGAATTAAATATCTTGGAATAAACTTACCTAAGGAGACAAAAGAACGGTACACAGAAAATTATGACACTAATGAAATGAATCAAAGGTGACATAAACAGATGGAGAGATATCCATATTCCTGGGTAGGAAAAATCAATATTGTGCAAATGACTATACTACCAAATGCAATCTACACATTCAATGCAATCCCTATCAAATTACCAAAGGCATTTTTCACAGAACTAGGACAAAAAATTTCAAAATTAATATGGAAACACAAAAGACCCTGAATAGCCAAGGCAGTCTTCAGAAAGAAGAATGGAGCTAGAGGAATCAACCTTCCTGACTTCAGATTATACTACAAAGCTACAGTCATCAAGACAGTATGGTACTGGCACAAAAACAAAAACATAGACCAATGGAACAAGATAGAAAGCCCAAAAACAAACCCAGGCATCTATGGGTACCTTATTTTTGACAAAGGAGGCAAGAATATGCAATGGGGCAAAGACAACCTCTTCAATAAATGGTGCTAGGAAAACTGGACAGCTACATGTAAAAGAATGAAACTAGAACACTTCCCAACACCATACAAAAAGAGAAATTCAAAATGGAATTAAAGACCTAAATGTAAGACCAGAAACTATAAAACTCATAGAGGAAAACATAGGCAGAAAACTCGATGACATAAATCAAAAAGCAAGATCCTCTATGACCCCTCCCGCCACCTAGAGTAATGGAAATACAAACAAAAGTCAATAAGTGGGACCTGATTAAACTTAAAAGATTTGCACAGTAAAGGAAATGTAAGCAAGTTGAAAAGAGAACCCTCAGAATGGGAGAAAATAATACCAAATGAAACAACTGATAAAGGATTAATTTCTAAAATATATAAACAAAGGGACTTCCCTGGTAGCTGAGATGGTAAAGCATCTTCCTACAATGCAGGAGACCCAGGTTCGATCCCTGGGTAGGGAAGATCCTCTGGAGAAGGAAATGGCAACACACTCCAGTACTCTTGCCTGGAAAATTCCATGGATGGAGAAGCCTGTTTGGCTACAGTCCATGAGGTCGCAAACAGTCAGACACGACTGAACAACTTCACTTCACTTCACTTCATACAACTCAATACCAGAAAAACAAACAACCCAATCAAAAAGTGGGGAAAAGACCTAAACTGACATTTCTCCAGACATACAGATGGCTAACAAACACATGAAAAGTTGCTCAACATCACTCACTATTAGAGAAATGCAAATCAAAACTACAATGAGATATTACCTCACACCAGTCAGAATGGCCATCATCAAAAAGTCTATAAAAAATAAATGCTAGAGAGGGTGTGGAGAAAAGGGAATGCTCTTGCACTGTTGGTGGGAATGTAAATTGATACAGCCACTATGGAAGATGGTATGGAGATTCCTTAAAAAACTAGGAACAAAACCACCATATGACTCAGCAATCCCACTCCTACGCATATACCCTGAGGAAACCAAAACTGAAAGAGACACATGTATCCCATTGTTCATTGCAGCACTGTTCACAATAGCTAGAACATGGAAGCACCTAGGTGTCCACTGACATATGAATGGATAAAGAAGTAGTGGTACGTACAAACAATGGAATGTTACTCAGCCATAAAAAGGAATGCATTTGAGTCAGTTCTGATGAGGTGGATGAAGCTGGAACCTATTATACAGAGTGAAATGAGTCAGAAAAAGAAAGATAAATATTTGTATTCTAATGCATATGTATGGAATCTAGAAAAATGGTACTGAGGAATTTATTTACAGGGCAGCAATGAAGAAACAGACATAGCGAATAGCCTTATGGACATGGGGAGAAGGGAGGCGAGGGTGAGATGTATGGAAAGAGTAACATGAAGACTTACATGACTATATGTTAAATAGAGAGCCAACGGAAATCTGCTGTATGGCTCAGAAAACTCAAACAGGGGCTCTGTATCAATCTAGAGGAGTAGGATGGGGTGGGAGATGGGAGGGAGGTTCAAAAGGGAGGGGACATATGTATACCTATGGCTGATTCATGTTGAGGTTTGACAGAAAACAACAAAATTCTGTAAAGCAAGTATCCTTCAATTAAAAAAAATATTAAAAAAAAAAGCTAGAGTCACACCAAGTACATCTGTTCCCACCACCTCTGCCCATTTCTTCTCCTCCACAAGAGCAACAACAGTCTAAGTTGTTTCTCAATAGTCAGAAGAAACAGGAAAAGAGAGGAGATCTGCTGAAGCAAAGCCTTAAAATACAAATTAAAGGTCTCGCATATTATATAATGCTATATAATGAAACAAACTTAATGAATCAGAAAACTTTAAAAATATTAGAAAAGCAAAGTCACCTCAATATCTTTTTCTTCTGACTGTTGTGTCTCGTGATGGCTCTACCTGAGGCTGTTGCTTCATTCAGCTCTAAGACAAGGACATGCTAACTGCTTTGATTTTATAAAATATACTTATGTCTGCAAAACAATAAATGTTTGTGTAAAACTAAAAATATTAATCAAAATAGTCTTTAAAAAGATGCCTTGGATACCTTAGAGCTTTATTTTTCCTTTAGTGAGGGCTTACAACATTTTCATATTATATGGAAATATTTTAGTTTTGATATTTATTTTCATATTTTATAAAACATTCATTCCCTGCAGTCAAATGATCTGCAGAAGTGTGGCTCTCTGTGGAGAGCCTCCAAGATCAATGCTTTGCAAATAAAATGTTAAAGCTTGGATCTATATCTTTAACCATGTGTATCCTCTGCACAGTTTGATATCATTAGCCCATAGAGATTTCAGTGTAGACCTCTAATGAATTATATTAATCAAAGTAAAATGTCACCTTTACAAGTTCTACCTTTTACTGACCTTGATGTAACCTAGTATGGGTATTAAGAGCAAATGAACCATCTTTGTAGTACTCTTGCTTTGCAGTACCCCTGCTTTATATCTGCCACTTACAAAGTAGATGTAACCTACTTTGGGTAACCTCTAACATCTCTGTACGTGAGCTCTTTCTTCTGTAATTATAGCAACTTCTTCATTGACCCATTATGAGGATTAAATAAATCAAATTATGAAAAGCGTGTAAAACAATGCCTGGTACCAAGTACTTAATGAATTTATTCTTATTAATGTCATCATTATTATCATTAAAGATGAAGAAACTTTGGAAGAGCAGAGAAGTTGAAGGTTCATGCAAGATCACTGGTGAGAGAGAAAAATGTGAATTTAAGCAAGCCCACATCAATGTTTAATAAAGCAATTAAGCACACATACAAAAGAAAACTACTGCTGAGGTTTTTCTTCCAAACTTCTAAAGGTTACAGAAAAACCCCAAAACTTAGAATATTAACTCTACATTTAAGAATCTGATTTATTATAAGGGATTTATACTTTTTAAAAAACTATTTTAAACCCTTAATCCTTATAAAATGATTTCTCTGGGTATCAAATTCCCTATTAATTTGACTTTATTTTAGAAATCAACTATAATTAATTGAAACAGTTAAATTAGTTATTAAATTAGCAAGCTCAAAGTATACACTAATATGCTTCTTTCTTGTATGTTCATTCATCTACTCAATGCCTAACTTAATGCTTAAGAGCACATAATGCCCAGCATGGCAAAACCTCTGCACAACTAATCCCTAAAGGTGAATTAATAATTCACTAACCTTGAGTTAAGTAGTTTTAATTGAGAATATTACAATTATTTTGTCCTTGAATGCATTTTTCTCTTCAATCTTTAAAACAGCTTTGTACTAAGAAGATAAAATCATTCTCATTTGTCAAATAGTAATTATACTGATATCCTCTCCACAATGGCAACCCACTCCAATGTTCTTGCCTGGAGAATCCCAGGGATGGGGGAGCCTTGTGGGCTGCTGTCTATGGGGTCGCACAGAGTCGGACACGACTGAAGCGATTTAGCAGCAGCAGCAGCCTCTCCACATCACCTTCTCTTTTCCTTAGGGAAATCAGTTTATATTAAAATATAAACTAAATTGTTCCGATACTACCCAGAAAGGAAACAGTGTTGATATTTTTATAAAAAGTAGTGCAAATAGAGATAATAATAATGAGTTTACCTAGAAATGCAAACCAAGTTGATTAACAAATACCAGAATAGAGATAATAATAATGAGTTTACCTAGAAATGCAAACCAAGTTGATTAACAAATACCAGATTTCTGACTTTTTTAAGAGGAATTCTAAATATGCAGTATTTCTAATAATATAATATATGCATTTGGAGATGGCTGGATAGAATCATGTATCATGTTAGGAACAGGGAGAGGTGACATTTTGACTGCAAGATGAATTGTTCACATATATGCAAGATTCAAGTAATATAAACTGGAAGTACAATAAAGACTATCACATTCATATAAACCCATACTTTAAAAGCTCCAAATTACTAATTAAACCAAATTTACAAATGTATAATCAAATTATGTTTGATAAGATCTTCAGCTCAATCAGAAATAGTTTGCTATGATATATTCAATAAAAAACTAAACGGGAAACTACAGCAATATATTGTCATTGTCTATCACTATTTCTTGTTCTCTCCTCCCTTTTCATCTATGCATGTACCTCCATTTTTCTTAAAAGGTTTTAGATTTTCCTTTTAACAAGTGAAGGAACAAAAATTACTAGAAGAGGACACATAAAATTTAAGCTTGAGTTTTAAACGATGCCTTTTTAGGCGTGAATTGGTAACTGATTCAACTGCCATTTTACTTGGAAACATGACTGGACAACTTAACATCTATGGGAATGACTGGGTCCCAAGACTGATAGACTCAAAACAACTTGGGAGTCAAGTCACCTAAACTCCTCAGATTTTCAGAGGAATCTTCTGGAATATATAGGCTTTCCTTAAGAAGAAAATTCATTGTTCAGAAAATGACCTTTTAGTCACAAATCAGTGTCAATTCTGTTAGCAACCTCCATGCTCAAACATTTCAGAACTGAGTAAGGTTGTGGTGTTTGGGCTTTAAAGCTAGACACAGCAGATTTCCAGCTGACTTCTGCCACTTGGAGAGATAATGAGTTCCACATCTATTTCCATATCTGTAAAATGAGGGTAATACTACCTATTCTTAGAGCCAATGTGAGTATTAAATGAGCTGTAGACTGTCCGCTGCTGCTAAGTCACTTCAGTCATGTCCAACTCTGTGCGACCCCATAGATGGCCGCCCACCAGGCCTCCCCATCCCTGGGATTCTCCAGGTAAGTAAGAATACTGGAGTGGGTTGCCATTTCCTTCTCCAGTGCATGAAAGTGAAAAGTCAAAGAGAAGTCGCTCAATTGTGTCCGACTCTTAGCGACCCCATGGACTGCAGCCTACCAGGCTCCTCCATCCATGGATTTTCCAGGCAAGAGTACTGGAGTGGGGTGCCATTGCCTTCTCCTGTCTGCTGCTACTGCTAAGTCACTTCAGTCATGTCCGACTCTGTGCGACCCCATAGACGGCAGCCCACCAGGCTAGTAGGATGCAAAATGAGATGATTATTTTTTTTTTTTTCCCAGAAAGAGGAACCAAAGCTGAAAACAATAGGTAAAATTTACCCCCATATTCCAAAGAATGATGCTGGGAATGCTTACAGATTATAAAATACATGGCTGCTTCCCTTAACACATCTTTCAACACATCTAAAGAAAAGACAATACAGAAGATTAACAGGGAAGAAAGACTGAAGACTCGTGTACACAGGAAAAGTGTTAGCCTGCTGTATCCTCTGCATACCTTCCCAATGTGCTTTACCTCTATCTCAAACCAAGTGTGGCAGATTCAAGAAAACTAGTCCAAAGAGTCAGGGTGCCTCAGGGAAAGACCTGCTTTGCACTCACACAGGAGCTCAGCAATGAAAGATTCTTAGAGTTTCAGTGGTTAAGTGACAAATGTCTTCCTAGGAAAAAATAACCTGCGTTCTCTGGGGTTCCCATGGCACAGAAATCAATGTCTTACTATTTTCCTGGAAAATTCTGCAAGACATAGGTGCTGGAGATGTCCCTCATAACACGGCAAGGAGAAAGAGACTGGAGAGTAGCTACTTAGTTACCTGCCATTCTGGAATGTGTTGGGTGTAATATTACTGTTATCCTGTGGGATAGGCCAATACTTGGAAGGAACAGCTTGAAAGGAACTTGCCTGAGAGGAATGCCTGCCAAGGTGAAGAAATTTTTCTAAGAAAAGGCCTGTGTGAGGTGCAAGTTCTGTGTGTGGGAACTGAGGAAGCATTCTAAAGTAGCACCCTCCCAGGGACAGTAGAGCCGAAGCTCCAGAAAAGGTGCGAATGTTGGGATTAGAGTGACTCTCCAGAAAATCCTCAGAAACTTTCCACTGAATGGTTTATAAACACACATTTCTCACAGTTCTGGAGGCTGAGAAGTCCAAGATCAAGGTAAGGTGCCAGCAGATTTGTGTCTGGTGATGACCTACTTCTAAATGGTCATCTTTTCACTGTGTTCCCATATGGAGGAAGAGAACAAGAAGCTCTCTGGGCTCTCTTTTATAAAGGCACTTATTCCATTCATTGAGGCCCCAACCTCAAGACCTAATTACCTCCTAAAGTCTTCACCTTCTAATTATCATCACAATGGGGGATAGGATTTCAATATGAATTTTAGGGGAAACAGACATTAAAATCTATAGCAGAAGGTAAGGTGAGTTAAACTTTGGACTGCACGAAAGGTTGAAGTGTTAAATCGTATTGTTTTCTGGACTGTTTAATTTCTTAAAACTTGATTCTCGTAAACCTGAATGCAATTGGCAAAAGGAGCAGAATTGGCCTAAGAAACTGTTCAAGAGCAGAGAAGACAGACTTAATGACAAATTAATGTATAGTAACTAGAAAAAGTACATACATTCTTAAAGAATATTCTATACTTTAAATTTTACCTTAATATGCCTTTGCAAAGAGGATGTGATGAGTTTGTGTGTGAGTGGATGCGTGCATCTGAGTGGGTGTGTGTATAAGAGAGGTGTGTGTACCTGTCTCTTTGTTCTACTACTCTATACCCCAGGAGAGTGCATGTTGCTAGAGTTAATCTACACTCCAGAAGCAGTTACTACCAGTTTTTCACTATCTGCAGTCAAAACCAATGGTTTATCAATTAAAACAGTGGATGTTAGTATGATTTTTCATTGTGAAAGGAGTGATGTTTCAAACATAGTTTATGTAGAAACAGTACAGAGGCATTTTTGCCATTGCATAATAGGATATATAAATCTGGGAACCCGTATCTTGGATTTCTTAAGAATGGTTCCCTAGATTTAAGTTTTAAATAGTCCTGTTTTACAGGTTAGGTGAACCTGCTCTTAGAATATTATTGCGTTGCCTCAGATAAATCTGTCACTCAAGGTACTATCGGAGCACCTGAAAGGACTGGCCATAGGACTTTGTGAACTTACAGAATTGGAATAACTATTTCACACTAGTCTGTTAATGAGTATTTGTATGTAGCAGTGTATGTTGATTTCATTACAATTGGTAACAAGGAAGAGACATTTTCCATACCCACTTCTAATTATTCAGAAGGTACTTTAATTATTAATAAACTTAAAAGTTGTGTATGACCAGTTGTTTTAATTATTTGTAAACTTAAGAATCATATGAGGCCATACTAAAACATTTTTTTACCAAGATAATTAGCCTTCATTTGGAGACCAAAGAAAATAACTTTTCTTCCTCTGGAACTATCAATAACATAGCTTGGGTTGTGTCACTAACCTCCTTTAATATCCTTGGAGGCTTGTCTTCTTTAAAAAAATAAAAGCTAAACTGCTTGTTTTGACATTCGAATCCCATCATAAATTGGCCCATCTTAACCTTATCTTTCAATCTCTGTCTCATGCAACCCACAGTCCAGTTACATTACTATCCATTTAACAACTGTCTGCTGAACTGCTGCCAAGGAAACATATGCTTTGCCAAGTAAATCAGAAATGGTTCCTACTTTGAGGAACATAGAATGATGATAAATAGCCTAAGAGACTCATAAAAAAATTATTCTACCAAATATATGAAAAATGTTCTAGGAATTCAGAGAAATGATTGAATATCTCTGGTGGTTTCAGGGTGGTTTTAAAGATGGATTTTGATTTCTCAACTGCAGGTTTTTTTCCCATGCTCTTCTGTGGTTGACCACGTTGTTCTCTTTACCTGGGCTCCTTCACCATGCTCATACTTTATGGAAAAATTCTATTTATATGGAGTCAAATGTCTCCACCATCGTGTACTTTTTTTGCCACTTCCTTTCCAACTCTTTCTGTCAGAACTTATCACTTCTGGTGCTGTGTTTCCACAACACACTATTCATGAATTTACAATAGAACTAACCATGTTACACTTTAATAGAAGGTTTAAGTGTTTCTCTTTCCACTAAACTGTTCCATTGATCAAAATCCACCACATAAGATTCTAAAAAGTATTTTTTATAACTAACAAATTAATGAATGGAATTCTGGAAATAAATATAACTTAGAAGATTATTTGAGGCCAGTTAGAAATTCTGGATATAATATTCTAAGAAATTTTCGTTGCTGACTCTTCTAGACTCAACCAGTTATAGGAGTAGGTTAATTATTAAGACCAAGGAAGCTAATAGCTTGAACTTAATTTCCAGGGTAGCAGCTTGCTTAATTCTATTCCAACATCAGCTGTATGCCAAACTCAAATGACATTTTCATAGATGAATGTAAAAATAGCAATAGACTATAAGCATCAATGAGAGTGTTCTGCCTAAAATCATTAGTACAATTTCATCAGGGTTTTATTAGTGGTCAGTCTTTCATTTGATAACCTGTATGTTAAGACCTCAAAGGCTCTGAGGGACATTTTTAAAAGTATTGCCTCATGTACTGATTCTATAGAGAGAAATAGACCCAGATATATGCAATGGTTTATTTATATAGTTTGAATACACAAATCATTATCCCTTCATGTAACTTGTCTCTCTGAATTAAATGTATTACTACTCAAACACAACATTCATGAACTTGACCTTCATGATTTCTATATGTTTGACCACACTGAAAATCCACAGTATGATTTCACTTATGATTTATCAACTTAACAAAACTGAACAGTATATTTATTTAGATTTCAAAAATATGTTGCATATGTAATAATCTGTTATTAGACATCTTCCATGGCTTCCCTAGTTCTTCCTTTGGCTAAAATACATCATACTTTTAATGATCAATGATCTGTCATTTCAGGAGTTCACTCAGAGCACAAACTATGTCTTGATGAATTTCCCAAACTGAACACAATATAGAACAGAAGAGGTGCTAAATACTGTAAAATTAATTACAGTAACTTGTAATATGAAAGATATAGATAAGTAAACATACCATTATATGATAAAGATTATGATGGATTAACCACCTATCAAGTTGTGTCAAAAAAAAAAAAAGCCTCACAGATAAAGAGATAACTTGAGAGAAACTTTGAAGGAAAGCAAAGGATCAGTGACACAAATTCTGACATAGGCTAGTTTTAAAAAATATCAGACTTAATTTAACCAATTTCTGGATTCAGACCAGCTTCAATTAGGGCCTGATTAATACTCACAGATTACAGGACTATCCATCTCTTGGTTCCACTTCTCAGTATGCTCCACAGATAGGCCTTGACAGCTCCAGGCTCTCACAGCATAACTGTTTCAGGTCTCAGTTTTAGCCTCATATCTTTCCTAAAACCCAAACAGTAAGCCCAGAATTCCTAACTAAAGTCCTAATATCCACTCTAATTGCACAAGCATATCTAAATAAGTAAGACACTCTATGATCATGGATCAGTCAAACTCCCAGAGAAAAGGCTTTTATCTACTAATATTATGATTAGAATGTGGCAAGGGAATGTTTCTTCGAAGAAATCTGGCTAAGAGTGTCCACTGAGGGAAAAATGAACACTGTTGCAACTGTTATACAGAACCACATGGTCTTATGTTTTTACTTTTAAAACCATTCACTGAGAAAAAAATCAATTTCCCCATATAAGAAAGATAAAATCCATTAAGGTACCATGAAAATATAGAAACATAGGATACCATTAGTATCAATGAATTCTATAGTCATAGCTTCTTAAGAGTGTAAAAGTATCTTTGTCCCAGTTCCTAACCAGATGGTTAAATATGTCATTTCTCAGTGGTTATGCAAGTATAAATTTATGCCTAGATCCCATGCCTGCATGAAACAAAAAAACAGGAACATGAAGTACCCACATGGATTTTGCCCTGAAATAGAACTGAATCAGGCTAGGCGAATCTGAGACCCCTGGAGGAATTCTGTAAACAGTCTAAGATTAGCCATTTCCTCCTCCTCCTACAATTAAATAAAATTTTCTCTTTAGTGGGAGAGAGAGAAAACTTCAATGTTGCCTTGGGGACACATTAGGCTTCTACATGAGGCTTAGTTTCCATCTATTTTAGATGCAAAAGGATATAAAGTCAGGAACCTAGAGAGCAGAGGTTAAGGCCAGAGTTTGTTAGACTTCCATGAGTTAAGAATGGTTGTCTGGCTATGGGCCCAGCTTACTGTTATGAGGTCTTGACTAGAAAAAAAGAGGAAAGATAAAATGGGTCTCCCTCAAATAGCAGGGTATCTATCATCCACACTGGCTAATACTATTAATTTATCATTAAAGGCTAACTATTCTATCCATGGGCAGCAAGAAGACCAAACCAGTCAATCCTAAAGGAAATCAACTCTGAATATTCATTGGAAGGATTGATGCTGAAGCTGAAGCTCCAATACTTTGTCACCTGATGTGAAGAACAGACTCATTAAAAAGCCCCTGATGCGGGGAAAGATTGGGGCGGGGGGGACAGAAGGAGAAGAGGATAACAAAGAATGAGATGGTTGGATGGCATTACCAAATCAATGGACATGAATCTGAGAAAACTCTGGGAGGTAGTAAAGGACAGGGAAGCCTGGCATGTTGCAGTCCTTGGAGTCACAAAGAGTCAGACACGACTTAGTGACTGAACAACAACATTCATCCATTCTATCCATGTTCCACCACCTGACAACAAGAATCTTCTAATCTAGCTAAGCAGGTCATTTCTTATCATTATCCTACCCCAAACTAGAAATGTACATCTCTACCTTTGAGAAATCTTCCTGTTGCACCTGATTAAAAAGTCAAATCAAATGAGTGATAACCAATAAGAAATTCATTGGCCCAATAACTGAAATACTTGGAAGGAAGGCTGACTTCGGGCACAGTTTAGAGGCATAAACCTTATCATCAAAGAGTAGGAAAGGGATTCATTTCCCAAGAGAAATCCAGAGTATTCATACTGAAAGAAAGAGGAATGTTTGCAGGACTGGCAAAAAATAAACCAGCAAACACAGGGATACGCAGCCACACAAGTGAATGCTTTTGAGACATCATATTCTGCGGTCAGTCTTTGTCGCTGCATCCCCTGAGAACCTCTTCCTTTCTTTTAAAAAAGTCTGTCCCACTTTAAAATGTCTTTCATTTTCTACTCTCTTTGGACCATATTGATCTATTTTTCTGAAAGTCCAGAACACATATCCTCAATCATTGATTTTTCCTTTGACATACACTATAATCAACAGTTACCTCTCTTTTCCCTTCAATAACCACTCTCAACTTTAAAGCGGCTGCATGTGCTGCTGAGGGTTAAATTCTAAGTTACACTGCACAGAAGATAGAAATCCCTTCCCCTTAAGAAGTGGTGTAATACAGTGTGTCCGCTTTTCAGGACAGCTTAGCAAAATTTAATTAATTCATTATGAGACTGAGGTACAACATTAAAGTTCTAATTTGACTTTCCAAAACGATCCTAAATTCTTTCCTGTTCTCTAACACCTGACCACTTATATTGGGAGAGGAAAGAACACTGCTGCCACTTGTTACCTAACTGGACCTGGGAGGTGAAAGGGTGTGCTCATTCCCATCATTCTGATGGCCGCATATTCTGTGAGGGTCCTCAGCAGTACTGAGGCTGGAGTCACGCATGAGATACAGATGTTCCAACAGGTAGGGCTGAGTAAGATGGCATAAGGTGTAGAGAATGCAGGAATTTGACATCTGTGCAGGATGAATATCTAATGTGGATGAGGATTAAAACAGTGGCCAAGTCCAGATCTGGGAAGGGTACATCTCAGAAACACTAGGGAAAGACTAATACAGATAAAGAGATATTATGCCATAGAAGCACAGACTGTAAGCCCAGGAAGAGATTCTTCTCTAGTGTAACTTTCAGTAAACTAAAGACTAAAATTAAACTTTATGGACACATCCACAGAGTGACTATACTGCAAAACTCTCATGCAGACTCTCCTTTTCCTTAGTTTTCTTCTCCTTCTTTGTAGCCATCTATCAAGATCCTAATACTGATCATGTTCAGGGTGAGACAAGGACAAGAGCCTAAGACTGAAAGGACAGCTTGAGCTAATTCATGAATAAGAAAGAATGAGGCAAGGGATGCAGTGATATCTAGAATGTCAAGGAGAATAGAGTTGATACCAGCTCAGGCAGTACACACACACATATACACAGATATTACTGCTTGTGTATCAAAGTACATTTACACATGGTACATTGTGTATTGCATATATTTATATATATATTGTACAATGTATTGCCATATATATATACACACACACACACATGGCTACTCAGTGAGTGTTAATGTAATGAATGTCTTCTCCAATAGTCAACTAAAAGAGGATACCATGTTTTAATCTCCTTTTAATTAATTCCTATCCTTGTATTATACAATTTTTACATTTTAGTAGGTCATACATTATATTGTTGATCCATAAATAAACAATTCATTCCCTGGAGCTTCCAAAACTTCCACCTATTCTTTCTCTTCATCATTTCTCTGTGATGAAATAAATGGTCACTTTCAATTCAAATGTAAGACAGTTTGCATATGTATTTTATGGAGCTAACAGGATGCTACTTTCTAAAAACTAATTAATTTTATTTTTATTTTTCTAAAAACTTTTTTAAAGGATCCATATGATAAGGACATCAGATAAATTGAGAAAAGCTTCATTTGACTTTCAAGACAAAGCCAGAAGAAAAAATGACCACGCTCTTTATGATTACTCTATAGTATTTCATTTGAAATTATGAAATACGTAGCATTTTGGATGTAGAAGTTAGGTGACTTCCAAAATCCACACTCAGGTTTCCACTACAGAACTGACCTCTTCTTTATGTCCTTCTGTTTCAAGACTTGTCTCCATTGTGGCCTTGGAAATGGAACACACATTCTGAAATTTGACTGGCTGGAGCCGAATATTCAGTGGAAAGGAATAAAAATAAAGCACTGAATTATGCTTATCTACCAAGGAATCAGATAAGAATTTTGGAGCAAACAATGGCAGAATAGATTAAGGGGGAAGAAAATTTCTTCAGTGTTAATGGACAATAAACCAACAATGATGAGATCAAGATTCTTGTATTACTAGAAATGTTTAGATGAATATTCCCATATCTTTGTCTTTTTGAAATTAGTCATAAATCACTCTCAAGAGAATCTGATCTAAAAGGCATGTAAAAGGCATGTAGTTGCAAGAATTAAGTAGGGAACTCAAAGTGATATAGGTATTTGTAGAATATTTTGTGGTTTTCAGATTCACTATCCTTAGTTATCATAGCAATTAATGAATGGCCCAGCAATTTTTTGTTTGAGAAGCCACAGGGAGTAAATAAATAGGCAAAACACTGAAAATGGGAAATGGGGAGACGTCACATATTTTTTAAACACTTATTGTAAGTCCCTTCTCTGCACAAGGTATTTTTTCATACATTTTCTCAATCCCATAGACAAGTCTGTAAAGTGGATATCCCACTGAGAACAGGAAGAAAATTATTAAGTAACTTGTACAAGTTCTGAAATCTACTCTGTCTCTGAATCATAGTCTGAACTCCGCCCATGGCAAAGGTCATGAGGAAGGAGCCTTGACATACACAAAGGCATTATCAAGCCTCAGGAAACCCCCTGTTCCCGAGCATCTAACCCCAAAACCAGAGTCTGTTTTATGCTCTCACCTACACCTCTGACTTTACGGGGGGCTCTTCCCCATCACCATTTCTCTCGGAGAAGGAGTAAACATGCATCTCCAAGGCAATAAAAATTCCTGGGCGTGACAAGAGTGTTTCAGCTTACGGACTCTGAAGGTTATCTAGCCCGCCTGTATAGGTTCGTCCGGCCACATGTGATTGTTTACAGCCTCCCAATCTGAGAGGCACGAGATGTTTTAGACTTACTAAAGGCAAATTCTTTTGGGGAGTTAGAAATTATTAGTATAGTGGGTTGGTTAGGTATTATATTGGTGAAGGGTTTTTTCATTTGTTGTGCCAATAATTGCTGCTAATTCCCTGCCCTGGGTGTGACAAGGGTGTCTTAGGTCTAACCTCTCTGCTGACAGACTAGCTTGTGTGACAGGATTATCCTTACTCCTGCCACTAGCACATGATTGTTTACTACCTCTAAACCATAAACAGCACAGAGAGTTTTGGAGTATTTTTAAAGTCTTAATTAGCATAGGGCTTTTCTCATTGTTGAGTCAATGATTGCCACCAGGCCTCCATATCCTTAGGCACCTGGGAATATATTAATCAATGTATTTGGAATATAGAAAAGGAAATATGGTAGTTTTTAAGGTTAGCAATACTAGACTTTTTGAGTTAATGAATTTTCTCTTTTGTAATAGGTCACTGTACTTTGTTATAAATCACTGTGTCCTTGCTATGTAAAAATGTAACTTTATCACCATCTTAAGACTAAATAGATCTTAAGGGGAGCATTGGTGAAAGGATTTTCATTTGTTGGGTTGATGTTTGCTGCTAAATCTCCATGTTCCCTGCCCTTATAATGAATATAACTAACATATAGGAGAAATAAGTATTAACCTTTAAGATTATTCATGTTAACCTTGGGTTAAATAAATTCCTTTCTTGATTGTAACTCACTACAGCCTCACCCTATAGGAATGTAAGTTTATTTGGAGGGTGGTGCCTGGTTTAAGGAAAAAAGCCCTTGGAAAAAATAAGTTTTTTGGTTATCAGAATGAAAGGATCATAAAATGTCAGCAGGTCTCATGGCCAGAAGATGATGTAAAATCCCTAAGACCTTTTTATGTGAAGCACCTGATTTTGATAAAGGTCAGGACTGCTGACCCCTGCGTGACTCTGTATTCATTCCTATATGTAACAAAAGGTATATAAGCAAACCCAAAAATAAAGAAATCGGATCAGTTTCCACAAAGACTGATTCCCCATGTCACTTCTTTCTTGCTCCCCGTTTTTCTGGCTGAATTCCCATCTGGAGCATGGATGCTATTCCTGGTAAACCAAGTTATTCAGCCTCTTTTTCTCCACTAATTTTCCTACTACACTATCCATTTCTAATCTCTCTATATATCTGTAATTAAATATGTATTTTTCCAAGGATGCCGACGCCGTCCCCACCTTCGAATTCCCTGGATCCACTGGGGCTGGACCCCGGAAATAGTCAGCTTCCTATGATGAAGCCTGTGTCATGCCTCTTATTCATCATGAGCCCTTGGAATTAGAAGACACTTGCAGTTTTGACAATGTAAATTATACAGCATTATAGACTGACCTCTGTATCCAATTATTTGTGTGATCTTAGACAAGCTACACATGCTGTCTTGGTCCCACTCTCATATTTTCACTAAGAGAAGATTACAGATCTATCTCTACTCACTGACAAGTACAATTCAGTCAAGCTAATCCAGATAATGCCTGAATATCACTAGTATCTCAGCTTCCTTATGTAACACATTATTCAACATTAAGAGAAGACATCCCATTTCTAGAAGCTAGATCACCTCAATTTATTTTAAATTTACTGAAGTATAGTTGATTATCAATATTATATGTTTCCAGTGTACAACATAATCATCCACAGTTTATAAATGTTATAGTCCTTTTATAGTTATTATAAAACACTGGCTAATATTCCCTATACTGGACAAATATGCTTATAGCTTATTTATTTTATACATAGTAGTTTGTACCACTTAATCCCCTACCGTGTCCCTCCTTTTCTGCTCTCCCCACTGGTAACCATTAGTTTGTTCTATATCTCCATGAGTCTATTCCTTTTTTGTTATATTCATTAGTTTATGGGCTTCTCTGGTAGTTCAGATGGTAAAGAATCCACCTGCAATATGGGAGAGGTGGGTTCCATCCCTGGGTTGGGAAGATTCCCTGGAGGAGGGCAAGGCAACCCACTCCAGTATTTTTGCCTGGAGAATCCCCATGGACAGAGGAGCCTGGCAGGCTACAGTCCACAGGGTTGCAAAGAGTCTGACACAACTGAGTGACTAAGCACATTAGTTTCTGTTTTAGACTCCATAAACAGTATTTGTCTTTCTCTGTATGACTTATGTCACTAAGCATAATATTACTCTGCTGATCTATCCATGTTGCAAAAGCTAAACAATCTCCTGCCTACTTTGACCTAGACTGCCCTCTGCCTACTTTGACGTACAGTGGGAGCAAAAGACAAATTTAATAACACAGAAAAAAATCTCAAGTTTCCCTTTCCCAGTCTCATTTTAAGTGAAGTACTATAAAATTCCCAGCTTCTCCTGATGATATCCTGAGAAGAGAACACTGTTTAATGGCAATGCAACTATGTAAATGCTAAAACTAACATGGCCACACTGAACCCAAGACGTTTGACTCCACAAAAAGCACTGAGCACCACTGTCATCATGGGGCTGTGTGTGCCTATGTCCAACTCTTTGCAACCCCATGGACTGTGGCCCGCCAGGCTCCTCTGTCCATGGGATTCTCCAAGTAAGAATACTGAAGTGGTGTCATGCCCTCTCCAGGGGATCTTCCCAACCCAGAGATCAAACCCAGGTCTCCCACATTGCAGGCAGATTCTTTATCATCTGACCCACCAGGGAAGCCCGTTATCGTGGGCCATCAACACCCAAACAACCAGCAGGAACCAGGATTCTGATGCAGCCAATACATTTTGGTTTTCTTGCTTTGTTTTCTTTCCAGTGCTTCACAAACTTTCCTCTAGAAATGTTTCTCATGTTAGAAAAGCAAATGCCCACAAACATCTCTAGGTTAACAGGAATTTTATTTGAAATCTAACATTTTATTATACAAATTAATCTAGGTATTTATTCACTTCCTACCAAATTTTCCTTTTTAATAGTAAAATTTTATAAGATTACTTTTTGAGTAAAATAAATGCTCCTGAAATGTGTGATGTTAATTCTCTGCACAGTCATATATCCCTGTGGAAAACTGTACCTAAATTGAGAAGCTCAGTTCTCACTACACAGATTCTACAATTTGTCTCATATGGATTACAATCCCCAGAACATGGTCAGTCATCATATTGTGGAACACCATGATAGTATATAACCTACCTTGTTACCTTGTATAATGTACTTAAAATAACAAAATTTCCTAAATATTTACTGTGTCTGCTTAGTTGCTTGGTCATGTCCGACTCTTCATGACCTCATGGACTGTAGCCCCACCAGGCTTCTCTGTCCATGGGGGATTCTCCAGGCAAGAATACTGGAGTGGGTTGCCATGCTCTCCTCCAGGGGATATTTCCAACCCAGGGATCAAAGCCTGGTATCCTTCATTGTAGGTGGATTCTTTACCATCTGAGCCAGCAGGGAAGTTCAGATACTTACTAGTTATAGACTAACTACTAAGCATTGTGCTAAATGCTTTTTTGGTATTATTTCACTTACTATTCTTAACTACTCTGTGAAATAGAGATTTTTTTACAGGCTTCAGCTTCCCTGTTGGCTCACCTGGTTAAGAATCTGCCTGCAATGTGGGAAACCTGGTTTCAATCCCTGGGTTGGGAAGATCCCCTGGAGAAGGGAACAGCTATTCACGCCAATATCCTGGCCTGGAGAATTCCATCGACTGTACAGTCCATGGAGACACAAAGAGTTGGATACAACTGACCAACTTTCACTCTCATTCTTAACTATTCTGTGAAATAGAGATTTTTTTTTTTTACACCCTTATATGAGGAAAAAGAAACACACAGAGATTCATTGAAATTTTAAGTCACATAACTAAGAAATATCAGAGTAACCTCTGGACTCTAGCTTGATTCTAGTGTCTAAAACGCCTGCCTCTCTATTGCTTTATATGATGAATAACAATTTTACTTTATATAGGGTACCAGATTATCTGCTAAGTTCTATTTCTAGGTAGATAACTCCCATATCAAGAAGTTGTTGTTCAGTTTAAATGTATAGGTCAAAAAATTACAAAAATAAATGCTAGCAACTTTTGGATTTACTTACAAGAAGTAGAAAATAAAACTAGTAAATCTAAGATTATCATTATGGTTTGTATTTTCTACTCATAAACTGAAGCAAGAACTTTCTGCACAGAATTTTCAGATAACATGAACAAGTATATTTGAGTTTTGAGAACTCAAATTACAGACCAAGAAAAAGCAAAGAACAAGCAAAAGCAAAGAACAAAGCATAAAGAAAAGCAAAGATCAAGCAAAAAGTTCAAATTTCAGAATGTGTAAGATACAAATATGGGAAACAAGAGAGTAGAGTTCATTGGTCATCTAAGAACAGGCAAAATGCCAATATCAATAATAGCATCCACCACAGATGACTCAAGGGATAAGCAATGGTTTCTCCAATGCCCTTGGTTTAGATGAAAAGTACCCCTGAGTCAGGCAGCACCATGAATTTTGAAAAGGCACAAGAGTAAGGGTGAGAACATAGCCACAGGAACATCGGAGATCAGAAGGCAATGATGAGTTTCTCCAGAGTGCAAATTTATACTAAGCAATAAATATTCCAAATTTATGATGACTTGCAGGGCTTTGTAGACCTTCAAACAAAGACCCTTATTATTTTTTTAACCAAATGCTTATAAAAAAAAATCAAAGAATCTTTGAAAAGAGGCCCAAGTCTCTTGTTTTTCAAATGAGGAAACAAGTTCAAAGTGGCCTTCTCTTGACGAATCTATGCATTACCTACTCTCAGGCAATGGGTCCTGTGTGGGGTTCATTCCACCCCAGTGCAAGGGTTTTGGCAGTGATTTAATCAGAAACCAGTTAGGGCACAGTTTGGGGTTGAAGATGTAGCACGGCATACTTTTCCTGTTTCCTAAGTGATTTTCTGTGTAGCGCCAGAGTTGGAGGAGAGGTGAAAGTTTGGGCATATCAGCATAAGTAGCATGTGTTTGGAGTTGACAGCAGCTATGTCTCACTTTTCATGCTTAAACATTAGTATGTTCCATGATTTTTTTATCCTGAAAACTTACCTTAGAGCCTATTTCAACTTGATTCAATGATTCTATGAGATATAAAATATCTTCCTAACAAATTTCTGTGTTTCAACAGATCCTGATACATAAAAATATTCTCTCTGTTGTATAATTATATTTCTGTTGATTTCCATACTTTTGGTATTGTTAGTTTTTAATACATGGCCCTTTCTCTTCTCTCTTATTGTTAGCTTTTTGATGCCCACAGACATTTTGATGCCTACAGCCATCATTATTTATCCTTTCTTTCCTTTCTGCTAACTCCAACCTTTAAATAGATGGGGCACCTGTTTGTTTGGTGCCCCTTTGTCTTCCCTGAAATATCTTCTTTCTTGAAAGGTTGTAAAATGATTTCTTCTTCTGGAAAGCAAAACATAATGAAGTCCATTAAAGCGCCAGTTGCAGTTTTACCTGGATATGGTAAATGGACATTGATGTGTGCATATTGGCTATTTCTGTATATGGAAGAGTTTTGCTGGAAATAAGGTTAGGTATTTGGAGGGCTGGGGAGAACAATGACTGCAAAAACAGTGCTAAAGATGACTATCCTCAACATCCTGAACAAGTGTCTTGAGTATCTAGTGTTTTCATGTGGGCCTCTATGCTAGGGCCCCAGCATGAAGATGAGATTGGAATAGAGGGTTGTGGAAATGCTGTGAGAGTCAAATGGAGACTTGAAAATTCTCAAATATTAAGAAACCTATATTTAGCCAAGGACTCTGTCACAATTTAGCTCCCTCTATGTCTATTTTCATGTAAGCTTTTTCTCATTTTCTTAAGTATATGAAAACGATTATACTCCTGATATACATTCATATGTAACTCCTTTTTATCATTGTAAAAGTAATACATGATTAATCAAGGCAGTTTGGAAAGCATACAACAACAAAAAAGGTAAGTTTTATTGGGATCCTAACCCTCAGGACTAACAGATTTTACTATTTTGGTATGATTTTCTTGTATTTTTTGCTCAAATCTCATGTAATTATAAATATCTATACAAACCTTGTATAAAACATCTGCATATAATTTTATCACCTCATTTAATGTTATATCCTGAGCATTTTCCACTACCAACAGCATTTTCTTCATTACTTATTTTATGAGTCTCTAACATTCCTTCTTGGGAGATATGTTATAGTTTAATTGTTTAATGAATTCAGCACTGTTGGACTCTTAGTTCTCATTATCTCTATTAAAAGCAACACTACAATGAGCATTTTTGCTTCACTATTTCTGTGTATGTCCCTGATTTTATCTGAAACAAATTCTTAGAAGTTGCATTTCTGAATCAAAGCTTTATATGATTTGAAATCCATTTGAAAAATAATGCCAAATTTCTTTCCAGAATAGTTTACTCCTGAACCTCTATCCTCCTGCTTATATCTCTAAGAATAGTGATTTTCAATTTTGTCTCTACCCTTACACATGCAAATACACCCATATATGCAGACTTAATTAATTCACAGTGTACATCTGTACCCCACTACTTTATCTCCTGCTTAAAAAAAAAAAAAGAGCACTGGAGTTAAAGTGAGATTGATTAACTGTAAGAAGATCTTGAATCTATTGTAAAGAGATAATACTCACAAGCTGCAGTACCTAAGTACATTTTCTGTAATTGGTCATAAATTATTAGGTATCATGTGTAACTCCATACCTCAGATATGAACACACCCATTACTTTAGAGAGAGTTTCCTGTCAGTTGCTTTCCAGAAACAGTTTTATGAATAAAGATTAAGGCTATGTATCATTATGTCAACCTGAGAACATTACCAAAAACATTTCACTACAAGTCTTAATTTTAAAAAATAAAATAAAATGCTGGGTAAGCCAAGGTACTGAGACTTATTCCAAAAAATTGATGCAAAAATTTTTTTCATCTGGTATCAAGAAGACAAGACACCAGAAATCATTTGAGGAGAGATATCTCTATATCAGCAACTATCTTTATCTCTATTCATTTTAGTGAATTCCACCAGTTATTATGCACTGATGCAATGGCCAAATAAGCACTCCTTGTGTGTTATTAGAAAAGTCATTTGGGAAAAAAAACTTTTATTTTGTACTGGGGTTTAGCCAATTAACAAACGTGTGAGAATTTCAAGTGAACAGCAAAGGGACTCAGCCATACATATGCATGGATCCATTCCCCCTCAAACCCCTCTCCCATCCAGACTGCCACATAACATTGAACAGAGTCCCCTGTGCTGTATACTAGGTACTTATTGCTTATCCATTTTAAATATAGCAGTGTGTACATGCCCATCCCAAAGTCCCTAAATATCCCTTTCCCCTATCCTCCCCTGCCCCAACCCCTGGCAACCATAAACTCTTTTTCAGTTTCAAAGTCTGTGAGCCTGCTTCTGTTTTGTAAGTAAGTTCATTTGCATCACTCCTTTTGTGAATTAAGTCAGACAGAGAAGGGGAAATATCATGTCATCCCTTATATGTGGAATCTAGAAAGGCCACTTTTTAAATCATTATTTTGAATTATAATAGATGTACTCAATTCCTAGTAGAATATTTTCAGCAAGCATTTAACAAAATGATGGTTGTTGGGGTTATTTCCTTTTACAACATCACATTAGCATTAACTTTTCATTTTACCAGGGCAGCCAAAGTACACATATTATATGAACCTAGATTGCTCTTCTTGAGACAAAATGAACTGAAGGTCCCTAGGCAGAGCCATTAGGAGATCAGAGTTATATTAAAACATTACACAAAGGAAGTGAAGATTTCTATCAGTTGGTCCATCTTTGTAAAGTCATATTAGGAACAAGTAATGCAGGTCCTTCTGTCCACAGAGCTTTCTGCTGGTCTCTCTTGAGGGAAGAGAAGTACAACATGTCTCTTATCTTGTAGAAATTTATTCTCTATTTGACAAAATTACATTGAAAGCTACACCCATTTAAATGCAAGATTAAATGCAAAAAGTAAACACTTTACATTGAAATCAGTGCCATAGAAATGGGTATAATGAACCTCCAATATAGAGAAAATGAAATATTTTATATAAAAGATGAGAAGAGGACGTTTTAGAAGGATGTGAATCTGAATTTATCCGAGGGTGATGTGTAGGTGTAAGAAAAATAGGAAGACACTTTGGCAAGTATATAAATGGATCAACAGCCATTAAACAAAAGTTGCTGACAAAAGAGTTCTGCTGCTGCTGCTGCTGCTGCTGCTGCTGCTAAGTCGCTTCAGTCGTGTCCGATTCTGTGCGACCCCATAGACAGCAGCCCATCACACTGCCCTGTCCCTGGGATTCTCCAGGCAAGAACACTGGAGTGGGTTGCCATTTCCTTCTCCAATTCATGAAAGTGAAAAGTGAAAGTGAAGTAGCTCAGTCGTGTCTGACTTTTGGCGACCCCATGGACTGCAGCCTACCAGGCTCCTCTGTCCATGGGATTTTCCAGGCAAGAGTACTGGAGTACTCAGTGTTTTACCTGGATCTAATGTTTCCATGTGGGCCTCTATGCTAGGGCCCCAGCATGAAGATGAGATTGGAATAGAGGGTTGTGGAAATGCTGTGAGAGTCAAATGGAGACTTGGAAATCGTTATGATCAGAAATTATCTGGAAAAAAATGCCATAATATAGTGATCACTAAAAGGGGCCTTTGCCAATAAACCTCTCCTTGCCATTGACAAAAACATTGGTTCTCAACCTTTGGTATATAGAATCATAATATGAGAAGGTTCTAAAATCTAGATTTCTGTATTATAACCACAGAGTGTACATGTAATGGGTCTGGGATGGGATCCAAGAATATTCACATATTACAAGATTCTAATGCGAGTGCTCTGTGGGCTACTCTTTGGCTTTAAGAACTACCTCTCTAAAAGCACTGTCCTCCCGGTTCATAGGTTCCTGCCCAGAATGACACTGGCAGGATGAGACAGTAACCTGTTTCAGTCATACATATGGATTTTTTCATAACCAGATTTAGAGAGCACGATTTAGAGCAGACATTGGGGCTTCCAAGTACATTTCTCACAGAGACTGGCAGAGAGTTGGACACAGAGCAGACATTTAATAAAAACGAACAGTTGGTGATGTTTGTATAACTATAATTAGTCATGTGGCAGCTGGTCATAGTTCTAAGCATCTCAAAAAAGTTAGTACCTCTAATTACTTCTAACTGAACAAAACTCTTTTGTAGAGTGGCCTGTCTTCTGCTTTTTGATCAGAGATAGTCTTCTGGGCTGACATTAGTTGGATGCTCATCCTCATACCCCAAGGTCAGAGAACACAGAACCTATTCTTTGGATTCCCTTAGTAGTCATGCTCTTAATTTTTTGAGACAGAAAAATAATCATTGAAAAGCCCATTTGATAAAAGCCCAAACCACCCATGATGAAAAGAAGATTGTTTTTATGCTTAGCACAACTAGAATTTCAGCAGAGTGGTCAGTCATTTCTGGGTTCCAGAACACTTCCCAAACAATAGCAGTAAAATTCTCTAAAAAACACAGTGACTGAGTGTGTGTGTGTATGTACATGTGTGCCTGTGTATGTGATTATGTGGTTTGATGGGGATACTGTGTAATACTTATCATGGGTTTATGTTTACTCCTCTGATTACTACTGAATGGACCAATGCTCTGAAAATACAGCGTTTGTTTGAGATCATATGACACCTGAAAATCTGTTTTCTAAGGAAAGCACAATAACTAATTGTTTTATGTCTCAGTTATACTTCAGTGGAGTAGATGTATTTTCACTTGGTATCAGGGAGACATGATACTAAGAAATCTTTGAAGGAAGATAACTACTTTAGTGTGAAATGCAATAGATGAGAAATCATGAGACCCAGCTTCTCATCTTCATCTTTGGTATTAAGTAGCAGTATGACTCTTTCACGCATTGGAGAAGGAAATGGCAACCCACTCCAGTGTTCTTGCCTGGAGAATCCCAGGGACGGGGGAGCCTGGTGGGCTGCTGTCTATGGGGTTGCACAGAGTCAGACACGACTGAAGTGACTTAGCAGCAGCAGCAGCAGCAGCAGTATGACTAAATAAAATAATTTCAAGTTAATCCTCAGCTACAAACAAAAGAAAGCAGAAAGGATGTTTGTTGCCTGAAAATGTTACTGTAAATGCACAATACACCAGCACCTTAAGACATCTAAATTTTTTTAAATAAAAATTTAGAGAAGAAAGCAAGTCTCATGGCAATAACTCAAAGGCAATTTTTTAAAGTATAGCAATTATGTCAGATTCTAGTATTTAATGATAGTTGGTCAAAAGTTATGATTAGTTTACCAGAAATCATTAGAATTGAATAAGCTTCCTAATTTAGAAAGGAAAAAAATGATTTAAAATGATTAATGCTATGAAAAGATTCTGTGCTTCACCAAACATATAAAACACATTTGAAATAAACGTACTAATTATTTAAACCCAGCATGTTAACAGTTAATTTCTGTAGGCCAAGTAGTCATTCCTAGCTTAACAAGTTACTTGTCATATTTTTTCTTGCAAAGATACCAGCTCAACCATTCTTAATTGAAAAACTATATTTGAAATATGACAGGTGATTACAATACTATTCAATCTCTCCGTTCTTCTGAACAGTATGGGAAGAATAAAATGAGATTAGAAGTGTCAGGAAAGCAATTAACATAGTAAATATTGTTGTTTTTCATATTTTTCATTATAATCATAGCAGCAATAGTGATACTTATACTTGTAGTAGCATAGTGGCAATAACATGTGCAATTGGAAAAAGCCTGGATTTAAGTCCTTGGTTTGCCACTTACTAAAATTTCACCATTAGATATGCAGTTTCTTTATTTGTAAAATGGGAATAATAAAATGATTTCATCTACAGAGTGGTTGTAAAGTTCAAATGTAAAAGAGCTCTGAAAATTATGAAGTTCATTGCATATGCTGACACTCACTGCTATAACTTACATATAAATATACACTTTATCTTTACCTATTTTTATATTACTGGCTTTACCAAGCTTAATGATGTGTATTGGAAATGTTCTACATCTGTTTTTATTAAGCTTTTTTATAATTATCAGTGGTCTTCAAGATCAACTAATCTATCCTAGATATTGTATAGATTAAGAAAATCATCCAGAAGAGATGTTAAAATCTTGTCTAAGGTGGCATACTTTGAGGTGACTTAGTGGGACCCTATCCTGATTTTTTATTAGAGTTCCCATTATTTCATTAGTTACATAATGTATTCTTTAAATCTTCAAAGCAAATCTTGCAGGATGTTGGAAATGTTCTATGTAAAAGTGTTTTGAGTCTAATAAATATGCACAGTTCTAGATTAAATAGAATTAACAAACTTCTTCAAAGTTGAATCACATACATTCTTGAATATATTAGACTGCACTGTATGAAACTCTAGAAAAAAGTTTTACTATCTATTATGGCCAAAATCTTTTGACCATTGAAATGTATTTTATGCTATTGGCCTTTAAGTGAATTACAATTCACATTGATCAAAATGTTACTTTATCACACTGGAAGTTACATGACTACCAGTGGGACATACCTGGTTTTGGTAAGGAATAATAGATGAACAAAATCATCTTCAACTCTTCAGAATTAGCACTGTATACTTAGCACCACTGTGAAGTATTTGTGTCAGTTCTTATGTGAATTATATAAGCATTGTTTCAATATGCAGCCCATTGGTCCAAATGGATGTTTACTGGTTTGCTTTCACATAATTGAGATAACTGACACAACTTTTTTTCAATAATATACGATTTTATGTTAAGAGGTTATTATCTAATTGTACTGAGGTACTTAAATTCTAAAGGAATGTCGTGTCTGCATCATGCAGCAACAGGTTAATTTGAAACTAGAAAAACGGTTCATGAAAAATAGAAAACCTAAGAGTCCCTGAGGAGCTGGCAAAAAAGCAAACATTCGGAAGCATCAAGGATATAGAAAACAGATGTAAAGACAGAGCAGTAAGTCAATCTAGAGAACTAGACATCCACACAGGCGGACACTATAGACAAGGGGAGAAGACATCCTTTAAAATTGCATCCAGGTTTGCTACACTCTGCAGTAGTTATGACTTCTTTCTGCTATATTATAATAACCACAACGTGAACAAATGATCTGCTTCCTAAATTGCAGGTCTTTAACTATCAAGTAGAGCCAATCACCAAAAAGTCACAATAATCCAAGACACAATTAGGTTTAAATAAGTTTTTATAAACTATAGATGCATAACAGATTATTACAGAAAATTAAAGATGTGTAGATTTTATAAACATCTAAAATCAGTGGTAAACACTCTTTGCATTTATGTACATATAATTTGTTCCTTATTGTTCACATTGGCACATATGTCAAATGTGAACCACTCTTCTCACAGTGGGAAATGATCCATTACCCCACTACACATTTCTTAAGGTGTAAGAAATATCTGTTGATTGACTAGTAGTGTGATATGGAAATAATATTACCTAACTCTCCATAGGGCTGAACATGAGAAATTAAATATGTAAATACATACATTTGTGTGTGTATAGTGTAGTAATGTAGAGTTAGTTGGTCAGTCATGTCCGACTCTTGGTGACCCCATGGACTGTGACCTGCCAGGCTCCTCTGTCCGTGAGGATTCTCCAGGCAAGAATACTGGAGTGGATTGCCATTCCCTTCTCCAGAGTGTGTGTGTGTGTATATACATGTATGTATGTACATATATATGTATATATATTACATTAGTATGTTATTAAAAAACTTTACGTGTTTTATAAATAAATATAAACATTATAGGTATAAAAGAAAGCACCGCTTGAATACACAGGAATATCTGTGCTTGTCATTAACACCACAGTAAGGATGATGACCAAGATGACCATAATGATGAAATGCTCACCGGCTCACAAATCATTTAAAGTGCATTCTGGAGTCCAGACAGGAAATTTATATTTTCATTACTGATTACTAATTAAATCCATTTCTGGAACGCAATAAAGCATGTTCCCCCATGTGACTTTCTTTAAACTTAATGTCCAACTTGTGTTAAGAAGGAAAAACCACTAAAGACAGAAAACAAACTAAGAACTCTTACACTTACCTCTGTCTCTGCCACCTCCCCAACATACACAAACATACACACACTCTCTCTCTCTCTCTTACTATATGTATATGACTTTTGTCCAATTAAATTACTTCTCTGAAATTTGGATTCTCCTAGTGAACAGAGTTTAAGATAAACCAACTCTACCTAATAGATGTCTTGTGAGAACTATTCAAATTCTGTAGGTATGTGTTATCTTCAAGGTATTTTTTTTTTAAGTGAAAAGTATAAATACTGCTTTTGCAGACAGTGGAATGTATTTCTTTTTAGACAGATCCATTAAAATCTTCTTCAGCATTACTGGTCGGGGCATAGACTTGGATTACTATGATGTTGAATGGTTTGCCTTAGAAACAAACAGAGATCATTCTGCCGTTTTTGAGATTACATCCAAGTACCGCATTTCAGACTCCTTTGTTGACTATGATGGCTACTCCATTTCTTCCAAGGGATTCTTGCTCACAATAGTAGATATAATGGTCATCTGAATTAAATTCACCCATTCCAGTCCATTTTAGTTTGCTGATTTCTAAAATGTTGACATCTTGCCATCTCCTGTTTGACCACTGCTAATTTGCCTTGATTCAAGGACCTAACATTCCAAGTTCCTATGCAATATTGTTCTTTACAGCATCGGACTTTTCTTCTATTACCAGTCATATCCACAACTGGGTGCTGTTTTTGCTTTGGCTCCATCTCTTCATTCTTTCTGGAGTTATTTCTCCACTGATCTCCAGGAGCATACTGGGTACCTACTGACCTGGGGAGTTTATCTCTAAGTGTCATATCTTTTTGCTTTTTCATACTGTTCATGGGATTCTCAAGGCAAGAATACTGAAGTGGTTTGCCATTCCCTTCTCCAGTGGACCATGTTTTGTCAGATGTTTGCCTTTGACTGTGTGGATCTTAACAAACTGTGGAAAATTCTTAAAGAGATGGGAGTACCAGGCCACCTGAAATGCCTCTTGAGAAAATTGTATGCAGGTCAGGAAGCAACAGTTATAACTGAGCATGGAACAACAGACTGGTTCCAAATAGGGAAAGGAGTGTGTCAAGGCTGTCTATTGTCACCCTGCTTATTTAACTTCTATGCAGAGTACATCATGAGAAACGCTGGGCTGGATGAAGCACAAGCTGGAATCAAGATTGCTGGTAGAAATATCAATAACCTCAGATATGCAAATGACACCACCCTTATGCTAGAAAGTGAAGAAGAACTAAAGAGCCTCTTGATGAAAATGAAAAAGGAGAGTGAAAAAGTTGGCTTAAAACTCACCATTCAGAAAACTAAGATCATGGCATCTGGTCCCATCACTTCATGGCAAATAGATGGGGAAACAGTAAAAACAGTGACAGACTTTATTTTGGGGGGCTCCAAAATCACTGCAGATGGTGACTACAGTCATGAAATTAAAAGATGCCCTTGGAAGAAAAGTTATGACCATCCTACACAGCATATTAAAAAGCAGAGACATTACTTTGCCAACACAGGTCCATCTAGTCAAAACTATGGTTTTTCCAGTGGTCATGTATGGATGAGAGAGTTGCACTCTAAAGAAAGCTAAGCGCCAAAGAATTGATGCTTTTGAACTGTCGTGTTGGAGAAGACTCTTGAGAGTCCCTTGGACACGGCAAGGAAATCCAACTAGTCAGTCCTAATGGAAATCAGTACTGAGTGTTCATTGGAAAGACTGATGCTGAAGCTGAAACTCCAATTTTTTGGCCACCTGATGAGAAGAACTGACTCATTTGAAAAGACACTGATGCTGTGAAAGACTGAAGCCGGGAGGAGAAGGGGACTACCAAGATGGCTGGATGGCATCACCAACTCAATGGACATGAGTTTGAGAAAACTCTGGGACTTGGTGATGGACAGGGATGCCTGGTGCGCTGCAGTCCATGGGGTCACAAAGAGTCAGACTGACTGAGCGACTGAACTGTCTAGAATCTAGAAACTACCATTCATCTCCTACTTTGTTCTCCCATGCTAGGAGTATGTACATATGCATACTGAAAACACATCGCTGGGCTTCCCTGCTGGCTCAGTGGTAAAGTATCCACCTCCCAATGCAGTAGACTCAGGTTCAGTCCCTGGTCTGGGAAGATCCCACATGCTGTGGAGCAACTAAGCCCATGTGCCACAACTATTGAGCCTGTGCTTTGGAGCCTAGGAACTGCAACTGCTGAGCCCATGTTCCAAAACGACTGAAGTTCGTGTGCCTGGAGCCCACGCTCTGCAAGAGAGAAGTCATAGCGAGAAACACAACACAACTAGAGAGAGTTCTTCTCTCACCCCAACCAGATCCAGCACAGCCAATAATAAATAAATAAAGTTACCAAAAAGAAAAAACAATGCACTCTGTCATACCATTGAGATTAAAAGGACACAGTTCTTCTCTACTTCTATTATCACCTTATTTTTATCTTCATATAGACATCTAAGCATTAATTTCTCATGAATATTCAATCAATATATATTGAATGAAAGGATACAACCTGACTCTATTAGAAATAGGATAAAAAGATTTAGCATACAAAACAGATTCTAGAATGCTCAATGCTCCATAAAAATTTCAAATAACAAATTCCAGGTACTTGTTATTATCAGGCAACAAATGTGTAATAATGTCCACATATTTTGGCTGTTAAAATATGTGTATAATCTGATTTCAGTAAATATTACCTATAACATAAAATTCATTAAAAGATAAACTATACTGTTCCGAGCTTAGTCACATACCACTCTTTTTGAACCCATGGACCACAGCCTGCCAGGCTTCTCTGTCCATGAGATTCTCCTGGCAAGAACAGTGGAGTAGGTTGCCAGGCCCTCCTCTAGGGGATCTTCCCAACCCAGGGATCAAACCCAGGTCTGAGCCACCAGATCTGAGCCACCAGGGAAACCCAGGAATACTGGAGTGGGTAGCCTATCCCTTCTCCAGGGTCTCTTTCTGACCCAGGAACTGAACGGGGGTCTCCTGCATTGCAGGCAGATTTTTTTACCAGCTGACCTACCAGGGAAGCCCAAACTATATGGTACTAACTGACAATTCACTGAATCATATTTATTGCATGTGACAGACAATTGTTGTATGTGATTCACAGACACAAAGAACAATTGTGAAATGGCAATTACCTTTAATAAACATAATCTAATAGGAAAGGAGCCATGAGCATATGTATTTATAAAAATAATTAGAAAGTGAAAATTTTAACACAATGAACAAACATTTTGTAGAAGTTTAGCAATGGGAAAATTTCCTTTATATAGAGAGTTAATCATAGGTATTTGGGGATACAACAGTATTTTATCTCAGTGAGATCTTAATAGAGGCAGAGGGAAAGAATTATTGGAAATTATTTTAAAAGAATAATATGCACACTGATTTAAAGTGAAAAACATTCTTGTTGGGTATGTGTAGGTTGTATAAGGCTGGAAAAGTTTTGGAAGAAAACAGATTTAGATCACAGAGCACTAGGTTTATAACTGAGATCACAAAGAATTACAGAAATTGTAAACAAAGGTGAAAATAGGTCAGACTTGTACTTATGAAGGACTATGTGACTGTCTTCTTAAATTGAAGAAAGTAGGGAACCACTATGCCACTCAGGAATGACCTAAATCAAATCCCTTCTGATGATACAGTGGAAGTGACTAATAGATTCAAAGGATTAGATCTGATAGAGTGCCTAAAATATGGATGAAGGTTCATAACATTGTACAGGAGGTGGTTTTCAAACCAATCCCCAAGAAAAAGAAATGCAAAAAGGCAAAATGGTTATCTGAGGAGGCCTTACAATTAGCTGAGAAAAGAAGAGAAGCAAAAAGCAAAGGAGAAAAGGCAAGATATGCCCATCTGACTGCACAGTTCCAAAGAATACCAAGGAGAGATAAGAAGGCCTTCCTAAGTGATCAATGCAAAGAAACAGAGGAAAACAATAGAATGGGAAAGACTAGAGATCTCTTCAAGAAAATCAGAGACACCAAGCTAATATTTCATGAAAAGATTGACAAAAAAAAAAAAAAGACAGAAATGGTATGGACCTAACAGAAGCAGAAGATATTAAGAAGAGGTGGAAATAATACAGAGAAGAATTATACAAAAAAGATCTTAATGACTCAGATAACCAGATGGTGTGATCACTCACCTAGAGCCAGACATCCTGGAGTGTGAAGCAAAGTGAGCCTTTAGGAAACATCATTATGAATAAAGCTAGTGGAGGTGATGGAATCCCAGTGGAGCTATTTCAGATCCTAAAAGATGATGCTGTGAAAGTGCTGCACTTAATATGCCAGCAAATTTGGAAAATGCAGCAGTGGCCACAGGATTGGAAAAGGTCAGTTTTCATTCCAATCCCAAAGAAAGGAAATGCCAAAGAATATTCAAACTACCACACAATTGCACTCATTTCACATGCTAGCAGAGTAATGCTCACAATTCTCCAAGCTAGGCTTCAACAGTGCATAAACCGAGAACTTCCAGATGTTCAAGCTGGATTTAGAAAAGGCAGAGGAACCAGAGATCAAATTGCCAACATCTGTGGGATCATATTAAAAAGCAACAGAATTCCAGAAAAGCATCTGCTTCTGCTTCATTGACTATGCTAAAGCCTTTGACTGGATCACAAAAAACTGTGGAAAATTCTTCAAGAGATGGGAATACCAGACCACCTTATCTGCCTCCTGCGGAACCTCTATGCCGTTCAGATGCAACAGTTAGAACTGGATATGGAACTGGACAGTTAGAACTGGACAGTTGGTTCAAAATTAGGAAAGGAGTATTTCAAGGCTGTATATTGTAACCCTGCTTATTTAACTTATATACAGAGTACATCATGTGAAATGCCTGGCTGGATGAAGCACAAGCTGGAATCAAGATTGCCAGAAGAAATATAACCTCAGATATGCAGATGACACCACCCTTATGACAGAAAGGGAAGAGAAACTAAAGAGCTTCTTGATGAAGGTGAAAGAGGAGAGTGAAAAAGTTGGCTAAAAACTCAACATTCAAAAAATTAAGATCATGGCATCTGGTCCCATCACTTCATGACAAATAGATGGGGAAACAATGGAAACACTGACAGTCTTTATTTTCTTGGGCTCCAAAATAAGCACAGATGATGAATGCAGCCATGAAATTAAAAAACACTTGCTCCTTGGAAGAAAAGCTATGACCAACCCAGACAACATATTAAAAAACAGAGACATTACTTTGCCGACAAAGGTCCTATAGTCAAAGCTTTGGTATTTCCAGTAGTCATGCATGAATGTGAGAGTTGGACCTTAAAGAAGGCTGAGCATTAAAGCATTGATGCTTCTGAAATGTGGTGCTGGAGAAGACTCTTGAGAGTCCCTTGGACAGCAAGGAGAACAATCCAGTCAATCCTAAAGGAAATCAACCCTGAATATTCTTTGGAAGGACTGATGCTGCAACTGAAGCTCCAATACTCTGGTCACCTGATGGGAAAAGCCAACCCATTAGAAAAGATCCTGATGCTGGGAAAGATCAAAGGCAAGAGGAGAAGGGGATGACAGAGGATGAGATGGTTGCATGGCATCACCAGCTCAGTGGAGATGAGTTTGAGCAAGCTCCAGGAGATGGTGAAAGGCAGGGAAGCCTGGCGAGCTGCAGTCCCTGGGGTGGCAAAGAGTCAAGCATGACTGAGCAATCAAACAACAACAAATGTGACTGTCAATATGCAAGAGGCTTGTTAAGGAGAACCTGGAGGTGAGATCAGTTAGAAATATACACAGGTGCATGCACTAGGCGGAATGAAGAGGGCCAGTCTTTCAGTCCCTTAGGTATGCAGGCAGGGAGTCACATCAAGAAACTTTTATTGCCAGGCACCCTATTGAATACTAGGGCTACAGTGGTCATCAAAGAGGTAGAGAAGACAAATATTATTAATAAACTAATATGCATACAACTAAACACAAACTTTATACTGCAATATATGCTAAGGAGTTATTGACTAAAAGGGAGAAAAGGATATAAGAAGGAGGAGGAGCTTTTAGGAAGTTTTGCTTAGTTGTTTTGAATTTGAGGCACTGCCAGGATATCAATGAGGAAGTGTCTTCCAGGCTCTGGGTTTACACTTAAGCTATAGATGTACAGCTCAACTGCATGAAGACAACTGTTCAATCTAAGATGTGCTATGACAGAGATGAAATGAGATAAAATTCCTTGCAAAGAAAATGATTGAACTGGCAAATGCTTTGTTTATAAATTTTCTTTTCCTGTCTAAGTTTCCTGTATAAAGCTGCATTTACTTATAAAGAACTGATTTTTCCACTTTATGAAATTGTAGGTTTAGTGCTCAAAAAGATTCTCAATTTAAGAAAAAAACAATAACATGGGGACCTCTTTTCTTACAATGGAAAGAAAATTTACAAAAGATTGTTATATCTCCTGACTGTAGAACTGCCTATAGTATAATAAAACAAGTCACAAAAGACAAAGAATATATCAACAAAAAAATCAGCAATTGGTTTGGAGTCACATAAAGCTTCTTTTTAAACATCTCAAAATAAATAAACATGCCAAATTCTCTTGGAATAATCTTCTGGTTACAAAATGGAATTTATTATTTCTGCAAATATTTTTCACTGGACAAAGATTAGTATCCACTAACAATCAGAGTGATGAAGGCTTTGCTTAACTTTCACATTCATATTACACTGTCATTTTTATGAGTAAAGATAAAGAACTAAATGATAATAATTTTCCTTTAGAATAACATTTAAGCATTATTTATTATACAATTTTTTCTACAAAGCACAGTTTATTACTGACATCTCACAGCTGTTCATCCAAATGAAACCCTCAGAAATTTTTGATGAATGCAAACTATTAGTGTCTAGCATTATTTACTCAAAAATTGCAAAGCAAGAAGGAAAACTGAGATTCTGGATAAGTAATACCCAAAGATATCAAAAAAGAAATTCTTCACATTAAATTCTATTAACACTGTCAGCTTACACAGAATCCAAATAAAATAACAAAACCAAAATGAATACTATCTTGTTCTTAAAGAGAGGCAAAACATATATTGCCTTTGATATAATTATGTAAAAGGAAACAGAAATAAAAAAGAGGAAGGAAAGATGGCAGGATTTTTTTTTTTTTTTTTTTTTTTGCAGTTTATAGATAAATCCCCTGATTTCTTCAGTCATCCCAAACAAAACTAAGCCATAATAGACTTGGGTGTTCAGACAAACAAAATCTACTTCACCATTAACATTTTTTTAGTTCACTGAATTTGTTTTCTGACATTTTACTCTATTGGCAAACCCTCTATTCTTTTCTATAAAAAGTATTTATATATTTCAGGAGAAAATAACTCAAGAAACTAAAATTGACATCAGTTACACCACTGCAAAGTAAATGACATCAAGATTTAATTTTTACACATCCGGCATTTAAAAAGTACAGAGGTAAGTTAAGATACTCAGAAATATCAATCTAAAGTTTAGCTTACCAACAGGGACAGAATTGTAGTGCTGAAGTTCCCATTGACTAGAATCACCAGAAAGTTCAGTCAAGCAGGTTAAAGTAAAATCTGAGCTGGAAGCATGCTCATGTCTGAATCCTTTAGGAGAAAGATTATCCAATTCAAACTTCACAGCTGACATTGCAAAATTCTTATACAGCTATATAAATCAAAGTTTAAACTTTGATTCAGATAGTTCAAACTACTGAATTTTTAAAAATCACAGGAGGGGAAAAAATCACTGTTTTATAATCAGCAACAACCCCAGGCTTTCTAGCAATTGTTTTCACTTGGAAATTTAAGATAAAACATGAAGAGCTGACTTTCTATGAAGTTTTCTGTATTCACTCCCTTCCTAAGCAATTGACGTCAATAGGATGGATGGATTTTAGAGCTGTTTTTCTTGAAGATAATCTTGCTGCCTTTAAATGATAGCAGTGCTAACCCCATCTCAGAGAGGCTGCAACAGAAAGTAAAATGAGCTAAATGAAGATACAGGCAAGGCTGCAGAGAGATGCTTTTAGTAACTTGGTATTAGGTCTCCGCATATCTGTACACAAAAGATCAGCTGGGTGGGGCTAAGTACTGTCAGAGAACGCAACTTTATTCCACTGGGCAGCACATCAGAGGAATGTCTTAATTTGGAAGGAAGTTAATTCTAAATTATATTTCCTCGGTCAGAACTGTGAGACTGTAGACTTCATGCTTACTGAAACATGCTTGTAATAGTGGAGATTAAATTGAGAGTTAAACTAAAAAGTTCCGCACAATGAAAAATACAATCAACAAAATGAAAAGGCAAACTATGGAATGGAAGAAAACATTTGTAAACCATGTAACTGAAAGTGTGTAACATCTGAAATATACGAGGAATTCATACAATTGGCAGCAAAAGAATCCAGTTAAAGAACTGGCAAACAACCTGCATGTCTTCCCAAGAAAACATACAAATGGCCAACAAGTAAGCGAAAGGTGTTCAACGTTGCTAACAAGGGCAAATAAAACCACAATGAGATACCACTTCACATTCATTAGAATGGCTATTATCAAAGAAACAAAAACACAAGAAGTAACATGCAGGCAGGATACAGAAAAAAAAAGAAGAAGAAGAACACTGTGTACTGTTGGGGGAATGTTAACTAGTACAGCTACTATGGACAACACTCTGCTGCTGCTGCTGCTGCTGCTGCTGCTGCTGCTGCTGCTGCTGCT